>NC_091491.1:43120046-43483067 GCF_947461875.1 Haliaeetus albicilla
GCCTGTTAGTGTCTCCATTGAAATAAGCAGAAGTCTCTGTAAATCTGAGAAACACGCTTCCAGGTGATGTAGTTACATGCTTATGCCCTATTCAAGGACAATGGAAGCTGGTTGATAATTTTCCAGGAAGGCTTAGTTTTTTCCCAAGCTACCCTGCCAATGTTTGGGAGGGCAAATTTGCATTAAGGAAGTTGAATGTTAAGGTCCAAATGGGAGGGAAGGACTTGACCTTGCCTGGGTTATGAGAACCATGTCTTCTGGAGCGCGTGCTGCCTGGGCTAAGTGAGATTGTCATGCTTTTTTAGCATTTCCTGCAGAACCACGGCTTCTGTTAATCTTTCCAATGTGTCACTTCAGTGAACTCCACAGTCAGTACAGTCTCTCCTTGTTTATTTGAATTCCGATACCTGCTGATACCTAGAACCCCAGTCTTCCTCCCACTGCAACCCTGAGGTGATGCAGGAGGCAGGAATTTGGGCACAATGAAGTTAGAAGCCAAAGTCAGTCTGCCTGTCTGAGTGTTAACTAAACTGTGAGGGTTTGAGTGTGCACTGTGGAATTAAGTAGACATTGGGCATTATAATCAGTGGGAGTGGGGTAAGAGCCTGTGTGAAGTCCACAAGACAGGAGCTACAGAAGGCCTTAGGGTGGAAAGGACTTCTGGAAGTCACCTAATCCAACCTCCTGCTCCAAGCAGGGCTGACTTCAAAGCTAGATCAACTTGCTCTCGACCTTTGGCACATACGTAGATAAGATGTATAAGATGTATTTTATATCTAAATAAGGGAATCCCCTCTCCCTCTGATAAACACAAGTTTATCATTTGAGTCAAAGTAGGAATTTGATATTTCAAATTTGACTGATCATCCCTTTCATGAAAAAGCAAATGTTCACTCTGTTGCAGTGTGCAGTGATGAACTACTGTGTTTGTGGGCAGAAGTAAATGATGACTCAACCTGGTTTTAATCTACTAGTTCTTGCTAGACACGTGCTCCATGTATAGTTTGATTAATAAAGTCAGTATATCACTAGGTTCATCATTAACTGTGGCTCTCCTTGCAGTAGTTTTCAGACGGTGTTTAAAATTAAATAAATTCTTCTTCCCATCTCCTGTCATTGCCATTTCAAATTGCTAGACCTATGACTTCCATTACAGCAGGTACGAGCATCTCTTTGTGAAGCAGCTGGCAACGACTGCATGTGGATGGCTTTATTTGCCCTGAGGGTTTATATGTCACTTTTGGACATACTTCTTCACTACTTGCATTACAAGGAATCCCAATTCATCCTTCCCTGACATTTTCCAAGTTATAACCTGGTGTGCAGCTGCCAGGCATTAAGGCTCCTATGGTCTAAAAGTTCAAGGCTTCTGAGTTACAGATCTCACTGTTTCTGACATTCAGCATGAGTTTCCAGAGCTTCACAGCACTGACATTTGCTTTGCTGCTGAAAAAGGGCAGAATATGAAACTCCAGCAAGTGTTGTAAAAATAACTTTAATGCATTTCTCAGATGTATGTTGGATGAAAGATCAACTTGGACCAAACATTAAATAAGTTGAAAGCCACCCCTTTTATATATCCTGTCTGGAAGTCCCTAAGTGTCTAAGAAAAGTCACTTTCTCCACATCACTCTCCATTTCTCACCTTTGTTAAAAAAAGGAGTCTTTCCCTAGCATTTATTGGCCGTGTACTTCTGCTTAATTTGTCAATTAAGCTAGCCAACTGGGGAGAAGGTACCAAACCTTACAAAGAAATGGATGATTATCCTAATAGGATAAAAGTTCCTCATCTTCAGTACTTTCAGACTATAAATGCTTGATCACAGAAATAAATATAGATGTTCTTATTAGAGTACTTCCAGGGTTCTTTTCAATAAGCAGAACTTGTAATAACTTACAGTAGGAGGAAGAATAGCAATTATGCATGGATTTTCAGCTTAGCTGTTAAGTGATGCAGTAAATGTGTCCTTACATGCTGAATTTCCACATAGCAAAGGGCACAGATGCTCGACAAGAGAACTTGAGAAAAACATAATCTCAGTCCTGCACATACTGGTTGAAAATGGACAGTGAGTTGTCTTATAGAAAACTAGAATGCATTGTTCTTACATTAAAATTCTTTTGTCATTTCTGTTGTACTACGTGGTTTGAAAGCTTTTGAAATTAAGAGCTCCCGTGATAGCCCTGAGAGCAGCCGGGTTGGGGTGCTACATTTCTCTGATGCTGTTATTTGGGTTCCCACTCCTGTCGTTGTGCCTTTGTGCTCTTGTATGTTCATGGAGAGGATCTTTTACTCACACAACCAAACAATTTGCAGTTCTGCAGCAAAATGGAGAGCATTGCAGTAATCAAATCTGAAAATTCCATGTTGATTGAAGTTACAGTTGGGAGAACTACAGTCAACTTCAGCCAGGTATTGAAGAAATCATTGTGAGAGTTGCTGCTGCTGAATGAGTAATACAATGTGCATTGCTGTAGCTGACGGGTGTCCCATTTGGAATAAAACCTGCTTTGCCAAGTGCAGTAAGCCAGAACATTTTGGTCAGGGCCAAAAAGGTGTAATAGTCTCATCCTGATCTCCAAACAGCAGCTAGCCAGGCACACAGATTTTTCACAGAGGACAAGTATTTCTTAGCAGCAGGACAAGTAAACCCTTTACAATATCATCCTACTGCTTCCATCAGTGCATCAGCATTGTTTCTGCTGTGCAGATGAAGCACCAAGTAACTGCCTCGGTGTTAGCCTAGTGCTGGCCACAGCATTTTCCTGTACTGCGCAGGTCAGCAGAAATCAGCTGGGTGTTACCAGCTTTCTAAGGGCCTGTTGTCATGCCTTTTTATTAATCCTTCTCATAGCCACTTTGCAGATTGAACAGGAGAGGAGAGAGAAAAGGGAGATGAGATGTAGTATGCAAATAAAAGCAGGATTGAACAAGCATCGTTTCATGAAAGAATAATTGCCCTAAGTTTCTCCGAGAAAGCTCAGGAGGAAAAGAAGCAACATACTGGAGAACAGTCCAGCCTGAGCGTGCTGTGGTCCAGAAATAAACCCAGCACACATCCTGCTTAGGGTACCTGCAGCAGCAGTTTTATCCTTTACAGGGTCACCTACTACTTCACCCTTTCAAATGGCCCAAGTTATGTGGGACACAACTTGGCTTGAGGAATTTGTTGGCACAAGTAGCAGTGATGAGAATCAGAGCGGGTTGTGCAGAATGGTCTGAGCAACATTTCAGTAGAGGGATGGGTATGAGGGGAAAGGAAAGGCAAGGAGGACTTCTCCCACAAAAGAGAGCACATCCATGCTCATGTTTTATTTGAGGGACCTGTCTGAAATACAGAGACATGTCACTCTATGTTATTTTTAAAAGCCATGAAATCAATAAAAGGTAAACCGTTAACTTGAAATAAATTCTGCTTTCTCTGTAGATACTGTTATTTAGTGTTGCTTATGTAAGGATACGTAACTAGGATGTATACTTCTGCCGCAGATCATGTCAAGGCCATGTTGAATTCCAGAGTTCATAGCAGTGAGTGAGATTTTTACTGGCATTGATTTATAAAATTGACATTGTTTAAAGAAATTTGTGTGTGTGTGTGTGCGCGTGTTGATTTGTATCAGGCTGGTTAATGAGTTATGCTATCTTTGTAGGTATCTGTAATGATCTGGAGGTAGAAATACCTTAATCTGGTAACATTAAAATGATGATGCTACTCGGGAGATGCAGTGCAGCTGCGTTCCATGCAGTGCGCGTTGTTGGCACATTGCTTCTGAAAGGGTAGCAGGGATTGCACCAGCCCTCTGTTGCCTTGCAAGTTGTGTTACCAGAGAACTGGTAAGAAGATCTTGCAGCTGTTAGTTTTGTGCTTCTGCTTACTCAGAGCTGGGGTAAAACAGAGAAAAGCAGGATGGGAAAGAGAAAGCTCAGTCACATGCATTGAATGTGGTTTAGAGTGGAAGGGCTTTATGTCTGCTCTAACAAAAACCACTCTCCAAAGCCACTGAAATAGTGCTGGTCAAATGCAATACAATTCAAGAAAGATCCATCTTCTTTTAGCCTTCTTTTTTGAGGACTGTCTCATTTACTATATACCTTTTTTTTTCTTTTTGGCATTCACTAATTTTTTCCAGTTCTTCACCCAGTCTTGTGCTATTAGCCAGTTTTAGTGACTGTATGGTGGCTGCTCTTCAAGCTTTTAACAGACCACAAAAAAAAGTTACCGCAGAAGCAGGGTATGAAGCATTCTGTTTTTCATTTCCAGAAACATCCATACGTTCAGACTGTGTTTTCCCTTCTACTTAGCAACAAAACCTCTGATTATTTTGCAATACATCTGTTATAAGCTCTGCCTGTACTGGCAGTACTTCAAACTTCTCTGCAGTTTTTTGCAGGCTGCCATCAAAAAGAATTGACCTAATCTCATGGAAATTAGTTGGTCCCTTGCCTGATCATAGACACTGCTGCTCTCACTGAGAGTTGATCCTAGTTCTGGACTTAAAAAAAATTGGGTTACATTAGAAATTGATGTAGCGGGTTGAGTTCCACAGGCAGCTCCTCTACCCCTGCGGCTTTATGCTGCTGACAATTCTGAAACCCAGATGCATGCAATGCAAACACTGTGAGGTACTAAAACTGGAGGTCTAGGCTCCTGGAACTGCGGTGTCTCTACTACGTTCCCTCTGCCAGGGAGGAAAATGATGTGTGAAGCAGCAGTCACTCTGCAGTGACCAGTTCTCCTCTTCTCTGCTCATTATTCTGCTGGCTCCCATGCTGGGAGGACCTAGGGGAAGGAACCCCAGGCTGAACTGAGGATGGGAGTCTGCTTGCTCAGCCAGTACTGAATCCTCTTGAGAATATAGAGGGAAAATGGAATTCAGCTCTGTCCTGCATATCATCTGGATAAACTCTACTGAGCTTCCCACAAGTCAAGCTGGGGCAAAATACACGTATAGCCCAACAGTACTACAAGCTGCTGCTGGCTGCTATCTCCGGTCACAGCACAGTTATAATATCCAGCAAAACTAAAGTTTTATATGGCTTTGAATAACAGCAGATCCTTTGCCTGCCAGTTGCTTGGTTAGAGACAGTTTTGTCTTTGCTTTCTGGAAGAAGCCCAACACCAGTGCCACAAAAAGCCCGTAGAGATGCAATGTTTGCTTGTTACTTTTTTTGTCATATGGGCTGGCAGTTCGTTGGGTGGAGTAGGAAGCATGTCTGATCAGATGAAGCTGAGCCTGAGGCAGACTTTCAGAATTTCCCTGCCAGGACTTCAGTGCTGCAGCTGAAGGGCGGCTGGAGCTGGGATGGGGGCCATGGGGGCTGGTACAGCCTTTCTGTGCCATAGGAGGGAGGACACGCACAAAAGGAGGTACTAGGAAGGAAAGGGAAGATACAGCTGCTCTCTTAGGCTACTGCAGTAAATCCATCCTTGGAACTCCATTTATAAATGCTTTTATCCATACTATATCACAGCCCTAAAGAAATGCAACAATTTCCTTGGCTTGTGTTTGGCCTTTCTTCTAGTTTTCTTTTATTTTCATAGCCAGAGCCTGATACATTGCTCCACTGTAGAAGCACTGTACCAGCTACTAGGAAGACAGTTAACTCTATCCCAGCTGAAACCGGGACAATTCATTTCAGTGGAACAAAACCTGATGACAGCTGAAGGGGGGCATCACAATGTGGCTCCCCTGTGACTGAGAAGCAAGTGGAAGGAGCAACATGGCATAAGTGTAAAGCACATTAATGAAGACATATATTTCTTTAATACTGGTTTACGTATTATAAGACTTTGGATTGATGTATCTTCCTGCTTGTCAGTATATGAAGAGAAATGTCACCTATTCCACCCCTCCCTGCAAGCTCCTTCCTACCATGTCATGTCCACTTTTTTCTTTCTTTCTTTAGCACTTTCCAGTAAATTTACTCAGCCCTTTCACCTAAAAGCTGTGGTTTTGCCTCTGTTTCAACCCAGGGAAAATGAGCACAAAAATAAAGCTTCCATAAATCTTGTCTTGCTGCAAAGCTAGCACATGGCAGTGGCTGTGCTGATGAAATGAAGGCAGAGGTGGGAATACTGGGTGCAGTGCTGTGCATTAAATTGCAGTGTTTACAGGCAAAAATATCCTTTTGGGCTGCATCCTGAGGGTAGGGACATAGCTGAGTTTTTTCCATTATCACTAATGGAAGTCAAAAGGCTGAACCACACACCATGCCCTGGAAACGTGCCCCCTTATGTTTCTGCCCTACAAAGCCATCTTGTGCATTTCCCCCCAGCACTGCTTCTATAGCAGGAGGTGTTCAGAGGTGTTAAATGGTTATAGCCGTCATGCTGATGGTCATACATGCTATTCTCTCAGTAACAAAGAAATGTTAAATTCCCTATTTTGCTACCCACAAACTTACAGTGTGTGTTGGGCAGATTGGCCCAGTGGCCCATACCACTTCTTAATATTAAAAAAAAGCCTTTGAGGCAAAGAACTTGCTGAAATCTTACTGGATTTTGGGTGATGATTTCCATCTTGTTTGAAGGTGGTTTGCACTGCTTGGTAAGGGTAAGGATCCAGTGAAAGGCTTTGCATCTCTGACAAAAATTTAACGGAGTAAGGAACTAGAACTGCTGGTCTCCTCTCAGTGTTAGGTCAGGTACAGTAGGAAATAGTGTCTGGTGTTCTGGTATGACCCAACCATTCAGTTGCACTGTGATTAAGAATTAAAATGTGAAAACCTGTGTGCTTGGCTAAAACTTGGTCAAACCACCTTGACAAAAGATAATTAGTTTCAGCTGAATTGAAATTGGCCAGCATTGAGGACTCTGCGGTTTGAGATTTAAACCTTGCCAATAACAACTGGAACTGGATCCTTGTGAATATGACTTTGCTGATTTTAAGGTTATCTGATTCACACAGTGGGATAAAGGCATAAGGATTTAATAGTTAAACACACAATCCTGCAATTACTGTGGAGGTGGTCCTCACTGACAGCCTCTTCACACACTGTACAAGAGATGAGAGTTGCAGGCTGACTTGCTGACTGCATGTCAGCAATAGAGGCATGATATTGGAATAGTGTTAAAAAGTACAGCTTCCCCTGATAACTAACCTCTTACCTCAGGTAGTAAACTGGGGTTGGCTTTGGAAATTGGAAAGTCAGAAGCAGATGTGGATAGGTTACCTTTAGCAACTCAAACTTTATCAAAATGGGGAAACAAATCCAACCATGTTTTACTAAAGGTTGTAAATAGCAAGGTTAGTCAACAGTGTGTCTGATCCAAAGCATCCCAAGTCCAAACATCCCAGCTTTTAGTCGGGTAAATATTCCATTATATTTAGTGGGGCTTTGTAACAGTCTGTGCAAAGCTTTCATTTGAAAAACTGCTGGTATTTCCCATGTCTGATGCCAGCAACCACTCCAGCACTTCAGGGGAAGGTAACTCTTAGCAGGACTGAATATTCTTCAGTGCTGTCTGCTGAGAGGAGGGATAGCGCATGCTGGTTGGCCTGCACTGCTTGCTTGCCTGAAGTGATTCAGGGAAACAAGGGATAAGAAGTCTCTCCCTACATTACTTTTTTTTCACCCTCTGAGCAACAAGTGATACTTGCAGAAGGTTGCCCATTATAATTTGTATTGTGAAAGCAGTATTTTTTATTCTGTTATTTTCAGACCTTAAATAAGCAGTAAGAAAGGTATCAATTACTTTGATTTAGCTTTTTGAAGAGTAGGGTGCCAGACAATATATGTGATGCCTTTGATTTTCTGTTGAAGCTATGTGCTACTTGGAAGATGGCACTACCTTGGAGTGATAGTAATGATGCTGTAGCTGGTTGTCTCGTCATCATCTGTTCTATGAGTAAAGAGTTACTCCATCAAAGTGATTTCTGTGGAATAAAAGTGACACGAAAGGAGAATGAGGCAGCGGGTTTTATTTAATACCCATCTAGCCTAGCTATAATTGAGAGGGAGAGAAAAAATGGTACTTGTCATTTCTAACTCTTGCTTAGCTGCATTTTTGAAAGATACCTTTAACATTTCATAAAATACCAGTGTATTTCCCTTTTCTAAAGAGATTGAGTGTAAATATGTCATGTATTTTTTTGCCTATACTTTTTTGCCTTCAGGCAACAGAAATCTCCCAGGCTTGCAATATGTTACAGGCTTTCTGATTATTTTTCTTCTTTGACTTTATACCGTATCTATGGGTTGCCTCAAGCAAACTCTTTCAAGAGGCTCTCTGTATGGAACCTATTTATGTGCCCTGCAAAGAGAAAGAGAGGGAGGCTGTGTGAATTTTTTCACTTAGGAGTTGTCAGCCCTGTGTATCTGGATGTCTGCGGTTTGAAGGTTTTTTAGCAGTGATAAATACACAGGATCTTTCTCACTCCAGGAAAGTTCTAAACATTCTAGTAAACACCAGGCACAGCATAGAAGCTGAGTTACGAATGGACTTGAAGATTTTATTTGCTTTCTGCTGGCCTATACAACTGTACTGATGCTAATCTGCTGTGATGTTCTCATCTGGTCTCTTCCTGCAAGTGGTGTTTCCTTGGTTGGAAAATCAATGTAGCATTTCACCATCATCTTCTAACTTTGCTCCAAGTGGGACAAAGTGTTGCAGTCCTTGTGATGCTTGCTGACTCTCTGCTTGCAGTTAAACTGCAATTGGCACTCCGTTGAGTTGCACAAACAGGAGAAATACTGAGAGTAGAAACATTTGCCCGGGAGGGCAAGGCTGAATATAGGCAAGCTCCTAGCACTTCCTCATGCTGGCACCTGTGTGAAGCAGCTGGCTTCCTATGGCTGCTGTTTATTCTGTCTGGATCACATCTGTTGCTTCAACAGGTTTTTATGAATGCTAGGTACAAGTATACGTGCATGCATGGACTAGAGAAAAGAAATAAAAAACTGGGCTGTGGAGAAATAATGAGGATAAATAAGCCTTGTGGAGCTGACTAGTGACACTATGTCAGAGACTCTTACAGGAATCAGTCCTGCAAAGAGCTGCCACTGATTGGTATCAGTGTTCCTTTTCTGAGAGAACAGACAATGCTACAAACGAAATCAATATCACACTGACCAAGGGATCCTTGTACATTGGCCCTAATGCCACTTAATGGAATAGGAGTTACAAAAGCAGTGCAATTTAGACACCTTGCAATAAAGCCATTACATTCTAGGCTGATATATTCTCCATTTTTAAAGGCTTGTGCTATTCTTCAATGTATTTTTCTTCATTATATTTTCCTAGTAAGCAAAAGCACCGTTTCAATTTAACTTTACAATAACCTGCAGCTCAGCAGAAAGCCTGTTAGTATGATGCTTGCAAATGAACTCAGAACTTTTTTCCAGGACTGGCAGTACACATGTCAAATAAACTTCACCAAATCTGGTGAACAGGGTAAGGCCCAGTTTTGCAGCTATTACAAAAAAAGAGAATGAATGTCAGCAGACCATCCCCTGTGCAAAGAGTGACCACCTCCTGGTAGCAGGGTGATGGAGAGAGCTCGATCAGACATCCCAAGCTCTGATTTCTGTACCCACCACATGCTGCCCAATAGACCTCTTCTCTCTTCTGCAATACTAACCTTCTTCAGACAGTTAATAATGCAATCAGCCCTGTCAGTCAAGACCATAAGAAATAGTTTTCGAACGTTCATGGCTGGAAAGCTTTGGCAGATACCTATAACTATGCAAAAGCCCTGTTCTTCAGAGTGTGATATGTAGATTGCAGAGTTACACCTTTCTAAAGCAGGAAATTTCAGTTCTGTGGACACTAACACTGCTTTAATTGTGGTCCAGTTGACCTGTGTCTGTGCAGTGGAGATGCAGGGGTAGAGCTATCTCTACAGCTAGGAGTGAGGTGGTTGCCTCAGTGCAGTGCTAGGCTCATTGTTCTGCTTTTAAAACCTCAGTTAGCTTCTCCGCCCGCCTCTCTGTATGAACATAGGTGTACACATAGACCATGACCTTGGCCTTCAATTGCATGGTTAGTTGTTGCCCACATTCACTGTATCACATGAGGAAACCACACGAGGAAACCACACAAGATAGAAATACAAGAGCCAGAATTAATTTGCCCAGGTAGCCACAGTGCTGACAGTCTAATACTTTCAAGTGCATGACTTCACATTTTAAATGTTCCTCTAGTGTAGATTTTTAATATCTCTGTTTCTTGCACATGCCCCAAATATTTATCTGCATGCAAATAATTAAAACTACACTGAAATTTTAATTCTGTGCACTCTTTCCTACTGAAAGTGCAAATAAATTATTAGAAGTTGTCGTAAATACTTCACGCTGTGTTGTGAGAACAAACACACAGAATTACATAAGGACCAAGTCTGTACTTGTTCCAAAAATCTTATTAAAAATAGCAAACATACAAATTAAAACAGACGTGCATTTTCCCAGTTATTTTTGAAAGATCAGTTTAGGATGTGAGACAGGTGTCCTGAAGGCAAGTAGTTTGGTGAAAGCCAGACATACCAGCAAATCCCATCAGGCAAGCCTGTTTCCATACGGAAGAGAGTTGTTTCTTGTAAAATCAGCTATTCTGTCTGTGAGGAAGACTATTTAAATATAATAGATTTGAAACAGCAAATCTTTACATGAAAATATAGATTATAATAATTTTAGCATAAGTAGGTGCAGAGCATCTAAACTTCTGTAGGACAGCAGCAACTAGAGACAACAGAGAGACTGAAGCTCATGACAGATGACTCCCATGAAGGCCAGCAGTCAGGAGAGCCCTGGACTCATCTGAATGGCCTTAAAGCCATGCACCTTCTGAGCTTCTGTCTGTGCTGCACCCATACTGCAGGGGGTCACTAAAGGTGCCATATTATTTGTGGAATATTAAAGGGCTTTCTGTTGAGCTCATTTACTTCACCCCAGACAACTGAGTACAGAAGTTCTGGTATGTAGATGCAAGTATTCTTACCTTGGATGCCTCTGTTGCACTTTCTGTTACTAATTTGCTCCAAATATGGGTCTGTCCACATTGGCCAGGCCAATGACAAATACTGGGTTTCAGGTCATCTGAGGTGAGCTTGTCTATTCTTGTCATACCCTATTAGCTCTAAATTTACTGCAGTCAGCCTCTCAAAGGGCAAATCATTGCAGTAATTAATTTTACTGCAGCTAATTTTTATTTTTAGGGAAGTGGAAGACTAAGCCTCTATTTTAAAATAAACAGAAAACACATTGTCTCTGGAAAGAAACATCGGGATCGTTACTGGAAGCATTCTAAAAATAGAACTCTTCAGCTAGAGCTGTATTCCACCAAAGTAATTAGGAATGCAAACTCATTAGAGCTTTATTTAGATTGCTAATATTTCTTTTGGGGAACGCAGCATGGCCCAGTGGAATTAGCATTGGACTGGGATGCAGCAAAACCTGCCGTCTGTTCCGGTCTCTACCACTGTGCCGTTCTGTAGGCTTGGGAGAGTCACTCTTTGTTCTGGGACCTCACATCAGAGCTCTCCTACCTTTTCTAGAGATGAGATACACACTCTAGTATGATCTTTACTTCACTGTAACACTAATGTAACACCTGTCTTATTATTCCAGGGCCTGTGATTCATGACATTTGAAAATTAGGACTCATGAGGGAGAGTCTACAAACTACCTTGTGCTTGAGTCCGTTTCCCAGACACAGGCATGTAGAACCAGTTGAGATGCCTTAGGGTGTCCCACTTGGCCTCCAGCCGCTGCTTCAGGAGGCTGTAGGTCTCCCATTAGTCCTCTGTTATATTTGAAAGTTTTTTGAGGATATCCCAAATCCTCTATCGCATCTCTGATGGCATTAGACAACCATGTCTGGGCAACTAGTTCAAACTTTAAATGTCTGAGTACGCAGCCTTCTTGCAGAGTCAGCAAGGGTAGCTCCTAACTTAGGTGTACTGGAGTATCCTCCAAACAAATTTTCTTTTTCCCCTTGTACATAGAAATTCCAGGCTCTTAGGCATTTCCTTTCTTCCACCAGTTAACCTTTTTTTCTCCACTGGCCTTTACCGTATTGCAACAGCAATTTATTGTCTTTGAAATGAAACTGATCTGCAAGCTACATGAGCCACCATTCAGGTCATGTGGCTCTGAACAGTTTATCTTTGCTTTCAGTTGCAAACAAGCATTGCCTAGCTAAGAATCCACTTCTGGAACAGATTCAGCTTGGTTCTCAGGAGATGAAGTCTTAAATGATAACCGTGTTTGGGGAATGGAGCTGTTCATGCTTTCCTTTCCCTGCTGTGCAGCCATCCACTCCCTGAAACAAAAAATTACCAGGAAATCCTGGGAAGTGTGTGCTTATCCAGACTGGATGATGGTCTCTGCAGGTGCTAAGCACTGGAGAACTAGGACCACTGAGCTTAAGATATTTGTAACAGGATGAATCCACTTACACTTAATATAAAATGCGAAAATATGTAGAAATGTTTGATACTTGACATATTAATACATTAGCCTTAAAGAATTTTCTAGGCTCCCTCTAGCAGAATAAATTCTTGACCACTTGTAAACTAGAGTTTTAAATTATTTTTACCATCACATGTAAATACATCAGAAACAGTATTCAAAGTTGATTGCAGTCATACATTCCTGACTTTTCTGTAAGCGCCCAGCTCTGCAAATTGCTGATCAACTCCTGCAGACACTAAAGGGAAGCAGAGGGAATGCCGTACGCCCTTTGGAGGCACTTACCAGCATACAGAATGAGGCTCTGCTTTGGCAAGTGATGAAATTAAAATTTTCTTCAAGTGTACTTGCAGCTTAATGCCCCTTTATTAATATTTCACAAAAGTATAAGTATTTCATGGCAAACCAGGTAGAAGAGGGTGTTTTGCTTTGGTTTCTGCCAGTTTGCAAGGAGAAATACAATAACAGATTCTGTAAAAGTTACCTTCCCCTTTCCTTCCCTTCCCCCTCAAAAAAGCCATACGGATCAAAAACTTACTTTCTGTGCAGGGAAGGCCGTGTAGTTTCTAAGTTCCATAAATGGCAATAGTAAGATCATTTAAAAACTCTCAGTCAGATGGCTCTTGGTGGGCCCTTTCTCACTGCTTTGAGCATTTCCAAATTGAAACCTCTCTGCCAGGACCCATTGCCCAGCCGCTGTGGAGCTCAGTTACATCCTCTGCAGAGACTGAAGCCTCCCCTATGCTACAATATCCTCCCTGGTGAACCTGCCTCAAACTCTGCTCAGGCAGTCGGAACAGAACAGGGGAGCCTGGCTTAAAACTACAGTGATTATGAGGAAGGTTTGCCTCATAGCAACAACAACTACTTTCTGTCTTCTGTGAAATCTGAAAGGTGGATAATTTAATTTAATAATGAAAGGATTTGCTTTATCAATTATGCAGAGATTTCTCTGTTCAGAATGCATCAGCACTCCTTAAGGAACAAGTACATTCGTGATTTATTTCATTGTAATTTTTTGTCTTTGCTTGTGAAATATGCATGTGCTGGTACATGTAGTTCTTCAGTGAAATCCCTGTCCCAGATTCTAACAGACAGAATAGCCTCCAGCCATCTCGGGCAGGAGCTGCACAGGGGGTATGCCTTGTGGTAGGACGTGATAGAAATAAACACTCTCCACAAAAAGTAAAACTAGGCAAAGAAAGGGCCAGCTCCTGTTGGCTGGAGCTCATGGCAAGCATCATGGCAGTAGAGATCCTGCAGTGTTCCGGCATGATGAAATGCGTGTGGATATATATTAAGCAACTTTGAAAATTACCTACTTGCTGTTTCTGTGATGCAAACCTGCAGAAAACAGTCCTCCAGAGGGATAGCTCAGATTTAGTGCTAGGCTGCAACTTTTATGAGACCTGGCAGATATTTTGCAGTATTCAGTTAAAGCTGGCCTCAGCATAAAGATAGTGATTTTGGCTTGCAGAATGTTTTGATTGGAGAATGCCATGATTTTTTTAATTGAAACGTTTGAGCATTTCCAAATTGAAACCTTTCAATCCTACCAGAAATTAAGAAATTAATTGTAAAAAGGTAAATATTTTATATACATATATGTGTATGTAAAATGAATAAATAAATACTTATATGTATTTATGCATGTGTGCATGCAGAGAAAAAGTATCTGTAAGTGGATATAAGAACCAGAACAGACTTAATTTTAAATCTGTTGTGTTCAAGCAGATAAGTGTCTGATCCTTCTTTCACCTCTCCTAGCTGAGAGTAAGTAAGGTCTCAGAAAGACAAGTCTTCACTTCACAGGATCAGAATCGTTGATAGCGAGGCTGCCTTGTCCTGTGTAGTTGCCATGGATGCCAGACTGGTATGGGATGCATGAGAGTTAGAAAGCATGCACGTCAGCTGTGGGGTGTCTTTGTGATAATACTACAAATCCTGGTATAAGTAATTCTGATAAAACAAACACAATACTGGAGTTGTAGAAAAATTTCTACATTTTATTTAGGAGTAATGATAGTTATATCTGTGTATCTAATACACTGCAAAACTGCTGAGACACAAAACCTGCAAAATAGCACTTTGAAAAGATAGGGTTTTCTTCCATTTCACAAAGCTCTTTTACCTTTATGCTAGTGCCTGATTCCTGCATGCATTGGCAGGATACCGTCAAAACATTGCCTTTCTGAAGAAGATCCAAGAAACAAGTGGCTCTAAGTTTTCTGTACGTTCTTAAAAACATCTGTGTAGAAGTGCTTTAAAAAGAGAACACATAGCATAAATTGTGTGGGAAGAGTTAATATGTGTATTTATTTTAGAAACTAGTTTTTCTTTTAAATACAGGAATACCAAGTGTGTGGGCAAAAGAGCGTGGAAAGAGCCTGGTGGAGCAGTACCCTTTCAAAAGGCATTTTGGGCCCAGGCTGTGGAGAGTGAGATGGCAGATGTTCAGAAACAGCACAGTGGACCTCTTTCTATTTTCACTGAAGTAAAAATGAATCATAACCCTTTTACAACTGTGGATGCTCTTGTTCATGCTGAAATAACGCAGAGATGAGAAACAGGAACCTGGATGGATGAACTGAAGGCCACTGTTAAGCATTACTCAAATTGCTTCCTATTCCTATTGCTTTAGAATTAAATTGCATTGTAAGGCTTAAAATCAGAAAGCTGAACTGTAGGTAACAATGGGAGTGGAAGATAAAATACTTCTTCAGAGAATGCACCAGTATAGTCTGGTTTACTAGTAGATTCCTATTTATTGGCATGGATGTGTCATAAGAAGCAAAAATGGATATTTAATGATGATATCAAGGACAAGGGTCACATTCTGTTGTCATTAATAGTAATTTATACTGAAAGCAATTGCAGTAATAATCAATTTTACCTGGCTATACATAAAACCAGAGAAATGCATTCTTCTGTCTTTTGGGTTAACAGTGGGTTTATTTATAGCATTTTTCTGTTGGGCTGCTTGACTCCAGAGCAAAGCTTGCAAAGCAAGCACAAGGTGGGTGACAGCTCTGAACCCAGGAGGGAGTCTGGCTGTGGTGTTTGGTGCCCTGTGCATCGCTAACGAGCTGAGGGGCCAGATCCAGTTCTTGGTCGCTAGCCCCTTTCTGGCTCTGGTGCAGAGTCCTTTCAGGTACTCTAGCTGGAGAGGGACAGTCACCATCAGTGGCCGCAGCATCTCCCCTCCAGCATGGAGCATAGAAGTCTTCCTGGGGCTGTGGCACTTTCAGGCCAACCAAGGTAGTGCTAGTTCCCCTCAGCACTCAGTGAATTTACAGTTCAGTGGCTCCAATCTCTCCTTCTTTCCCCTATCGTGTAATTCCAGGGTTTTATTTAATTTTTAATAAACTCTGCTTAAGTTCTGTAGTGTCATGAAAATGCTGCTTATTTTTTTTCAGTAATTAGTTGGACTTGTTTAAACTTCAAACATTTTGTATTGATGATGAATAGGCTTGTTTCTCACACATGTACTTCATCAAAGCTTGCAGTTAATAGTGTAGTTTCCTTGCAACTCGGTTGCTGCACTGAGGGAGTTTATTCTGTTATTTGAAAGCTGCTTCCTGCGAGGGCAGCAGTTACTAGGCAGGCGCCTGTCACAGTCACGAGTGCATGGCATTATGATGCACGGTTTGCAAAGAGACAAATGGATTCTCTACTTGTAGAAACAGGTGAAGATGTCTGTCTGTAATTGAACGATATTTCTACTGGAATTGGTCTAGTGGAAAATGACGTAGTTTACTGGCTTCCTGGTTAGTGACTGGGAAGTGGCATAGAAGACTTGGCATATCCTTTTCACTTCTAAAAGTAAATACTGATTTCTCAACAGAAAACAGACTTTTGGAAAGAGCCACTAAATCTGTGGTCATTGGAAAATTTCTCATTCTCCACAACTGGAGTATTCGTTCCAGTGAGTGAGGATTACTCATTCTCCCTCCAGGTGCCTCAGACATATCCTCTGTCTTCTTGACATTCAGTCTGACAAATCCATGGTGTTTCATTAAGTAGAACGTAAACCTGCACTGAAGTAATCAGTCCTTATTTAACTTTTCTTTTTCATACTCTTTAGATGTCTTTCTGTATAATCTAAGTGCTGTTTTAGACTGTTCTTCAGATTCTGAGCTTGATTAACAGCCAGAAATGCGGACACTCTTAACGGACCCTGCAAAGGACTTCCAGTGTTGATTGCAGAAACTAGTCAGGAGGCTGGAAACAGAACTGTAGGGCTTGTCTCCAACAGAAACACCATTCTAAATGTGTGTTACCAAAATTGGTAGGTATCCAGGCTCTATCTATTGCAATATCCAAGACGCTAACCTTGTGTCTGTGCTGCTAGAATAGTAGGCTTTACCCACTTGATCTTACCCAGAGCTGGATTTGTTGCTTTGTCCTCTCATGACCTTAGGAAGCACCTGGGATGGAAGACAAGTGGACAAGAGCTTCTTCAACCTGAGAAAACAGTTATTCTCACATCCCTCCTTTCCTGGAGGAGTGATCCTAATCATTAATTACTACAGAAAATGTAAGTGCCAACACCTAACTGTGCTTTAAAAAAAATCTCCCATGTCATTGCTTTGAAACAGAGGCTGCTGGTGCTTACTCTTGGGAGAGCTACCACTGAGGGAGCCCCTGTACCCACCATGGCTCTGTACTCGAACAGCAGCAGCTGGGAGCTGGCAGTGAGCTGCTGTCATCTAACATTCACCAATCTAGGACCTTTGCCGGCTCAATGGACAGCATGATAGCTGCCTCTCTAACTGCACATTGGAAAAACACTCGAGGACCATTTTTCTCTGACAAATCTATTAAGGAGACTAATACAACTTTGATTTCCTTCCAGCAGGGTAAGCCAGCTCCTAGGGTTTTGTCAGGCAAATTCCTTTGTCGAAGGACCACATTAAGTCACAGTCTGGCAAGATTTTGCTACGCAATGAAACCCAATTTCCTCTTCATGCTCTTTAGTGAAGGTGAGGTAATGTGGCACTTGATTTAGCTGTGTGGTTGTAAAGTTGTGCCTAATTCCATAAAACTCTCATCACAACAGCTTCCTTTAGCAATCAGCAAATAATTGCCCTTCCCAGCTCCTATGAACAATTTCACCTTTCCAATCGGTATTCTAAACCTCTCTGGTTTTACTCACTTTCTCAATTTTACTAGAAAGGCAACATTAATCGGAATTGGTCCAAGTGGAAGGGGTCCTTTCAGTGCTGAAATAATGCTAGCACTTCTCCATACTGCCAATTATTAGACCTGGTCTTTCTGTCACTCCTCCTTTTCTTCCTCTCTCTCTATTCACACAGTTTGCACAAGACAAATCAGTATCCAGGAGGACAATATTAGAGCTTCTGCTTCCGAGGGTGAGCTCAGGGCATCCCCCTGTAACTTGCATGGGAAAGACTGGTCCTTTCCAAAGCCCAGGGTTTCTGTGGTTTGTCTCTTGGTTGCAGGTAGATTAATCACAACACTCACAAACGAAGAGGCATATCCTGCTCTTCTAGACAGCTGTCTCGCTCTCTCATCTTAGCCCTCCCTTGCATGGACAGGAAGAAATGTGAGTGCTATCCAAACTCCTTAAATGCCTCAGACTTACACATCCTGATAAATCAACTGTCTGTCATTTTTTCACCTCATGCATTGATTGCCGTGATGTTGTTTCTTATTCCCAAATCATCCAGAAAGTTAAATGCTACTAAGGAGGGTCTCTGTGCATCTGTTTGTGTGTGTGTATAGAGGAAGCACAGGGGAGGCTGAGGTTTGGGCTGGTGATTTGCCCTGCCAGGCAGCAGCAGCAGGAGGTAGGAAGGAGTGATTGGGAGGAGTAGGAGTGGTGCTGTAAATCCTTATTATAGATTTCAAACTGACACCATTGAATGAATGTTATTTCCACAATAAAAATGAAATGCACAAAAGAGTTCCTTGAATAATATCTGACAAGTTGTTTCGGAAAGTTCAGCTTGGTAGCTAAGCCATCTAACTTCAGGCACCTAATTTAGTTAAGACTAATTAAGGCAGGGTGCCCAAGGGAGACAGATGTTGTCAGCGTAGGTTCCTGGTTTTAAACAGTCCTGTGGTGTCATTTCTGTCCTTTCGGTCACTGTATGAGAAGCTTTAGGAGATCAGTATCTTGATCTGATTGAAGCAGAGTGAAAACACTTTCAGAAGTGCCTATGAGTACTAGCTAGAGAGGTGCCTGCTAGTGCTGGCGTCTCGTTGTGGACTGGCTGCAATGAAACATTAAGTGTAGACTATTCTAATAAAGCGTGAGTGTCCATAAACTAGCTGAGTCACAGTCACTTGGGACTTCACTTTTTATACTAAAGTGTATCATTATAAAACACTTCTTTCTACTCTTTAAAGTCATAAATACTAGGTTTCTAAAATACTGCAAGGAAAAGTCTACAACAGTAAAATAAGTTAACAAACTAAGCATAATTGGTTTATTTATAATGGAATCTAACTTCAAAAATTAGCATTAGAAAAGGTCATTCTTTCTCTTTTTCAGCGATCAGGTGGGGCCTTAGCTATCCCTCTGTGTGCATTTCAAGGAACTGTATCTCTTCAGGCACCCACGGGAAAAACTCTCTCTTTATCTACATATGAGGTAAGCACTGAAGGGCAAAAAATAACACCCACGTCAAAGAAAATTGAAGTATATCGATCTAAAAGTGTTGGTCATGAGCCAAACCCAGAGGAGTCTCCTAATACGTTTGCTGACACAAGTGTTAAAATTCATTTAGAGGTACTTGAAATTTGTGACAATGAAGAGGCCCTGGATACTGTGTCAATCATCAGTAATATCAGCCAGTCCTCCACACAGGTAAGGTCTCCATCCTTACGTTATTCACGGAAAGAAAACAGGTTTGTCTCATGTGATTTAGGGGAAACTGCTTCCTACTCCCTCTTCATACCATCAAACAATCCTGACAGCGATATTAACATATCAATTCCAGACACTGTCGAAGCTCATCGGCAGAATAGTAAAAAGCAGCATATGGAAAGAAGTGGTTATCAGGAAGAAATACAAATGTTGAATAAAGCTTACAGAAAACGAGAAGAAGATGGCAACAGCAATTAAAAGGCATTTAATCTAGACATTTAAACTGATTTGACAGACATTGGTCCTCTTGACTCAAGTTACCCTAGCAAATACAATGTCAACTGTTTTTTCCTAATATACAAATTAATTTTATTTGGGTACACTGTTAAATAGATTAAAACTTCTAATGATATATGAATGGGATAACAAATATTTAAGTGCTTTACAGCTTTGCATAGTGAATTTCAAGTTATTTATACATCTATCTATTTGAGGAATGTGTGTCTAAAAGCAATCCTAAATAAAGTCTTAAAACCCAGCTTTGGTTGCTTGTCGGCACTGGGTGATCTCTCTGTGGGAACCTGCAGAAAATGAGGGAGCAGCTCCACAGGTATGAACTTACAACAGTTTTGGCTGACTTGCAATTCTGCTCTTACTGATGTGCCCAACTTGAAACATTTGTCTGAAAAAATGTAGCCCAAACCTAAGACTAGCTCATTTAGTTGACTAAGTAGAGGATTAAAAGATATGTAAATGGTTTAATTTTCTACTGCTCTATACATGCTTCATATGTAATACCTATGTAAGTGGCCATTGTATAGACCTTTGAATGTGGGTGGCTGAAATGTAAGCATGCACATTCTGTAAATATGACATTGTGAAACTTAGGAGTTTCATGGTTGACATTTCTTTGATCAAATGTGACAAATGTTGCTTAATTTTATGGCAGTTAGTCTGAAGAGTCCCCTTTTTTGCCTCCATGATCTCTTACCAAGTTAAGAAGTTTCCCAGCCTTACAGAATATTTGCAACTGCATCCAGATAAAGGCAGCATTTGAAATGTTTGAAGAGCTAGGACGTCAAAATTAATTTGAATAATTCTTCATGTCATAGTTGTCCCAAGCAAGGAATAGTTTTACAACGTTGTCTTCCTCCTCAAGGCCCACGTGAAGCTAATAGTTTTCTCAACACAACCACGAGATTGGGTGTAGCTTGCAGATGGTTGCAGGAGTCCCACTGGCTCACAGAAAAAACACTACTGTTTTTTCTGCCATATGTATTCTGTCTGTAAACCTGTCATCACTCCTCTTTGGATGGATCCTCATGCTTTAGATCTGAGTCAGGAGCTTGGGGTTACAACTGATTTGTGACTCCTTAGGAGAGGGGAAATGAGCTATTCAAGGTGGCCAAACTTAGAGACTGAGCTTAGACATCAAGAGAGTGGTCTGGTTACCTAAATCAGGTCCCAACCTGTATCATCCTCAGGAGGAGCTCGTCGCTCCATTGACTTACAAGGAACCTAGAACTAAGTCTAAAGCCAACCTAAAACCAGCGAGTACTCTAATTTGTGTCAAATTCAGACAAGCCAAGGTGGAAACAGTGAATGGAGTCCTCAAGTCTTATATTAAATACACTGCATATGCTTGAAATGCTAGTGCATTTTGACCAAGAGCTCTTTCTCTGAGCATTGGTCATTCATTTCAGTTAAACAGAGGTAAATATACTCTCAGGACTTTCAGCAGTTTGATTAAAAATTACACTGCTTCTTTAAGGAATGGATTTAATTTCCAGTGGTGTGCATGACAACATAATCATTTAGGTGTCTGCAGTCACACTGTTGTCCACTCAGTGGGAACATGCAAGGTAAAATAAGCACAACCCTATTCAGGATTCCTTTATGGGTTATGAACAGACAGAGCAAAAGGGCCAAATACTGCATCTCTTTGCACTCAGCATTCGATACAGAGGCATGAAAAGAAGCAGACAACTTGCCTTCTCACTTCACCAACATAAATCAGGCCTGCCATCCCTGTCAGTGGGGCTGTGCTGGTGTGGTCGAAGACTGCAGGTTGCTGTGATGGAGATGGATCACTCTGCAAGTTGTGCTTTCCGTGTGTTGCCTTTCCAAGATGAAAACAAGGGCTCTTGTAAGATTGCCTCAAGGCTCTTAGTTCCACTAAGATGCTATGTTATATTTCAGATTTAACAAGAAACTAGAGTAGAAGGAACAATCAGTGGTAAGTCTATCGAATAAATCTATATCCATACATGTAGAGGAGAGACACATTCTGCTGTCTCTGAGTACGTTGCTTTTCTTTGTGTTCTGTAGAAGGAATGCAGAAAGTATCTTCATAGCAACAGACACACTCAATCCAGATAAAGGTAGCAAAGTTGTGATGGAGGATGCAGTTCAACACAACTGTAGTTTGGTCAGGTGTTCTGTTTTCCCTGGAAGTGATTTGGACTATGTTGATAAGATTATGTGCTGATGTGTTAATCTCTGTTGGATGTATTTACAAAGGGTTAAAATTTGGAGACATTAAAATTCTGCATAGCTGTCACCCAGAGCTTGACCTAATTGTAGAGTGTTGTCTTGCTGCTGTAATAAAATATAGGTAATGAATCTGTAAATTTGATAATGTACAAATGTCCAATTATTTTATTTTTTGCTCTAAATGACTCACATCATTAAACAATTTAAAGTGTCTGAAAACCCAAGTTGTAATTATTGAATAGATATCAGCTCCTTGCACAATGCACCAGAAAACTTGCTGTTTGAGAAAATTTGCTCCTGGTTTTTTTATTCACATAAGTGTTAAGGTGTCTTCATTTATAATTTGGACTTAATTTTTAAAACAATTCTTTTGAGTTTTTAAGGAAAATTTTTTTCTTCCTCCTCTGTTGTTTTTCCACTGTCTGACCTTTTAATGTATTTCAGTCACAGCTTGACATTTGAGGGCAAAGTGTCAATGACCATTTGAAGGTGACTTGAAAGAGACCTCATCTCTGTTCAGACACCACAGCAACTGACTGAAAAAAAATCCCTTGGAAAATGTGACTTGAATCAGCGCCCAGGCTTCCCCTGCTCTTAGGACGTGGGTTGTTGAATAATGCAAAGGATAGAAAACAAGAAACTGGGAAATAATTTTGAGATTATCTTCGGTAAGCAGTGTATCCAGTGGGTTGGAGTTTCCTTACAGTGGCACTCATGTACACTGAGAATAACGTTACGTTAACAGAGTTACAAGAAAAATAAATCTGTAATACCCAGGGCCAGGCCCAAGAACCCCAAATGCCTCAAAGGATTGTGCTTCTTGAAACAAAAGATATAGCCAGGTGCTGAAATTTAAATATTCTATACTAATCTTGATAGAAAATATCTTACAGCATCATACTATTTCAAAATACAGTAATTTCATAAAAAATAATAAATGTTACTTATACATTATTTTACCTTTATAGATTTGGGGTTGATGCATAGATTCTAGAATATGGTTTCACTTCCCAGTATGTATCATTATAAGTGAGCGTTATGTTCCTCTCTCTTAATGAATTTTGCAGATTTCAGTGTCTCAGAGCAGAATAAATTCTGCTTTTCTACACTCCAGCAACAGCTCCTATAAGAATTGCAATACCCACATCTGTATACTCCTGTATGTTCTACACTCTATGTTTTATAAAACAAACTAATTTTAAAGACCTTCAGTCCCTGCACAAACAATCTTTACTCATAGAGACAGTCCTATTGACTGCAGTACTGCTAGTGTGCAGTAGCAAGATTTACTCACTGGATTGAGAGCTGTAATGTGGGATCCTCTTTTATTTTGTCTCCCCCTTCTCAGTGTTTACCTGACCTGTTTCGTGTTTCTTCATTAGGAATTTGACTTCAACGAATTTCACTTCAAAGTACTGAAAGGAGAACACCGTCTTCTGTCGTCTTTGAGAGCATGCTGCTGCGTAGAGACCATTATGTGCAGATGCATTACTTTACATCATGATAGTGTGCTACTGAAGTGGATGAAAACTGACGGTGAACAGTGGTTAAAAGGAGTTGAAAAGGCCCAGTAATAGGCAAACCAGTGGGATAATTTCAAGAAATGTATCTTTTCATACATATTAGAAAATTATCTTTACATGAATAGGTTCACATTTACTATATTTCCAACATCTAAATCTACAAATCTACTAAAAATATTTGAATTTGTAATGTTTTCTTTAGAATGTGTGGGTTTTTTTCAGTGTTAAAAAAGACATGGCTGAAATGCAGTAGCTACATGCATGCATATGGAAGTCTCCTCTTGCACTAAAATCCCATTTATTTCCAATGTGTGCCCTGCTTAGGTGTCCAAATACACTGTCATGGGGAGATACTGGATCAAACAGAATGAATCTGTTGAACTCACCCAAGTGATTCAAGGTAACCCTAAAACATTTTTCTTCAGTAATTTTAAGGAGATACAACAGACAAAACCAGCTTTCTGAGAGCTTGCTTAGGCATGCAGAACCTGACACAAGATGGAACGGTGTGTGTAAGTCAAGCGGCATCTGAGAGTGTGGCCACACACGTTGCTGATGGGATACATACCATAAGCCCTGGCTGGTGGTACGTGTTACAGATGGTCACCAGGGGCCCCTTCATTCCAGGCTTTGCTAGTTTCAAATTAGCATCAGACACTTCTCCTGTCCTGGTATATCTAAATAACAGAACTAGAGATAATAATCGCCCCAATTTATATTCACCTACAGGCTAAAGAAGGCCCAGAAGGCAAGCTGGTTTGTGTGTGGTTGATGTTGTGCCACTGACATGGAAGTTCATACCTGAGCAGCAGGATGTGTTTTCCCATCTAGTATCCTACCCCCGCCACCGTTTTGGAAGGACTTGTGCTGTTCTCCCTCGTTTGGCCTGTATAGGTATGCCAGTGACCTCTTTCAACAGGGGATCTTTTAACATTTCCTAGATTTCTGAGAATTTTGTGCTAATTTTCTTTGGCTCTTTTTTACTCCCTAGTTGGTTGTCACTGTGAGGCTTTTGCAGAATGCTCTGCAGTTACTGTTAGTTTATGGAGGATGATGAATGCAAGAAGTCATGGAGTGTGCTTCCCTGCTCTGCATTAAGCCACAGATGCAGGATGAGGAGAGGAGAAGTAAGGAAGAAGTATATTTCCTCCTAGATTTCTCATTTCTCTCCCACGCTCCTTCCTGTAATTTGCCTTTCAGATGATCTTCATCAGTACCCTCCAGCCCTTGTACTCTCTGTTCTTGGTCCCCTCCTTTTCCCTCTTTTCTCTAAGTAACCTCACCCAGAGTTCAGCTACTTGCTGTGGTGATGACTCAGAGATCTTGCTCTGTATTCCTTACTTGTCTCTTTATTCAAATTAAAATCCAAGCTTCTCTGAGATTTCCTCATACCTGAAACTGGGTATAGCTAAAAAAAGACCACATGATGTTTCTTGCAGGAACGCTCCTGTGCAAGACTGTGGCATGATGCTGTGCCATTCGGTAGATGTACCTATTAGCTCTGGGTGAGTTGGTGGATCCATACAGGACACTGCGGTGCACCATGGGTCTCGTCTCCGGCGTGGTGCAGTTTTGTCCTTGGAGGAACGGGCCCCGTCAGCCATCTTCCACCTACTGCCATGATCACTAAGAAGAGCTCCAGTGGCTGCCTTGTTATTCAGGTCCATCACCTGAGGTGTCCGAGTAAAAGAATACAGATGTATGCTATGATAGGTCACTGTGATTTTGGTTTGCATGTTCTAAGGCCATGGAAATAGGCATTTCTTTAAGCATGGAAAAGGATGAGCCTAGCAGCAAGACAAGTGGATGCTTGGATGCAGAAAGCATTTGTGAGGGGAAAGGAAAAAAGAAAATACAGATCTTTAACTGGAGCACCTAGTTCTTATTTCTTTACATATCCAGCTGCTGGGAGTTGTTGGACTAACTGTCGGTAAACTGTAGGCAGAGAAAAAAAGAGAAAATTGTTTACTTTGAAAGCAGCAGTCCCTTTACCTGAAAGAAGTGTGAAAATCAGTGCATAACATTGTATTTCAGAGATCCGAATGCTCGCAATTTTTAAACAAATATGATCATACGAGCAAGGAAGAAAAGGCAAAAGAATATGTAAAGAAACAACATTGAAGAAGCATTTGTAGCTGCACAATGGTATTCAAGGAAACAAAAAGAACAGTAATTAACCGTTGAAAGAGTAATAATTCTGTGAATAATTTTATGTAATTTAAAAGGTTTAGTTTCACACTCCGGAGAACTTGGAGAAAGTATACCACATACAGCAGCAGTCGGCCAGCAGACCCAGAGCGGGTACCTATCTAAATATGTGTATTCTGCTTCAAAAAGAAACAAGAGGAACACCCGTCTGGTACACAGAAAGGGTAGTAACCCCACAGGTAATGGTGGAGACCAACCTTTAACGTTTCCTTGAAATCTTGTCTCGGAAAGGGGCCTCAAAACTTAGACGTGGAAATGGAAACGAGAAGAGGGATGCGTGCAGGGTGCACCAGAGTGACATACGGCGGTGATTAGGTCGCCTCATTTAGTCGCTGTGACGCTTCGCGCCCCGGCGTGTTCCCCACGGGCGCTGCCGCCCGACCTCGGCCTGCTGGCGGCCGGGGACTCGGGCCGGGGACTCGAACCGGGGGTCCCGGCAGCGGGGGCGGGGCGTGAGGTGAAGAGGCGGGGCGGCGGGCGGAAGTGAGGCGGCGGATGAGGCGGAGGGCGGCGGCGGTGCTGGGAGCCGGTTGCCGGGCGGCCATGAGCTACGAGCACCGCCGCGACTGGGGCCGGGGCCGCGGCGGCGATGGCGGGTCTTCCTCCTCCTCCTCCTCCTCCTCCGCTGCCGCGGGGGGACACGGGGGCCGCGGTGGCGGCGGCGGCGGGCGAGGCCGCCACCCCAGCCACCTCAAGGGCCGCGAGATCGGGCTGTGGTACGCGCGGAAGCAGGGCCAGAAGAGCAAGGAGACGGACCGGCAGCAGGTGAGGGGCGGCCGCGGGCTCTGCCCCGCCGGACCGCTTCGGGGACGGGGGTCCCGCGTCTGTGGGGGGGCGTGGGCGTCAGAGACCCCTACTTCGTGAAATGTTTTGCCTGGCAGGATGAAAAAGAGGTGTTCGCCTCCGCGCCTTGAAACGCCTCGTCAGGAGCAACTTAAAAAGAAGTTTCTGATCGTGCCGAAGAGTCTCGCTAGTTTGATACCTAAGTAAGACGTGCTGAGTACACGGTGGTGAAAATTGTACTTTTTTTTTTTTTACCAGAGAGCCGTTGTGCGTATGGATGAACGCAGGGAAGAGCAAATTGTGCAGCTGTTGAATACGGTCCAAACTAAAAATGAAAAGGAGCAAGAAGCCATGTCCTGGTGGTCTGGGGATGAAGAAGGGTAAAGAGAAACAATCACTAATCCTTTTATTTACTTGAATGGAACAGAATTCCCACAAACTGGTAGGAAGATGTATCAGAAAATATTTACGTTTAGCGAGTGAATTAGGTTAACAGATATACTCAGTTTTCTCGACATGTATTGTCATACTGAAATGGTTGTAACCACTGCTGTAAAACTTTTTTGCAGGTTATTGTTGAGTTTGGGCTGTTAAATTTTTACTTAAAATCATAAAATCCTGTAATTGATCTCCAGGCCTACTAGAGTAGATATATGGAATTTTTCAGCTCCCCTGGCCTCTGGAATTATTATTCCAGAGTGGCATTTGACTTTGTTTTTCAGTTATTCTGCACTCGTAGAATGTTTTCTTGGCCTCTGTGAAATAGCACCTGTTCTTAACACTTAAGGGATTTTAAGTAATAGCAGTGAAATGGGCTGCCAGGTGTGTTACTCTGAGTCCACTGAAATGAAGTGTTTGGGTCTCCATTTTGCTGAATGATCCAATTACAGGGCAGTGGTTCTGACAGCCGGTTAAGGAGTAGTTCGCTGGAGAGGTTTTATTGCTTTGTTAGTTTTGTTTTGATACAAAAGAGCATGTTACGTTTCTAGATATGGATGTAAAATTTTTGATGGCTGGTGGTTCTCAGACTTTAATTGTTTTAATGGCGTATGCCATATTCTCATTGGCTGATGGTCAAGTAACTCGTGGATGTAACATCTCAAAAACAGATTTAAGGTTTGCCTTGAATGGTTCAGTGTACTCTTTGCAGCGGCCAAGCACATCTTGGATAATCTTTGAAGTTTCTGTTCTCTGCACTTATTTCAGACCTACTCCAGAACAGCCTGCAAAAGTGAAAACAGATACTGAAAAAGCTCCTGTAAGACAGAGGCCAGTCTTGGAAAAAACATTTCTTGATCGGGATGTGGAATATCTCTTTGAAAAAAATGAGCAAGATACTGATTTAGATGAGCAACTTAAAGAAGACCTAAGAAAGAAGAAATCTGATCCTAGATATATTGAAATGCAGGTACTTTTTCACATGTTAAGTAGAAAGCTTTTAATTGGATTTTATCTGTTCAGGTTAGTTTAATTTAAAAAAAACAAAACATAACTTCCTGCAATTTATTTACTAGGAAGTTGTCATGACGTTACTTTTGCTAAAAACTACCTTCAGAATTTACAAAATGCATACCTATCAATAGGAGAGCGATTAAAAAACAGACTTTCAGTGGCAATTTCTGGTTGCATAAAATCTAAAATTTTAAGCTTACGCATTGTTTAGTTGGCTGGGTTTTTCCATTTGTTCTTTAATGGGTTGTATCCCTGTATTTGTCTAAAACTGAAAGCACAAAAATGGGCTCTTAAGGAATTGCCTCTTAAAAACGTAGTTTATGTTGTTCTAATAGCCCTATATAAAGTTGTCAAATAAAATAGTCTTACCATGATCAGGCAGTTCTCCCTTTGATGCAAGGCCCTAGTCTTACAACTGTATGCACGTACATTTTCATGTACTGACCTGTTGGGTTTAAATATTTTTGCTCAATTTAATGAAACTGAAAACATTCATGGAATTAAACTTATTTCTAGTGGACCTGTGTTTATATAAGTATTAGCTGAACGGTTTGTCCTGTTATTTCTCAGTTTAGCCTAAATCACAGATGAAATCTGTTATATTACTTAGTGTTGAAAAGGTGTTTAAAGATACGTACTATTACTTTCTTTTTTCCCAGAGATTCCGAGAGAAACTCCCTTCATACGGGATGAGACAGGTAAATGTGTATTTAACTTGAAAGAATATGTGTTTCTGTTGCTCCGTTGTAAAATAGGAGAAAACAGATGTGTAACTGGGACTAGGTGGAAATCTTTGTTGCCTTTTATGAAGGTGCTGAAGCCTCCCAAGTTCTGATGCTGAGTTTGACTTCTTTCCAGAAGGTAGCTCAGCTTTACTGCTTCATATGGACAGTTACTCTGGGGCTATATCCAGTTTTATCAGTAGGGGCAGCATTATTCATGGAAATGGTTTTGAATGCTAGATATGTTTAAGTAATTTTTTTTTTTTTAAGTATAGGTCTTTTCTTCTTTCTCTGCCAGTTAAACTTCTATATTGTTCCTAGTTACTTGGATTTTATATAGAGTAATTGACCACTACATAAATTGTCATGCTTTCTTATAGATATAAAATTGTGGACGTTTGTTGAATGCTCGCCCAATTTAGAATTTAATACAATGCAGATTAAACATTTTTCTTTTTTAATCACAGACTTTATGGCTGTACTCCTGGCCATTACTGCCATTAATTTCCCAGTCAGAATATAAAGTCAATGATAGCATGGGTTATTATTAATTGATGTTAATTCTTCATTTGATGTCACCTGTATGAATCAGATATTACGAGTATTCTGTTATGTTTTCTTTTACGGGTTTAGTGAATCATTAACGAGCTTCCTTTCTAAAGTTAATGTATTTGTAATAATGTCATCCCTCCTGTTAGTGTTTGTTTCTCAAAATAGTTATAATCCCTTTTACAATCCTTTGGATTGGGAGGTGGAGGCTGGAAGTATAAGAAATCTGTTCCTGTCTGTATAAGAAATGTTAAAATATTGTGCTGAAAATCTTCAGTTAGTATAGTCTTAGAGTCCAAAAGGGAAGATGCTTGTTTTCAGTCACCAAAGATATACAGAAGGCAAGTAGGAAGGAGAAAAGTTTAACAATGTATTTCAGGCTTTTGTTTTATTTTATGTTATTTTCATGCTGGATCTTAAGTATTTAAAACTAGTATTCAGAATTGATATGCTTTAAACCTTACACATATGAAGTGCAAATGTGCAGAAATTACTTCTGTGTGGTTTAAACTAAACTTTTTTTTTTAGTATTACGAGAAACAGATGAATATCTGTTTCTTTAGTTGCTATGACGCTTTCTTCTAAGTTCACTGCACAGTAGCAGAGAATTGTCAACATCCTCCTAAAATCTGTTTTGAACAATAATACAATAAATGTTTGTTCTTTGTTTGGAAACAGGAACTTGTAAACCTTATAAACAATAATCGAGTAACTGTGATAAGTGGTGAAACTGGTTGTGGAAAGACAACCCAAGTTACACAGTTCATCTTGGATGATTACATAGAGCGAGGGAAAGGGTCTATGTGCAGGATTGTTTGTACTCAGCCTAGGAGGATCAGTGCTATTTCGGTAAGTGCCATTTTTGACAAACTGAGTAACTTATTTCTTGTGTGTTTTTTGGTTTTTTTTGTTTTCCCAATAAATCAGAGGAAAAATTACTGCCTTACTCAGAATCATTGAAGGAAAATATATTTCTTAGTGGGCCTAGGATCCATGGGCAAGCTTATGGGTGTACAACTGAGTGTACAATCTGCTAGATTATTTGAAGTTAAGATCTTGAAGAAATTCCAAATGACCAGATAGGTACTGTGCATCTCTCAAAGAAACTGCTCTGCTGTCACACGTCCTGATACTAAATTTAAAGCTCAAGAGAAGCATTCAGCTTGTAGTGGACAGTGAAGATGGCTTTTTGTGTGTTTGTTTTCAGCCGTCTTAGATTCTGTTGTAAATAACAATTTTGTTAATATATACTAATTAGATATTTCATTTTGTCATTAATAGAGTACTGGCACTGCAAGCCTCATTCTTCCCTGAATTTAATCATGGTATATATCTGTGGTTTTAATGGATTTGGGGAGTGCAAATGTGAGTTAAGGTAAACACTAATGTTGTGTCAGGCCCTTTAGAGGTATATTAATGAGCAAGAAAGAATTTGGCTTTTAAGTGCACAGTAATTATTCTTCTTGATAGTTAAGTGTCAAATGATTATAGAACCTTACTTCCCATGACAAAAAGCTCACCGTGCTGAAAGGATGAGTGTGTTGCTAATGCTTAACTGGTTGTGTTCCTTTAAAATATGTCCTGGGTTGCAAACTTATGCTTGGGTTGCTGATGGGAAACATGGTCCTCAGTGGAGGAGAAAAAGTGATTTTTCAGGGTGTTTCTTTCTTGTTTATGTAACATCTTGGGTCTAGGTTATTTCCTGCTGATGAATAGCTAAGTCATATCTCAGCCTTGTGGGATTTTTAAAAATTTTCTTTAATGCACTATTTTGATTTCATTTATTTTCTAAGGTGGCTGAGAGAGTTGCTGCTGAAAGGGCAGAAGCATGTGGTAACGGCAAGAGTACAGGATACCAAATTCGTCTACAGAGGTAAGAGAGGCTTCCTTGGCAGTTTTTGTGGATTTACGTAAAGGAGTATCTTTTGTTGTTCAAGCAAGAAAATTTGAAAAATAGTTCTGAACATAGGTGACTGCTTTCATTCTCATTTTTTTCTCCAAAAGGAATTCCTATGAAGAGCTGGTGTAGGGAATAAGGTTTTTGAAATTTAGCAAAAAGTTTGAGTGTGATTATTGTATTTTATGCAGCGTGTAGCAATGGCTAGCACCAAGTTGTACTTTTAGTAACTCCTTTTTTCAGCTCTTCTAAAAGGCTCTGCTATAGACAGAGATAAAATTGATGTCCCTAATCCATGAATTTCAAGGAAAAATGGAAATGCTAAAGGAGAGAATGCTATAAGCCATATTTCTGTAGAAAACTATGTATTTGCTACACTTAACCTGTTGAGTAATCTCACTGGGATCAGGTAATAAAGTTAGGTGCATTGACAAGAGTTCATAGACCTAGTGCCATAGAGCAAAAGCTATTACATTTGGAGTCATCTGTAATTTAAAAAAAATACCTGAAATGTTACCAGCAAAGAATGGAATCTCAATTATCATTGAAGAAAAACTGCTGGTGAGAGATGACAGCTTAGTCCTTTCAGCATTTTGAGTTTATAGTATCTCATTTATATTTTTCTTTACTGTTTAATCAAGAATGTTATACTGCTGTATATTTAGCTGTCATCTGTGCTGAACTTAAATAGCTGCCAGAGTTTGGGGTCAGCAGATCAACGTGCAAATGACGAAAAATGTCTGGGAAGTCAGGGCTTCTGTCAGATTACAAGCAGTTCATTCCCCATCAACAAAAATGCTGCAACAGTGGCCTAATTCCTTGTTCCTCCAATTGAACTGTAAGTGAGCAAGTTAGAGAATGAGACATACTTCATAATGTCTGTAATGACTATCTGCATTTTGATTTTAAGCTTTTAAAGTACTTTGTAAAATACAGAAGAGAACTGAAGCATTCTTAATGTATCTCTTTCAGTCGGTTACCAAGGAAACAAGGTTCAATTTTATACTGTACCACAGGAATTGTCCTACAGTGGCTCCAGTCAGATAAGTAAGTTTTCTTGTTTAATAAGAAACTGAATACAATTATGAAATTAATTGACTACTGAGCTTTTTCTAATAGTCTCGTCTCTGTTTTTTCAATTTTGCTAAAAACAAATTTTTAACTTCCTGCTCTTCTATTTCAGGCACTTGTCCAGCATTAGTCATGTAGTCCTTGATGAAATTCATGAAAGAAATCTTCAGTCAGATGTCTTAATGAGCATTATTAAAGATCTTTTGAATATTCGTTTGGATTTGAAAGTAATACTAATGAGTGCTACTTTAAATGCAGAGAAGTTTTCGGAGTATTTTGGTAGGTGAAATGCTTCCTGTGAATGTTCCTCTTAAGTGATTTAGGCTTCTGCAGTATAATGTGGCTCTCAGATTTGAGGATTGATTTTTATTAATAGGCATAATGACTTCAATTTTACAAATAGTTGCCAGCTGCTGGAGATGCTTACTCCCTTAGTTTTAGCTCATCGTGAGTATGTGTTGCTTCTATATTTGCTTTTCAGACATATCGTGGAAACAGTATCTCCACAGTGTTTTCATATTAAATATTTACTAATATTTACTGTATTTTAGAAGTCTTGGTGTGATTGGGCAACCAGATTGAAGCCTTTAGTTGTTCAGTCTTCCAGCTTTATCCCGTAGCTGGAACCAGATGAACATGCTGCAGAACAATATACTGCTTGCTACCTATGCTTTTTTTATTCAGCAACTTTATTTGGAATTGAATTCGGCATCTTCCGTGAAAATTTCAAAATAAACAAACAGAAAAACCCTATATAGACTTGGCAACTGTATTGCAAAAATAGTGAAGAATGTTTATTGCCTCTATTATTTCAGTACAGTATTTTATTTGCTGTTTAAAAACAGAGTTATGCCTTCCTCGACAGATCATTGTCCAATGATTCACATACCTGGGTTCACTTTCCCTGTGGTGGAGTATCTTCTTGAAGACGTAATTGAGAAGTTGAGGTAAGTGTATTTTCTGAACACCAGTATGGATAGTGTTTTGGGGGTTTTTGCTTAGTATGTCTTTTCAAAGATTATCTTGGTATAAATAACCTGTGGAAGAATTAGCTGTGTTTTTTAGCAGAAGACCTTTCAAGGAAAGGTTAGTACCTTTTACAGTAATTAAAAATGGTGCATAGCTACCTGGAAATGTTGTCTTGAGGAGGAAAAAAACCCTTGTCTGTCTTTTGGAATTTTTAGGGTACTAAACCGAGCTAGTCTTTCTGTTTGTTCAGACTTGTTTTTTTCCTACATGTTCTTATGCTTGCTAGACATGGTACCTGAGATTTCTTTCAGAAAATAAATTTAAGAATCTTATTTACATGGTATAGCTAAAGCATGACATATTGTCCATCGTTTGGAAAACTACTGTGCAGCTGGCTTTAAATTACTTGGTTTCAAAATTTAATTATGTTTGTTATTTAAATTTAAAGGTATACTCCAGAGAACACAGATCGTCGGCCACGGTGGAAGAAAGGCTTCATGCAAGGACATGTAAGCAGACCAGAAAAAGAAGAGAAAGAGGAAATCTACAGGGAACGATGGCCAGACTATTTAAGGCAGCTGCGGGGCAGGTTGTTCTCAAGTTACTCTTTGTGTTAAGTTTTTAGACACTTCTTAACTAAGAAACATAACTTAATGCTGCATTCTATTACTGTGCTTTTATTAATGATGTGATAATTGGTACTGTGGAAAACAGTAATGATGGAGTTGCCAGTACAGTTGGCTGGCAACCACTGAAGCGCTTTAGAGTTGTCATGGAGGATTTGCTTCCTTTGCGTGTGCAAACTGTAAGAGAACTACAGCTGTCAAGTTGCTTCCTATTGATGTTGGTATTGTCCATTACAGTCTTCAGCATAACGTTAGGCTTCTTGAGCTTTGGCCATTAGTTCTCTTCTGATGAATTCTCCCCTTCTTCAGTCTCTTTCTTTGGGAGAGATCTCACAGTATTTTAGTCTCATAGTCAACATAAGACAAAATGTGCTGGTTTTAAAAAAAAAAAAACCAAACCAAAACAAAAACCAACAAACAAAAACAAACCCACCCAACAAAACAAAAAAAACCCCACCACAGCCTTTTCCTCAGAATATTTTAATATTCCTCTAGAGTGGTTTAAAACCAAGCTAAATAATTTTGCCTTTTGAGCACCTAGTAGAGATTGTCCACTTCAAACATTCTTTTGATTGCCAGCATTTGACTACTTTGGTAATCTGGATAAGTTGATTAATTGGCTAGCCTGGCTGATTTATTTCAAGAATAGCATCTTCCTGTTTTTTCTCCTGTCTTCTTTGTCCTCTGCATTTTGGGATTGTCTATACATCCAGCTTGGTAACAATAATGAATATAGGTGTGTCGTGGTTTAACCCTAGCCAGCAACTAAGGACCATGCAGCTGCTCGCTCATTTCCCCCCCACCCAGTGGGGTGGGGGAGAGAATCAGGAAAAGAAGTAAAGCTCATGGGTTGAGATAAGAATGGTTTAATAGAACAGAAAAGAAGAAACTAATAATGATAACACTAATAAAGTGACAATAGGAATAATAAAAGGATTGGAATATACAAGTGATGCACAATGCAATTGCTCACCACCCGCCGACCGATGCCCAGTTAGTCCAGGAGTGGCGATACCCAGTTTATATACTAAATGTGATGTCACATGGTATGGAATACGCCTTTGGCCAGTTTGGGTCAGCTGTCCTGGCTGTGTCCCCTCCCAACTTCTTGTGCCCCTCCAGCCTTCTTGTTGTCTGGGCATGAGAAGCTGAAAAATCCTTGACTTTAGACTAAACATTACTTAGCAACAACTGAAAGCATCAGTGTTATCAACATTCTTCTCATACCGAACTCAAAACCATAGCACTATACCAGCTGCTAGGAAGACAGTTAACTCTATCCCAGCTGAAACCAGGACAAGGTGGCTCAGTTTTATCTCTCTTTTCTAAGGAGAAAGTCCTCAGTGCTCTACCTCTGGCCTATCCCATGCTCTGCTCATCCCATTTGTACTCCTTCCCTTTCCCACCCTGTCTTTTGAACCAATCGGCAATTCTTTCTATAGTGTTAGCTTTCATGAAACCAAAGGGCTGAACAGGTGAGATGCCTCCTCTGCTCACTGTGAGTGAGAGATTAATTAAAGGGTAAACGCAGCTTGTTTAGGTCCTGGCTAATCCATGAGGAGGAGAGAGATCGTGTAAATACTTCAGATGCAGTTCAGTCATAACATGGTAATTCTTAAACTTGCTATTATCATCAGTTTAGAATAGTATGTTGTGGTTTAACCCCAGCCAGCAACTAAGTACCATGCAGCTGTTCACTCGCCTCCCTCGCAGTGGGATGGGGGACAGTATCAGAAGGGGAAAAGTAAGAAAACTTGTGGGTTGAGATAAAGACAGTTTAATAGGTAAAGCAAAAGCTGCGCACGCAAGCAAAGCAAAACAAGGAATTCATTCACCACTTCCCATGGGCAGGCAGGTGTTTGGCCATCTCCAGGAAAGCAGGGCTCCATCATGTGTGACGGTTACTTGGGAAGACAAACGCCATCACTCTGAACATGTCCCCTCCCTTCCTTTTTCTTCCCCCAGATTTATATACTGAGCATGACGTCATATGGTATGGAAAATCCCTTTGGTCAGTTTGGGTTAGCTGTCCCAGCTGTGTCCCCTCCCAACTTCTTGTGCCCCCTCCAGCCTGCTTGCTGGTGGGGTGAGAAGCAGAAAAGGCCTTGGCTCTGTGTAAGCACTGCTCAGCAATAACTAACACATCCCTGTGTTATCAGCACTGTTTTCAGTAAAAAACATAGCCCCATACTAGCTAGTATGAAGAAAATTAACTCTATCCCAGCCAAAACAAGCACATAGCACTAAACCAAATCTCGAGAGTACACTGGAGATATAATAATTGAACAAAGAAATAAATTGATCAGCAGTGGGTTACATAGATATGTGATTGCAGAGCCTTATAACAGAAACACAAGTGTGTGACTTTATATGTTAGTAAGTTAACAATATGTATGCTTTCAATGCCTGTAGGTATTCAGCAAGTACTATAGATGCCTTGGAAATGATGGATGATGACAAGGTCGACCTTGACCTTATAGCAGCACTTATCAGACACATCGTTTTGGAAGAAGAGGTACACTTCTGTCTCCTATCATCACATTTTAATGATGTGGCTGAATTGTGATCAGTGGCTGTTGGGAATGTCAGAGCTGATAGTTAGTTTGGCTTATCATACAGATACAAAGAAGAATAATTTTTTGTTTTGCTCTTCTGAGAAGTAGTCTAGCAGCTTTAAATATCAAATTACTGTTTAAGCTGTGAGTTTAGAATGTGTTTACAGTGTTTATTGAAATGATGGGATAGAATCTATGTTTAAAGGGGAGCACATATCTAAGCATTTTCTTGAATAGGGGTTGTGGGTATTAATGAGAACTATGTACCTAAGAAACTTGGAAAACTTACAGATAGGTTTCATACACTCATCTGTGGTCCCTACTGAGCAAGGGAGCTGAATTCTTTCACTGACAGTAGGGATTGTCTTGTAAACAAAATGGGATAGATACCTGAAGATTTGGGTGCCATTTTGATTCAGATTGCTGCATTTTTTTCTTTTGGGTAAGCTTTTAAATAAGCTTTCAAATTAATTATACATCTTAGTTATTTCCTGTAAAGTAATGTAATTACAAATTAGATTTTAACTTTTAGTTCTTTCTGTGACTGTGTTTGTCAAAGGTAGTAGTCTTTGTAGTAAAAGTGGCTGTTTCACAAAACATAATAGAAAACTGTCCAAAAACCTCTTTGGTGTACAGCTGAATCTCTGTTCTTAATTCCTCAGCTGTGGGAGGGAGAGGGCAAAAGCAATACTTAGAATTGATGTTCACTGCCTGATACCTACACTGTGCAGTTAGCTTTAATGTTTTTTCTGCCTGAGTAGTCTAAATATGACTTAGATGCAGCAAAGACTGAATTTTTATACAGCCCAGCAAAAGTCTAGTCACATTTACCAAACACGCAGCTAGGAGACTTCCAACTTTCAGCTTGTCAAGATTAGTAGTTAATACAGCTGCATTAATAGTTATCCCCAAATGTGCCTTACCTTGTTATTTAGTAATATCATCATCAGAATATTAATATCAGAAGGATCCTTTGCCTGAAGCAGTGACAAGCATGAAGTAAGAATAACTTCTGTTACCATAGGTATAATGTATGTAGGTTGTCATAACCTGAAGTAATATATTTGTTTCTGTGTTCAAAAACATCTGTGGAAGAGCTGATACCTTGGCTGATTCCTTAAAGAGAATTTTGATTATTAAGAATATCAAATAACTTAATATTTCAGTTGATAGATTATTTAAGCTGGGTATAATGAGGATGAGTTGCTGTTTCCTATTTTGTTCTTCCTGTGTTGAAAATTGTACACTAGTTTGTTTTATTTGCAGCTTACATTCTTCTAGTGTTGACGTGGCTGTGTTTTTAAAACACTGCAGGGGAAAAGTGTTTAAAATCAAATTTTTATTTATTAAGTTCAGATAAACATATGTAGCTAAGTCTTTTATAGAAAACAATCTTATAAATGTTGTTCCAAATTTGAGTCAATGAGGTTTCAAATATCACATATCCAACATGTGCATTAGTGTGGAAGTAGCTGGTTCTTTGCATAGCGTGTAATTTATTCTAATCTCTTTTCCCTTCGCTCCCTCTTTTATATATAGGATGGTGCAATTCTAGTGTTTCTTCCAGGCTGGGACAACATTAGCACTTTGCATGATCTCTTGATGTCACAAGTCATGTTTAAGTCAGGTAAAAACAAAACTTTACATGGGAATTCTAGCAGTAGCGTTAGTGGCAAACTCTTAATTTTTGCATGTGATTGCTGGTATTGCACTGGATTTTTTTTTTTCTTTTCTCATCTCTCCTCTCAAAATGATTGCAGTGTGTTCAGGGTTTTTTGTATTTCTGTGATATCTTTCATTTGCTAATGATAATAACTCATTTTTCTCAGCGTAGGAGTAAACAATCTGAAAAAGAATCTCAGACCTGCATCTTTTTCCTTTTGTCCTTTCTTGTAGCTATGATAACTTCTATCCAAAACTAAACTCTTTCTTCATTCTGTGTTCATTTTCTTTTATTGATCTTTCAGCAGCTTCTGTCTACTGCTTTGCTGGTAGTTCTTTTAAATCCTATTTATTCCTTGAAGCTTTTTTAATAGGACACTAAAATACCAATCTATGCCTATCGGATACACTTTAATTTGTTCTGTTTGCATAACTCATTTTCATCTAACTTGTCTAATTATGCTATTGACTATTCAGGTAGTTGTCTTGCAGTTCATGTTGTGTACCTTCCATAGATAAAGAATTTCAATTTATTGAAAGATTGAGGAGGTTGTCAGTTTATTAAACTTGATAAATTATTAAATAATTTGAGAATTTGAAAATTAAATATAAATTACTGTACATAACTTCATATATTTTCGTAAACTTGTCAAGTCATCATAGCATAATAAAAAAATTTCCCTTAAACCTTTTTACTTTAGAAATTGCCATTATGATACATACACCTGTGAATTCAGAATAAGAAACAGTAGACTTAACTTGCAGCATATTTTCTCTATTCTGCATAGTTGATTTTCCTGTAAAATTAAAGTTTCTGTGCTTACACCATATCTTTTACTGATTTTTAATTTTCAGATAGGTTTATTATCATACCTTTACATTCATTGATGCCTACTGTTAACCAGACTCAGGTATGCTTTCCTTTTATTGCAATATTTCACAACTACAACAAAAAAAATTAAGCATATGTTTGGTTTTGGCAAACATATAAATGGGCCATGGATAATTACAGGTTTTTAAGAAGACCCCGCCAGGAGTAAGGAAAATCGTGATTGCTACCAACATTGCAGAGACTAGGTAAATAGCTAGCTATACAGACCAAAAAAACCTATACAATTAGTAACATAAGTGAAATTGATAATTTAAATGATAAACCTGTTTAATGTTTCCCAAAATACATGTCTTCATGTTTGTACTGTTCATTTATAACACTATCTTTAGAAATGTTTATAGACTAAACAGGAGTTTGCCTTTAATCGTTTTAAACAATTAAAACATGGATATAATGACTCACCTTTGTTGTACATGATAAATCTGAGCTGCCTATCCTCTCTGCAGACTTCATAACCCCATGTGGTGACTTCTGCCAGACCTAGGAGAATAAATCAAGCTCTTTCTTGAACTGCTTAGTAACGTAATTCTTAATGAAATTCCAAACACAGATTTTTTTTTTTTATTGTTGGCTCACAGTTTGGGAGGGGATAAAGAGAGGCTAAACCCCTTTCAGATCCTAGGCTTGCAAAGATGTGAAGAGTTGCATTTTTTTTCCTCTTTTTTTTTTTAACAGCATTACAATAGATGACGTCGTGTTTGTTATAGATGGTGGAAAAATAAAGGAAACTCACTTTGACACACAGAACAACATTAGCACAATGGCAGCAGAGTGGGTTAGTAAAGCTAATGCCAAGCAGAGGAAAGGTCGAGCAGGAAGGTAAGAATAATGGGGAAAGTAGAAAAGTTTTGTGATGTTAAGTTTCCATCAGTCTTGGAGCACATGCTGCTGAAGATACTACTTTGTTATTCATATGTTCAGCAGCAGATGCTAGCACAACTGTCTCTTGTTCTTATGGAAGGAATGGTTTCTTTGTCTTTCTAGGAAACTGACTTAACTTGTACTGCATTTAACTCATGAGTTTCCCTCCTTATAGAAGAATAAGTCCTGCATTTTTTTAAATGTTTTGTTGGTAGTGTTTGCCTTCACACCTGATTTATGAGGCTATGATACATTAAAGTGAAAACTGCCTACAAATTAATATCACCTAGCCACATACCAATTTTTTTTTTAAATTTCTCTCCCTCTCAAAATACCTTGTGGAATATTTTCTCTCTTGTTCAGACTTACAGTTCTTCTCTGGTCTCTTCATTACTCCTTTTGAGCAGTTGATAGGAGGTTTCTCTGTTCTGCATGCCTTTTCTCCTCTTGATGGGTCTGTGTTTCAGAAAGCTGAAATGGCTTTTACAATTGAATATGCTTCAGTTCTAATTCTTTGATGTGTTTTGGAAAGCTGTTTATAAACAAACACAATCATCATGTCACAGTGTCATAGGGAAAAAAAAAATACAATTGTTTACTTGAATAATTCCAGAGTTCAGCCAGGCCACTGTTATCATCTGTACAATGGACTACGTGCTAGCCTTCTAGATGATTATCAGTTACCAGAGATCTTGAGGACACCTTTGGAAGAGCTCTGTTTACAAATCAAGGTAACCATATGAATCTTCAAACGTATTTATAATCTACTTTTCCATTGGAATAAGAGGTTGAGAGATTAAGTTAATGCAGCTGTGAGCCTAAGGTTGTCTTCAAGTCAAAATTCAGTTACACCAGAGGCACAATATATTTAGGTAATAATTGCAGCAACTTTTGAAAAATGCATACTTGCATCTAGGTGCATCAAACCCAGGAAAAATAGGATTGTCTAGTATAAATAAAAGCTGAAGTCTGGACTGTGTTTCCCTCCCTGTCCCCCAAATGTCATTCAGTCAGAGGAGCTTCAGTGAGAATGTCAGTGAGTCAAGGGATATGATGTCTTAAAAGAATTTTACTAAAAAGTAGTTTTAGAAGTGACATGAGTTTCCTTTTTGGCAGTTTGTATTGAATTCCTTATGCATGCATAAGGAACACCATGTGTATGCATACTGAATGAAGACTAGGTCCTTATGTTTCAAATTTCATCATTAATACATTTTTATTTTTGTCCTTAGTTCTTAATTAGTGAAATTCTAACTCAAGCTGTGAATTAATCACTTTTTTAATTTGGGTGGTTACTGCTTACTAATTTTAGGTAGCCATCTTTCTCCAATTGCTGAGGTTTTTGGTTTGGTTTTGTTTCCTTTCAGATTCTAAAGCTTGGTGGAATTGCTTATTTTCTGAGCAAACTAATGGATCCACCATCTCGTGATGCTGTAATGTTGGCTATAAATCATCTAATGGAGCTGGTAAAGTATTGCTTAATGTACATGCAAGGAAAAATTTTAGAACCATGTTATTGCGTTGTTTGTTATCAGACAGTTCTGATTGTACAGGTCTAGACATTTGCAACTCCTTATGGTATTGTGTAGACCCTTTATATATCCTCACTGAACAGCGGAAATAATTTCACATAATACATGGTGTTCGTGGGCTGCATAGAGTAGTTCCTGAGGAACTTTCTAAATGACTCACATCATACACATGCATCTTGCATTTATTTTCCCTACAGATACTTACTTAACTCACTGCTTCTCTACCACCCTGCTCATGGCTGCATCCAAGTCTTCCTATCCCAGTCAGATAAATGAAGAGTTTGAGATACTTTCTCTGTGGGCAAATAAGGCATATAGGAGAAAGATCTTGTATGTCATTGCCCCTTTGGGTGCTGGGGAAGGAGAGGTTAACGACATATTTGTATTACTGATTCCTTGCACTGGTAGTATTTGTACAAATCAATTGTAGCAATAAACCGAAACATCTGACTTAGTTGAAGGGCAGTATTTAGTCTGATGGCATGATTCTATAAATGTTTTGATTAAAGTTAGAATTCAGCTGTACATTTGGTGTTCTGTGACAGTGCTGTATAGTAGTAAAGGGTAGAGTAAATAAAAACAGAAGTGATACTGAGGGTAAGATACAAGTCTAAAAATAATCTTGATCAGGAGAATAGGAAGACACTGAAGTGTTAATAGGTCTTCATACTTTCATCCAGAAAGACACTGAGCCCTAATAAACCGCTTGAAACACAATTAAAGATGGTTGCAGTTTTCTTGGATCTAATTGAACATTTCTATTTCTCCATAACTTGCTTGATCACTTTCCTACCATACCTTGTTATAGCTACTTGCGTTCTCCAGCTGTTAGGCTTTCCTTTGTTCTCTAGGTATACTAGTGGCTATTTCAAGGAAATCCTCCCCATTTCAAATACTGTGTTTATTCTTTTTTCCTTTCTTGTTTTTCTTCTGCTGACAGAATGCTTTGGACAGACAAGAAGAACTGACTCCACTAGGTGTCCATTTAGCACGATTACCAGTTGAACCACATATTGGAAAGATGATCCTCTTTGGAGCTTTATTCTGCTGCTTGGATCCAGTACTTACAATTGCAGCTAGCCTCAGCTTCAAAGACCCTTTTGTCATTCCTCTGGTAAAGTTTCTAAGAGGAGAATTGCACATAAGATTTTAAGAATCTCAGAAGGATATTGGGACTTACTGAGATGTTATAGTTATTATTTTCATGTTAATTATATTTTTATTAGTAAAGTATTACCTTCACCTACTATGAAGTATTGTCTTGCCTACAGAATATTGGAAGTAGCTTTAATTTTTATGTATGCAGCATACGAAGTATTGCTGTATATGTACCTTAATTAGGAAAAAGAGAACTGTCATGTCAGTCATGAATATTTTATAGGTTCTAATTATTCATAGGGCAAAGAGAAAGTAGCGGATGCAAGAAGAAAGGAACTGTCAAAGAACACTAAGAGTGATCATCTAACTGTGGTGAATGCTTTCACGGTAGGCTTGTTTTAATGTTTTGGGGTTTTTTTTCTTCTAGAATTTTAATTTGAGCAATATGGATTATTCTAAAGAAGAAACTGGTCAGTTTATGCTCTGAAGCATTTCTTTCTTGGCCTCTACAGAAGCATAAAACCAAATTAATTTTCACCCTTCTAGTGTTGAGGAATCTTGTCTTCAGGCTCAATAACCTAATTTCTTGTGGATAAGTCTACGAAAGAGACAAAGCATAATGTTATAGTTACCTTACTGAAATAATTAATATTTGCCCTTCTGGCCTCTACAAGAGGCTGAAGCTGTCTTCAAAAGTGTTGGAGACTTAGCTGTATAGTGTTGGGGTGAGAAGAGGAGGAAATAAATGGCCTGGAATGCAGTTTCTACCCAGGACTGTTAATAGCAACAAATTAAGTTCTGGCAAACTTAGCTAGATTTCACTCCTCACCATGGAAAAAGGAAGTTTTTGTTTCAAAATGTTGTAAAGTTTGTGTTTTTCTGCTCTGTGCTCCATATACATAAACAAAGAGATCAAAGGATTTACTTTCTCTCTTGTAGAGAAAAATGTAACTATATTGTTTGTTGACAACAAACAATAGTTTTTGCTGTCCATAATTTTTTAGTATGTGTTCACTTAGAAACACCTTTGAACTACGGTTTTCACTTTTAGGGCTGGGAAGAGACTCGGCGGCGTGGTTTCAGAACTGAGAAAGACTATTGCTGGGAGTATTTCCTGTCTTCAAATACACTCCAGGTAACATGCTGACAGTTTAAAAAAGAGGATCATGTCTGTGGGGAAAAGGGGAGGAGCCTTTTGCACAGCATCATTCTGGGATAATTTTTGTTATTTCCTAGATGCTGCATAACATGAAAGGACAGTTTGCTGAGCATCTCCTTGCAGCTGGATTTGTGAATAGCAGAGACCCCAAGGATCCCAAATCTAATACCAACTCAGGTAAACAGTGGAAGGAAATGGAAAATTTCTGATAGCTGAAATCTCAGTTTGCAGAACTGCGTTATTTACTTTGCTGTCTTCTACAGATAATGAGAAGTTGCTCAAAGCGGTCATCTGTGCTGGCTTATATCCAAAAGTTGCAAAGATCCGGCCAAGTTTCAGCAAAAAGAGAAAAATGTGAGGGTTTGTTGGTTTGTATTCAAGGTGTTCTCTGCATTAGGTAGTTTGGTGAGGTGAAGCAATGGCTCGAGTGCATGAATGAATCTATAGCTTAAGTCACGGTTGTGGGTTACTTCATTTGAGAAGGGTAGGTGAGAGGACAGGATTGTTGATCTTCACTTTAACATTTGGATACCTGTGAAATAATTTGTGTGACCTTATCATGCCATGGATAATGTTACAATATATCAGTAACACTGCTGCTAAAGGAGCCCTACCATTATCTGTGATCTACAGCAGCAGTTGAAACACTGTCCTCTCTTATTACTTGGCAAGATAGAACCCAGAAATTCTGGTCTGTTGATTTATCACTATTTCTATTATCAGACTATTTATTTTTATTATCTGTTACTCACAGTAACAGTATACTCATCAGGATATAGACAGTCTCCTTTATGGACCTGATTTAAGACAGAATGAGGTGTTGAACATTTGGATTGATTTTTCTGGGTGTATAATGCAGAAAAAGCAAACTATAGGAGCAAGCATTGTGTCTATAATTAAAAAAAAAAACAAGCAAAAAACCCCCTGACTGATCGCTTCTATGAAAGGAGTAAGAACATGCAGTCAAAATTATACTTTACATTGCATAATTTAGCCCTGTCTGTAGCTGACACTGCTAGTCCGTTGATAAAAGTGAGTCCAGTGTGCTTGATGCAGTAAAGTTTGCAAACCTGATGCAAGTTACTGTGTCGCTGTATCTTTGCCGCATGGTGGAGCTAGGTGTAAGCCAGCTGCCTAGGAAGGCTCAATTTTATGATCCACTAAGCAAGGGATTTGTTACACTAACCACTTTGCTGCAGAGCTTCTCCCAGGCTGCCGGTTTCTGTTTCAAAACACTGAACTTCATGTTTTGCAACATACTTCTGCACACAGGGAATAGAGAGCTCAGTGATCCACACCCAAAGAATTACATCTCTGAAATGTGAGAGAGAACAGTTGTGCTTCATACATACTGTGCTTGGTTTCTGCTTTTTATTGTTTGATGGCATGATTATGTTAGAAGGGAAATGTGATTTTGGGGAGTTAGTATAACCAAAGCAGTTGAATGTTATCCCTTGAGTAAAATTTGTTCAAAGGCACGTGGTACAAATAGAGGTTCACCACTCTAGACTGGTTGACAGCAGTATAGCTAGTCCCTTGTTTCACAATGACACTGCTTAATGGTGAGCAAAAAAATTCAGATACGCAAGTTCCTTATGTGGTGTTTCCAAGAAATTGCTTGAAATTTGGCTCATGTAACCAAATTCAGTAACTTGGCCTTCTTTTTCCAAATGAAGGACTCCACTTGTTTTTTCTACTTGAGACAATAACAGGGTTTATTAAGAGAGTAAATTTGACCAAAAAAATCAAACTTCTTAAATGCAGAGAGAGAGAGAGATGTCTAAAAATTTGTACTGTAGATTCAGTTGTTATCTTTTGGGAAAGGAGTTAAAATTTCTTTGAACGTCCTTGTACATTCAGAGTTTAGTATGCCAGTGGAGAACTGGAGGGTTTTTTTTAACTTAGGACATGACTATACTAAACTTTCAAGATTTTATTTCAATCCTAAAACAAAACCTTTTTTTTTTTCCTTCCAAGGGTGAAAGTTTGCACCAAGACAGATGGAACAGTTAATATTCATCCGAAATCGGTTAATGTGGAAGAAACAGAGTTCCATTATAACTGGCTTGTGTACCATTTGAAGATGCGAACTAGCAGTGTATGTGAAGGGTTTATATTTGTGGAATTTATTTCTGTGGCTCTCTTTAGTAAGGTCAGATCAAGGTTCAAAGGCGATGTGAACAGTGCCTTTGTTTTGAAGCCTTCCTGTCTTGGGTCGTTCCTTTTATATGCCATCAGATTATGTTCTTTGTGATACTGGTGGTATTGTTCCACAAATAACTAACTACTGGGTTTTTTTGTGGTTGGTTTTTTGGGGGGTGGGGGTTTAAGATTAAGGCAATAACAGGTGTAATTTTTTTTTTTTATTTCAGTCCAGTGTACACGTCTCACTATGCTGAAATTTTTTTGTTTTCCTCTGATTGTTATGGAGTAGTTGGTTTGATTTCAGCACTTTGTGTGAAGGACTGCATTTGGGACCATTTTTGCTGCTGTTCAATCTGATTCCGTGTAACTTTTCCAACTGAGTTGCTTCATGTATGTCTTGCAAATTTATGAATGACTCTGAATAATGATCTTCTGGAATTCTGTTTTTAGTTTCATTAAGGGTTACTGATGTCACGTAAGATGTTTTGAAGGGTGATTGGACAGTTTTGTCTTCTTGCAGATTTACTTGTATGATTGTACAGAGGTCTCTCCCTATTGTCTCTTGTTCTTCGGAGGAGATATATCCATTCAGAAGGATAAAGATCAGGATACCATCGCTGTGGATGAATGGATTGTTTTCCAGTCTCCAGCAAGAATAGCGCACTTAGTTAAGGTGACTATGTTTAATAATAATGTGTGTGGAAGACTTAGTATAACACTGATTCTTCTTAGAGATTTCTATATTAGGTATTACTGTGTACCTACTGGTTTATCACTATAGGGAGATAATAATATTTTAAATGCATTCCCAGTAAGCAGTTCAAGTACACAAAGTAAACAAAAGAGCTCTAGTGAAGGTGTGTAGATGAATGCAAGTTAAAAAGCAGTACTAAAAATAACATTCTGAACAGTCTGCATCACATGGTGAACTGGGCAGAAGTAAACAGTAATGTACTCCTTTGTTTGGCCTTAGGAGTAGGCAGACTTACTTATTTTTTTGTTTCCAGTGTAATAGCTTGACTAATAAGAATGAGGCTGTGTGCCTATTGAGCATCAGGAGTATGGCCTTGATGTTCTTGTTCAGCTGGTACAGCCCCTGAAAAATTCATGGGGATATTGAAAAACTGTAGAAGCTTCAGAGAACAGTTGTAGGGTGGATTTAAAGAATTTATAAACATGTCTTACAGTAATATATTTGAAGTACTTAGTCTCTGTAGTTTTCCATAGCAGAAGCTGTAGGATGACTTGGATCAGTCTGTGAAATGTCCACATGGGTATGGAAACATGAGGATGAGACTTTTCAGCTGGCAGTAGTAAGTTCCAGTGGAAGGAGGAGCTGAATAGAGCTCTGTTTAATATTAGATCCTAGAAATCATATGTCTTTTTTTTTTAAACTCAAATATTTTTAATCCTGAAATAGCCAGCTAATGGGTGTATATAGGCTGTTAAAGGCCATCATATCCAGAGATGGTCATCTGTCGTAAAAGGTAAAACTACTAGTTTCTGAGAAGCAGCTTTTGATCCTGAAAATAGCAATGCTGAAATGAATTGAAAGGAGAACAGCAGGTGTGAAGATTAGGAGAACAGAGGGCCCAAGGGTTTGAACTTAACTGTAGTAACATTGTTGTGTGTAGCTCTAATTGCCTGTCTCTTTTCTTTTTTCTTTCTTTTTTTTTTCTTCATTCCAACAACTCTTTCCAGAATTTAAGACAAGAGCTTGATGATCTTCTACAAGAAAAAATAGAAAACCCACATCCCGTGGACTGGAATGATGTTAAATCCAGGGAGACAGCAGTACTGACAGCTATTATAGACTTAATCACAACACAGGAGAATGAAAGTGCCAGAAACTATGCTCCACGATTCCAGAGTGAACGCTATAGTTGACACACTTTCATCTGTATTGATAAAGCCAACGCATTCACCTTGTTTTGTTTTTTATAGCATTTATTTAGCTAGAGGAAAAACTTTTTTAGGGTAAGCTGCTAATTCCCTCATACTGAAGAGCAGTTATTTCAAAATAGTTGGTAATATCTGTATATGCATGGTATTCTGTGTTCAGTGTAGCTTTTTAAATAAGAGAAATGCAATGCTAGCAATGTTAGTTGATGTACGGTTCTTGTCCTGCTGTAGGTTTTTTTTTTTCCCCCATCAGGTAACAGATATTCAAAAAACCTGCTAAAATACTGCTTAATAATACTTAAACTGTTCTTGCTACTGCTAGAAACATCTCAAAAGACTTTTTTTTTTAATTGGGTGTGGTAATTATACTTACTGTGTTATTCCAGCTGTGCAGCAGTCTTCTCACCAACACTTCCACAGAAGGTAATTATAGCTTAATTAAACTAAACTTGAAAACACTTGGTAAATTTGTACTTTGGGAGGAAACAGTCTTCAGAAATATTCTCTTCTGCCTTTCATCCCATTCAATTACTGTTTATTTTCTGTGCCCATCAGTCATCAGTACTGACTAAAATTTCAGACTACAGGAAGCATGGTTAGATAAAAGTCATGGTGGAATACACTTTAAGGTTTCATTGCATTCTAACTTTTCTTTTTTAAAAACAGCCCATGTATGGGTTATATTATTACATTAAAAGTCTTTTCTTTAAAGTGTCATTTCATCTGTTCTTTGTTCTTAATGTTTTGAATGTCATTCTGTTTTGAATGCTTCCAACTATGTAAGAACATTGTTTAGGATTTCAAGTAGGGTGACTAGTTTGAGAAATACTGTTTTGATCAAACTGCTGTTTCCTTTAAAGCCTGGGGGCTGGATTTGGGGTTGGGCTCTGTTCCCCACTGCTGGGACCAGGGGCAGGAGATGGAGCTAAAACTGATGAAGGGTGTTCAAATAGGCACTGAAAAGTGCTGGTAGTTCACTTTGCAGCCATAGCTGTAGTTATTTCTAGGATTATCCTCAAAGGAACAAGGCTCTTGTGTCTTGTTTGCCTGGAAATGTAATGCCTTCTCCCTTCTTGGGGTTTGGTTTTGTTTCTTGTCCTTTGCAAAAGATCCTGACCAACAGGCTCAGGGGGGATTTATGAGTCTTATTCTGAAGAAAACAGAACTGGTCAGGTGAAACTAATTATTATTTTTTTTTCGTACAGCAGTAAGCCTAACTTACTGATTGGACCGTGCTTTCCATCGGGTTAACAAGGAGTGGAGGATGCCAAGCTCATAATGCAACACAGCTGCAAAAAATATAGAGTTCAGCCTCCCTCCCCCCAAACATTTACTCTTTCACCCCCTCCCAGGTGCTGAGGTGTTTCAAACGGGGAGAGAGGAGGAGGAACAGTCCGGCGTGGGGGCGGTGGATGCACGAAAGGGGGAAAACAAAAGCCTCGGCGGCTCCGGGGAGGGGGACGCCGGGGGACCGGGCGCCGGCCGGGAGCGGCCGCTCCCGGCCGGCGCCCGGTCCCCCGGCGTCCCCCTCCCCGGAGCCGCCGGCGGTTGCGTGGGGAAAAGCGGGGCTGCGAGGAGCCACCGGAGGCCGCCGGGACCCTCCAGACGCCCTGGGGGACGCAGGTGAGGGCGGGAGGCGGCCGGTTCATTCGCCTCAGGGCGGCGAGGTGCTGCGAAGGTCTCGCCGCGAGCTGCGCCACACGACGGGATGGTGAGGAGGCGGGAATCCAGGGTGCCGCGGCACCGCTGAAGGTGAGCCCTGGAATCGAAGGCGGGGGGGGGGTGGGTGGGTGGGAGGAGATTAAATTAGTGATAATTTGTGTGGAAATGGAAATGAAATAACTTGACTGTAGTGCTGTATCTCAGGCTTCTGGTTTTGGAAACGCGGGGTGTCGCGCTGGGACAGGTGCAACTGGTACAGGAGGAAGCAAGATGGCGCCCAGAGCTGAGAGAGGGGCTGCGGGCCGGTTGTACCTGGCTGCTCAGCGTTGGGGCAGAGGGGTGTGCGGTGGCAGGGGCAGGTACCGTAGCGAAGTAGGGTGGGCTGCTCCACGTTGGGAATTTGTAGGTTCTTGAAGAAGAATTGGTAGTAGCGCTGTTACTGGCAGGGTTGGATTAAAAGTCACCAAAAAAAAAAAAAAAAAGCTGGCAGGTGGTACCAGTTTCATTTGCCCTTGTTCTTGGTTTTTTGCAGTACTTGAAAGGAATGATGGCTAAACTTCTACCTAACAATAAAAAGGGCAAAAAGAAATGGTAGCGGTAGCAGAGCCTGGGTAAAAATACCAGTGTTTGTTTAACAAATCAGATGGTTCCCTCCCCTGCCTCCCCAAATTGTGGAGGATCAGACTGTGGTATTGGGGCCATCACCAGAAGAAATGCACCCTGAGGTGGTCATGGGTTGGTATGGGCAGATCTTTGCTTATAAAGAAACATGATTAATGTGTAAATATTGATATTGGCTGTACTTTCCCAACTGTGCATGTAGCTTAACTTCCTTTTTTAAGCAGAAAAGTATTGGAAACCTCTGTGTTTTTCGAAGTTTGAAAATTAGCCTTTTCCCAATGCTAGGTGTACTGGTTTTGGCTGGGATAGAGTTAGTTTTCCTCATAGTAGCTGTGTGTGGTGCTGTGTTTGGATTTGTGATGTAAGTAGTGTTGATCGCACAGGCATGTTTTAGGTATTGCTGAGCAGCGCCTGCACAGCATCAAGCCTTTCCTGTTTCTCATGCTGCCCCACCAGCAAGTGGGCTGGGGGTGTGCAAGAAGCTGTGAGGGGGCACAGCTGGGGCAGCTGACCCCAACTGACCAAAGGGATATCCCACACCAACTATATGGCCATGTTGCTCAGCAATAAAAGCTGGGGGGATATAGGAGGAAGGGGAGACATTCAGAGTGGTGGCATTTATCTTCCCAAGTCCTATGTGTGATGGAGCCCTGCTTTCCTGGAGATGGCTGAACACCTGCTTGCTGATGGGAAGTAGAGAATGAATGCTTTTGCTTTGCTTGTGTGTGGGGCTTTTGCTTTAACAATTCAACTGTCTTTATCTCAAACCACTTGGTTTTACCCTTCTGATTCTCTTCCCCATCCTATGGTGGTGGGAGTGAGCAAGTGAGCGAGCAGCTGTGTGGGGTTTAGCTGTGTACCAGGGTTAAACCATGACATCGGGTTATTAATGCTTATGTAAGGTTTTTAACATTCTTTTTCATATGGCTAGCCAGAGACCATGTTTCTCTCCCCAGTGCATAGTGCGCTTAATGAAGTCTGTTTCTGTCTGTGTGTTAGTGTTTCTGGCATCTCCTGGAACTCCGGGTTATGGAATAAAACAGAATTCAGGGATGGCAATTAATTTTTCCTGACCTTTGTGTTATCTCCAGTTTGCCTAAATGATGTAGTTGTTATGATACAGCTGTTGAAAATAATTTGCAGACTACAGTAGAGCTAAGAGCAACACTATCTGTGTAATTCTTGGGGAACAAGACCTCCTCAGATTTGCTCTATCTTGGTGTCAAAATTTAGGTTTCTTTCTAACACTTGTGTTCTGTTGACTTGTTTTGACTAAGTGTGTTACTTTAGAAACAGGATATACAGGAAAAAAGCTTGTGTGAATATATTCTATTGGTACAGAGTTTAAAGTATGTGCATGTAAATAGGATGCTCCATGAAGACTGTGTTTCGTGAGGTTGTGTAGGTTGACTAAAGTGCTACTTTTACCTTTTATTTTCAGCAAATTAGCTTTGCCTAATGGAGAACAAATGCACTGTTTGACATGGAAGTCAAGAACAATACTGCATTATAGTGTTACTTTTTTAAAAGTTCAGCAGATAAAAATGTTCTAAATATTATATTGCAGAGATGATGTAAAGAAGCAGAAAAGGTATTAATAACTGTTCTCCAGTTGTGTCACGAGTATTTGGAAATGCTGAGACAGGTTGAAGGCAGGTGGGCACTGGTTTTCTGAAGGGGGTGCTTGGCAGCCTACACAGACCCCATATGGGCATCTAGGCTCACCAAGACTGAGTGGGTTCCTTCCCCTGGCAGTGCTGATGTTCAGTGTGGTCTTGGCTTCAGTGAGGGCTGAGTGCGAACCTGAGGTTTTGTTCTCGTGCATGCTGGCACCTAATCACTGAGCCAGTCACACAGGTTGGACTTTGCAGGGTTTCTGCCCACCTTACATAATGTGTATTTAACTGCATCATATAAAATGAAACTTTGATTCAGGGAACTGAGAGCGCCTTTTGTTTTTGGTCAACTTGCTTAAAAACTGATTAGAGAAGTCATGTAAGGAAGGGGTACAAATTCCAGGCCCTGCAAAAATGAAAGTTAATTTTACAGTAACAAACTCCCAGCTGTATTCCATCACTGCTGGGCTGTTTAATTAAAAGGAGATACTGGTGTCATGTCCTCCTCAGGCAGGAGAGAAAGAGAAAGCATGCATGTGTGTGCATGTGCATGCACTGGTTAGTGAAAATGAGTTTTTTGGATCATTCCCTTTGCAATAGAAGTGTTCAGAGCGAGTCAGAGTTAAAAAAGATTACTTCTTTTTTTTTGCTGATGAAAATATTGTGGAGTTGCTAGAAGGGGGGAAAAAAAAACCAAAACAAAATGAAAAAACAAAACCCTTAAGCTTTTGAAAACTTGTTTACACAAACTTTTAGATACATTGCTTGTCATGCTGTCTTAAATTTCTAATACCTCTTTGAGCTATGTTGGAATTAATTTAGAGTGAAAGTCAAAGATTTTAAGAGGTCATACCAGTTATCAGTGTTGTACCTGCTAGATGCCTTTTCCAGGCACATGCTGATCCTAAACAGAGTGAGTGCAGTGCAGAGTCTGTTTCTGTGTATGGGGGAATTGCATAGCACAGACTGGAGCTGTGTAGCTTAGAAAACACTGTAATGGTGTCAGCTGCTTCCCTAAAAAACTCACAGCTTGTCAGGAAGTGCTGCTTCAGCAGCTCACCAAAAGGCCACCTTTTTTTTTTATTTTGATCCTTTTTTTCAGGCATTGTGCAGGTGGGGGCAAAAACTCTGCAAACAAATAGGTGAGGCAAACATACAAAGGAATGAATTAATTTGTAGCTGCCACACCTGCACCAGCAAGGTTGTAACATCTCCTAGGCTAAGGGGGAGGTTGTCACCACTCCTGAGAAGGTTCCCAGGCCACTGTTGTGGCCAGCAGAGAGCAGTTCTGAGGTTCCTGCTGCCCCAAGCTGTCATCTTCCTTTCTATACTTTCCCCCAGGTAAGTTATGTATTAAATACTTGCAATACAGTCTTCCAGCATTTAATGTTAACTGAGAATAACTAACTAACTAATGCAGTCATGTTTAGCACAAGACCTGGATCCAGCATTTCAACTTCCTGAGTGCTCCACAGCAGGGCCTTGTTTCATCCTTCTCTCTTGATTAATTTTGAATTATTTTCTGCACAGTCACTTCTAGAAATCAGGTGTACAAAATGTATTGGATCCCATACAGGGCAACAAAGCTGGTGAAGGGCTGGAAGGAGCAGCTGAGCACTCTGGGTTTGTCTAGTTTGGAGAGGAGGCTGATGGGTGACTTCATTGCTCTCCTAGACCTGCATTTTATGCCTTTGCTCCAAGTTCATGGGCATACAGGTATGACAAATGACAGAGGACATATGATGGTGCTATTTATCTTTACAGAACAGATTTAATTTCTTTGGCAAGAATGACATTAAAAACTTGCAGTTTAATGGTGTTTCTTAAAGAAAAATTGAAGCTTTTTTTAGTAAGGATTTAAAAGCATTTTATTGATTGTTGTCCTGTAAAATCATAAAGTCTTTAATTCCTGAAGAGCTGTGTCCAACAATAGGAAAAATGTCTTTAAAAAACATTACAGCATTTTTGGAAAAACTATAGGTATGAAAAATATATACAATGTATTAAAATCTGAATAAAATTAATGTCTTGATTTATACATTCAGTTATGTGTTAAACATCTGCCTGTGTACAATAGAATTTGTTAAAATATTAGCAGTATTTTTTTCTATGTTAAATAAGTCTTTGTTCAATTTACAGTTTCTCTCATTACTATTTTATCAGTCCATTTTAAATTAATTTACAAGGGTGTATAACCACTGTCAGACTGTCAAGGTAAGTATTTTTGTACAAAATTATTGCCTTCCTAATATATTTTAATGTTACAGAGACACATCTTTATAAACATCCAATTCATTCACACACAAATTGAATCAACATATTACAGTATATAAAACAACATACAGCCCCTTTGAAAAAGACAGGGAACACAACAGGAAGAAAGCCATTGTACTACACGTTCTTCCCTCATTTTTATTAAATGTGTGTTCTACCCTGCTGAGTTATCAGCTGGTCCTTAAAAAGGTGAAGAATTTTATAATACAAACTGTCACACCTATATACAGAAAAGATGCACTGGAATTTACTTCATTTTTGAGTGCATTTGGTTCACACACCATGAAGTGGTGGTGGTTTTCTGTAAAATTTCAAAGCTAAACTGCAGATGCAAAAATTTAGCAGGTGTTGGATGTAGTGCAATTGTGAGAAGTCTTCTCTAAAGCAGAGAAGAGCAGATGTGTGAAGCAGCACCAATGTGAACTCCTCTGAAGGTGAGGTCCTAGTACTATTTTATCTATCCTGCTCTTGCCCTCCCTCCTGATCTCTTGCCTGAAGCATCCAATGACATCAAGTAAGTCAGCAGTAGAGGATAGCCTAGATAGATAACAAAATACCAAGTTAAGGTGCTGAGCTATCTTGCTTCCCAGTCTTTCCTCAGTGGTGGTCTTACCATTTATATATACAACAGAGATGAGACCACCTGGCACCTTAACAACACTACAGATCTTACTTCTCCCTCTTTTTTTGCCTGTGGATTCAACATGATGCTAGCAAATGCTAAAGATGTAGGTAAACTGAAGTTCAGTTGAACATTTTGCCTCCACAGAAGGAAATAATCATCTCCTCTAGCACAGAAGAGCAGAAAGACTAAAAAAAACCAAAAAACCCCACCAAAACAACCCCCCCAAGCCCAGAACAGAGTATTTCATGTTTTCTGCAGTCCTCATCAAAACCCTTGCTCTAAAGCACTAACTTAATATGAAGATCTAGTTAAACATAAGGAAGAGAGAAACAAAATGGACAGATTTCCAGCAGTTCTACTCCTTTAAAATACCTGTACTAAAATGGATCTGAGAATAACATAATAAACATCACATATTTTGCAGAGTTTGGTACCTCTTTCTTGCTTTCAGAAGTCCTTTCACCACTGCAGCACTACAAGGAGAGAAAGTCTGAGCTGCCTGAATGAGTAACACGCTGTATTAGAGACCAACACCACTGGAGGCACTTCTCCGAATTCTTCCATGGAACTTGCATCAGCTTTGCTAACATCGATTAGAGATCTAGTTACTTCTTACAAAGCATGGGACGTCCCTGGATTTGTGCTGGAGAGGTAGTCCTTTATGAATTACAGGGTTGGTTATTCTAGTTTGTTACACACAGATTTTGACACAACTGGGAAGTATCCCATTAACATACTTCTCTGGTACTGGAAATGTAATACTGCAGTTTCTTAGGAGCAGGAAACGCCCAACATTGCTATTCACCTCCAGCTCAATGGATTGGGTGAGTTCCTGGTCTTCAGTCTCCTATGCAGACTGCTACACAGAGTTCTTCTGAAAGAAAGTCAAAATGCTCAGAAGCATATGGAGAAAGAATACATAGAGGCAGGGATGGAAGAACTAAAGTCAAGTCAAAAAGATGCGTGGCTGATCTCCAGTGCCTAAGAAGCTACTTCTAGTTGAAGTCTGCTACTGGTCAAACCAGGTTTCAGTTCAGAGCTCTCAAAATGCAAGATCAAAAGGGTTGAGTATCCAAAACATCAGTGCTCTGTTAACTACATTTTTTGCATTGGTGACCTGCATCTTCCATGCAAGTGCTGTAGGCCATGCATCCATGCCCCCACTGAGAGCAGTTAGTGCAAATCCTGTAATATAGTACAAAGAAGCAAAAACGGTCTACACGTTGGTTTCAAGTCCAAGTAAGCGTCCCATCCGTTCCATGTTCTTGTCAATCGTGGCACGACATGTGATTTCTTTAGCACACTCCATGGGAAACCAACCTCTTTCGCCATCCCGCAGTCGTTCCCCTTCGTACCAACCTGCAAGGGTGAACAGACATGGAGTAACAAACCTTTTCAAGTAACATTAAAGATTCTTCGTCAGAACTGTGTGTGTTGCACTTGAGGAGACAAAGCTGACAGTCATCACACATGTTATACATTTACCTTTGTAGTGAATAAATTACTAGATTACGATCAGTTTGGCAGATATTTTTTTTTATACAGGCAGACTAGGGACAAAATAGTATGTAAAAATAAATATTAAACAAGTGTAATTTTTTGTATTGTAATTCAAATATAGTTTGAAATGGTATGAAGAATATAATATTGTAATCTAAAGAAAGCAATGCAGCACAGTTGATGGGATCTTTGGATTCATATGTAATATTGAATAACATCATTAAGTTAAGGTTTAGTACTTCAAGTGCTGACAGCTTCAAGTATCCCTGAGTTAACACATGAGATACTAGTAGAATCACGTGCACATCCAGGCAAGGATCAGCTTTGATCTCAGGGTACTTGGTATTATAGAAAACTTAGGCAAAACCCCTGTGCTAGACCCCTTGTACTGAACAGGCAGTGAAGCACAGTATATGACACAACAATGTCTATGTTTCTCTTAGACAAACCTGGTGCTCACTCGCTAAAATGTCTGAGGTCCGTGGTTTTAGGTTGAATTAAAGTTATCTGTGGACATTTGACATATCAAAACCAGCCAGCACATGCTTTTTGCAGCTATTTATCAACTATGATAGCCGATGAGTTACTTTGAACATCTGTTGCCTAAACAGAGGCTGTCCTTCAGAAACCTGAACAGAAATGCTCACGTTTTTCTTGGAAGCTAAACCTTTGTTCATTGTACAGCCAATGCTATTACAAAGCAAATTTTTCTAGCTGGATTCACCTGCAGTGGTGACAGACAGTTACTGACAGCAAAATTCTCACTCACCATCATTTACTTTTTGATAAACCAAAACAACATCAGCAACTTGAAGAGACAGTTCATCTGACTGCTTTGCTGTGTAAGTTCTGATGATCTCTACCTGAGCCAAAGCTGTGGAAGAAATAAGCCAGGCTGAAATTAAACAATTCACATAACAGAGTATCTTTTATTAAAATAATATATACAATTTATTTTTAAAAAATTTAGAGTATACCCCCCCCAAAAAAACCCAAATCAAAGGAGGCAGCATTTTATGCAAATGGCTTCCTACCTGAGCAACTACACACAAACAAACTTGGGATAAACACCTAACAGAAGGGACTTTGCACTTTTGCTAGCAGATTGAAACACTGGCCAATCCAGAGTTAATGAATGCAAACAGAAATTACTGTGTGAAACAGAACTCCTCAAAGAAGCCCGTGGGCACAGGAAGAGAGGGCAACTTAATAGAGCCCAGGAAAATAAACAGAAGATGTTTCTAAGGGTATTTATAATCTACACTTGCTCACGTCCCCACTAAGGGGCAGTGCATTTCTATTCTTCTGTCAAAGCCCTCCGAAATGCTGTTAGTTGTAACTTACTTGTCCTGTCCGTTTTCTGCCCATCTCTGTCCTGTCCAAGCACTGTAATCCAGCGAGCTCTGTCACTCCTGCAAACAGCATCAACAAAACTCAGTTTCCCAACTCACACTCTCGATAATGGTCAAGACTACTCCTCTTTTCAAGATTCTGTATTTAAATCTTTCCTCTTTCTTATTGAGTGAAGAAAACAAAACAAAACCAAAACAAAACCTCCTTTTTCCTCCTCTCAAAATATGGCCAGAAGGTGTGATACTACTTCTAGCAACATATTATTCAAACATATTTAACTATTTTAAGCAGGTTGGATTGGACAAAAAAGCCTATAAACATGGGTTGTACTGGCATGATGTCTTATATACCTCTAATCTTAATTATTTTTAAGTAATGCAGGTAAATTTCTCCACTAGTGTCTGTGACTAATACTTATTAATAATCTTACTAAAATAGAAATCCATCTAATGTACAAAGAATCTGATAAATGCAATACAGAAATTTTAATACACAATACCAACAGGTTTCCTGTGAGTAAAGAACTATCTTAGAATGAAAAGCAAGAATGAAAAAAAAAAAACCCAAACCAAAACCAAGGTTTCTCTGTGCTCTCAGGAGGTCACATTTGTGTTTCCAGATGTGTCCATTTGGGAAATCTGAGAGCCAGCACAAATAAACCTGGACCCAACAAAAGCCTAAATTAGTCATTTGAATCTCACCTTGTATAACCTAGGAAAACCATAATCAATCTCAGATTACATGTGTCAGTATTTCTGAGGAGAGCAGAAAGAATTACGTAGGTTCTAATCACAGAAATGCAAATTACTGACAGCTAATTCTGGAAGGGAGTGGCACAAGCTAAAGTGATGTCAGACAGTAAAGGAAAAAGAAAGCTCATCCTAAATCACCCCTGTTAGTGGCTGAGCTATAACAACCATTATAACTTTGAATTTTGACAAACCAAAATTTGAGTTTGATTCCCAAAACAAATATTTCAGTGCAATTAGATTTTATCCTATGTTTGCTGAAGGGCTTTGCTATCAGTACAGATGAGAGTAACACAGGGGAGTTGCAGGGTTGAATTTTCCTATTCCCCCTACCCTAAAAAAAAATTCCTGTTGCTATCTTTGGATAACTTCAGTTTTTTAACTAAAAATAATGAAAAACATCTGCCTTCTGCCGAGACCCAATTTTGTCAAACATCTGAGACAAGAAAATTCCGTTTGGAAACAGCACTATGGTATCTTCAGAAGTGTCACAAAATGGGACATTTAGACAAATTATGAGACTTCTCTAGAGTACATCTTCCAAGATGCACCATCGCTCAGCAAGCGAGGAGACGATTCAGCAAGGGGTTGTAGTTAGCCTGTGAAGTCCAGTCTGCAACATCCCACTACACATCATTCCACGATAAAGTTCATCAGTCTCTTCCAAGAACACTGACACTTTCTCATGGCCTTTCTTCCAGCTAGCTCTAGAATCTCTTTTCTGTTCACAGACTAGCAAAATGTCCTGAGGATGAAGGGATTCAGAATGGAAGTCTTTGAGCATGCTTCTTTCAGAATGAAAAAAATATCCCACTGATTATTTTGAATAGAAATATTTATACTGTTTTTTTAGCATTTAGTAAGAAACCGTGATCTATTTTTTTTAAATCCCAACACACATTCTTCCTCAAAGGTGGAACTACTGCACACGTCCTACTAACATTTGATACCTGTTGGTCTCATACAGATGGCCAAAACTACAACACATGCTACTTTAGACATTTCAGTCATTTAACAGTAGGGTGGTATTGAACTTGTTCTGTTTCGGCCAAAAAAAGAATAAGTCTGTATACAATTTTGCATGACCTTAATTAACTTTGTGGCTTTTTTTTTTTTTTATAAACGGGTCTTATTTAGATTCTTGTTTTCCTTTCCCTGTAACCATTCCTAACATGAAAACTACATTTCCTTTCAGACAACTCTGAGAAAAATGGGATAATGCCAGACTCTCTCCCACTTTAAGTACATACTTCTTCATAATCTATGTGTACTGTATATTTTGTGCCTTATTCACAGGGCAATATAAAGTTCCTGACCTAACGCTGGTACTTTGGTACTTGGGAACCAGACACCATGTGAAATGACAAAACATGATCAAACTGTGCTACGAATCTTTGCATCAGTGAAAACATCCAATTTTTACATGTGCAAAACTCCATTCCATAAGCCCTCTAAAGCACCCAGCTTGGCCTCCCTGTTGTCGATTGCCCTCCCATCCTTCTCAAAGTTAAGAGAAAGTTTTTCTGTACCTTTTGTATACATCTCAATACTCTATAAAAATAGGTAGTTTTCAAATAAAGTAATTATTTTCAGAATCTTTTCCTCTGAATGACAATCTGCTAGACTGCTATTTCTATTACAAACAGTATATAGCAAATCAATAATAAATCTGCAGAACAGAATGTCTTTTCATAAGAAGCCCAGACAACTAAAAATGCACTGCATTTTTTTCCCAATAAAAATGCATTTCCAAACAAGTCTGAATCATCTGCTTACTTTATAATGAGACCTTTAATAGAAATCATTAATGATCTATAGTTTCTTTCAGGGTTATTCTAAACTTTGAAAGCAAACCTAAAACTGTAAATTTTTCCAGGCTGGGATACATCTAGAGCAGTCTGTTTCATGTCTTCTGTCCCGCCTCCAGCTTCCACTAAAACAGATAAAATCTTTCACTTTTGTGAAGGGTTGTATGGAAGTTAATGGCACCACAGAGAAATGATGGCCTCTCAGATATTTGCACCCGAAAGAACAAGACACTTCTTGTTGCTCGTTTCTAAAGCAGAACACTCTTCAAAACTGCATCAGGAGAACAAGGACCACCTCTATCCCAGCACAGCTCCACAGCTTCCCCAAAGCAATGCCAAACTCCTCCTCCCATTTAATCCAGTACTGTTTCCACTTCTGCACCATCCAACCATTATTATAATTAATTCACAAATCGCTGCTCCAGGACAAGTGCATTCTGCATTCATACCCCCCAACAATGTCTGCCTGCTACCACCACTATGCCATAGGATGCACCTGTGCCTATCTCCTCCTGCTACTACTGTGCTCTACATACAGATAACATGGTATAAATGCCACATTGCTAGAAGAACTGAGGGTGAGATTAGGGCGAGATACTTTATTGTTTTAAAGAAAAACCAGCGCAGAGAAGTACCAGAGACAGAGCAAGCTTAATTAAATCTCTGCAGTCAAATTATTCAAGGTGTTCTCATCAAGATAAGTATCAAGAAAACCTCCCTTAACTACAACAGTAGAAGCAGCATTTTCTCATAGTAACCTGTGTTACACTTAGATCCGCATGCTCAATTACTCAGCCTGCACAGCAGCAGAACGTTGTTACAGAGAGCCTGGAACTCTGACTCTCGACTGCTTGTAATAGACCTTTCATTAGAAATTTAAGAACCTGCAGTTCTTCAGCACTGAGTTCTGCTCTTTGAGGCCTGTAATGGTCTGAACTATTTGTACGATAGCTATATATTTAAGCAAGCTGCAGAATGCATGTATATCCAGCGCTTTCAACTACAGTATGCTAGCTATTTGCTGTTATGGTTTACTTTAGGCACTCACCCTCTGGAGATAATGATTATTAGATAAATGCACTATGTTAACAGGTAAGCTAGGCAGAAAACCTGTGTCTTGACTTCCAGTTCTGAGAAGGTTTGTTACAGAAGTATTTAAAAAAAACCATCTTAAGCTACAACAGAACCCAGTGGTGACTCAAGATACTTAAGTGATATTTCTAGTTCAAATTAAACAATAAGAAACTTCCATATTGCAATATGTAATCACTAGATTGTGTAGTTTACTTAACAGTTGCATTATGTGGCAAAACTCTGATTTTTTTCTTTACTGTGATATCACTTAAACTGAAAATAAATTTAATGGAAATTCTTTCCACAACCCCCAAGAAATCCAAACTGCTTAAATCTCTGTTCTGCAGCCCTTGCTTGTTTGCCTCAGCAGTAACAACTAGAAGGGATTCAGTAATCCAGCGTTATTATTGCATAGACTGCAGAAAAGATACAGACCGAGTCTTGCCTGAACTTCAGAGTGTAACATACAGAAACTTTCCCTTTTACATATAAATCTGCACTGATGAAGTCTGAATAACTCTAGCTCTATTAGGCCAACTCTCCAGCTTACGAAGTACAAAATCAAATCACAAACTACATCTGCGCAGTATTTCACTCAATGCCACAAATGTGCATCTTCCTCTCCACAGACCTCTTTTAGGTCAGATCTTCAGCCTGCATTACACTTCGATACTCTGCTGACTTCAGGGACATTACACTTTCTGTGTATATTCTGTACTTTCCCTCTGACCAAAAACTCCCTCCACCCAGAAAGTGACAGACCTCTGCACTGTTTATGAATGGTCATATGTCAATTCTCAACTCTTTTGCAAAAATGTGTTCAACACCAAGATCTTCAGTTCCTCCTTATTTTATAAGCATTTTTATGCAAAGCTATCACAGATAGTCCTTTAACACCTTAAGCAATCTGTGACTAGAATTTACTGTACCTTCCATCAACATGGACTCCCTTTGCATTACCTCAACCTCTTTTTTGTTCCTTTGTTCCTTACCAAACACAGGTGGTGAAAGACACCACTACCAACTTTGTACTTCTTCTCCATTCAGCTGTAGGTCTAGAAGAGACACTCGGCTGCTCACAGAATGTCAGAATGGTGCCTTTGTGGAGAACTCCGTTTCAGACCACAGGGGTTTCACATACATGTGATGCTTTGCTTGTCATTTCTCCCTTCTGTTCTACCCTCTAATGGATTCTTAAGTTACTTCTCTCAGTAATGGTATTAAAGTAACACTCCACAAAGCACAGCCACACCATTTTTCACTGGCTAGGGAGCTGGCAATCTCCAAGGCAGAGGCATAGATAATTCTTGGTCTGAAGACCCAAAACAGCAGCACCTAATAATGGATACTTCAATTTACAGAATATCAACATATGCATTCAATTTTCCATTATTCCTACACTGTAACTTCAAGGAAAGAGAGTGACACTAACATGGCACGGGCTTACAGCCACTGAGTCCCCTCATGACAAGATTACATGAGAGAAACTGCACTAGGTTTGCAGAGGCTTTATTTTATTCCAATAAATATTTATTCCAGTATCTAGGGGATATTACATAAGCTGAAGCTGCACGTTCTCCTGCTCTGCCACTCATCAGAAAAGCTTGTCAAAGTTACCTTGCCTTGCTTTGAAAGTATCCACTTAATACAAACAGTGCACATCAGAGCAGTTGGCAGGTGTCACAAAGAGTGCTTCAGCGTTACTGAGCAGGGCACCAACATGGTCCACGACAAATAAGGGATCCTTTCTGCAGTAGTGCTCCTTTGGTCACTGCTGACCACACATCACAAAGACTGCCTGCTTGGGAACTTGTTTCATTTCATTTTGATTTAAACTTGCCAGACAGAAGCTGGGCATTTCATACTATCTTGACAGGAGCGGGGGCAGAACAGCCTGTTGAGATCATCAGGTGAAAAACTACAGAAATGGTAACTATTTACTTACTGAGTCTCTGCTCCCAGGAGCATCTCCACCTTCTCTCCTGCGTGGTTACTGAGGACCGCTAGTCTGAAGAGGTGAGCTGGAGAACTCTGCCGCGAGTAGAGCATAGTCGAAGCATTCTTTACAGGAGAAGAAGTCAGGTCCTCGCCGTCACATTGTTGTACCACCAGCTGGTCCCTTAAAGAATAATCTGTGACATTGTAACTCTCTTCACTGCAGAACAAAGAAGGGAAGGAAAAAACCCACAAGTTTATAGTTTTCCATTAAGTATGTCTGGAAGCAAACTCAGTCACAGAATCCACTTTTAACTGCACAGTATGGCATGACTCTTCTGATACCTCAGATCTTCATCTTTTCTGTTTGTTTGTTTTTTAAACTACCAATTTTCCAAGATACAAAGTAGATCAGTTTTTAAACCCTGTGGAATTTTGTTTAGCAGCGCAGTTAAATGACCTTGGTGCTCCTGAAGTGGTGTAAGCTCAACTTAACTCCACTAAATTTGAAAACAGGCACAGCAATTAGAGAATTGCACTTTTTTTTCCTGTAGATTCAAATGAACAACAGACCTTAATTTTAGAATGTTATAGGAAAAGAAAGTAAAATTTCCCTTTTCCTGTACGTGTAGAACTATGGGTACGTATACTGCTTCCACATAAACACTACTGATCTTCATTTTAAATACAGGATCAGCTTGTACTCCTTGTCAATCTGCATGTAGATCTAGTCCAAAATCTATTTTAAAATATTCTGAAACATAACCTTAGTCAACTGTGAATTTTTAGAACAGGCAAAGGCTTGTCACACACTACTGGTCTTGCAAAATGTACTGTGCAATTTGCCTTCTAGAACAGACTTTGTAAATAAATATACCAACTCTTAAGTGATACAAATAAAGATTACTACATATGCTTAATAACTTCCCAAAAAACGACTAGAAAGAATTCTAAGAAATGATGCAAGTTAGAAGCTTTCCTTTCCTTATGGCTGAAATGTAGGTGGAGAGGTGGACAAAACATCAGACATCACAAATCAGAACATAAAAAGTGTTACTGATTTTAACAACAGAAGGACTTAAATGAGAATAATGCACTCTTCCCTGAACAGCAGCCTTTTATTTCTAAATGTGAGAATCACTTCAGCTAATCAAGATCTTCTTGACAGATGAAGACATGGCAAAGACAGGAAGCAGCATGTCTGGACAAGGCACACTGTCACATACACCAGTGATAGATGGTAGCAGGGAACAGTTACTTCAACCCCCCTGTCCTTCAATCCATTACCATATATTTACAACATCTGCTTCAGCTGCAGAACATCCAGTCATCTTAAGCAGCATTCTTCAGCACTCTTACATGAGTTCCACCAGTTATCCTATCTATTGGTTTTGCTACTTATTCATATCAAGGTAATACTGGAAACTGGTTTTTTTTTCAAGTGGAAAATAACTGTGCATTCCAAATTTTTAAAGTCGTGAAACATAGTTGATGTAATATATCAATATTGTATCAATAACATATCTCAACAGATGTTAAGTCATCATCTCTCCATTTTCTTGTAATATTTGAGCAACCATAAAGGAATAATACGCTCCATTTGCACCTGCCAGAAAGGGGTATGTCACCATCAGCATTTCAGAGGCTTCAGTTCCAGGTGTTTGGGATTTGATTCGCATCAGATCAGTGCTTAGGTTTCTGTATATCTCCAGCAGCAAAATTAATCTTCTCAAGTATTTTTTCAATTTCAACTATTTTAATGAATCACATTAAGTAATCTGAGGCTCTAGCATAGCTTTTCATCACTCAAGACTTGAGGTCTAAACAGATTTTACTTTAAGGTGGAGTATGTATAGTTACACCTTAAAATCTGATGTATTTGATTTACTGCAAAATTTGACAAACACAGCAATGTATGGGCTAGGAGGGAGAACTGGCTTTATGCCTACATAAGCAGGTTTTTTTTCTATCTTTTCTTGTTGCACCAGTGTAGGGCAATAAATCTGAAGAAATTTACAAGCTTACATGAAATTATGAGGTAATTAAGTTTCAGTGTTCTGGGTTCATGATATATCCTGCTAAACTTGCAAACACACGTAAGTCAATTCTGGGAAATACGATCGCAAGCTTCAGTGGAAACAAAAGCCTTTTCAGCTGGCTTCTCTTTTCTTGTGATCAGTTGCTATTTCTTAAGTGATGCAGATTTTTTTCCTTTTTAAATGCCTCTTGCAAGCATTTTTTCTTCTCATCTTTTATTGAGGAGTTTGAGGGCTTTACAAAGGAAGCAGAACCAACGACAGACAAGCTTCGTAAGATTTATCATATTGGAGGACTGAAATCACTGTAGCTCACAAGAACAACATTTTTCTTCCCTGTCTCTCTTTCTCCAAGTCTCAAAATGGTACCAACAATTCCCCACAATCCACTGGTGTTTTCCACTCTGAGGGCTGGAATCACAACTCCCCATTAAGGGACCACTGACAAAGGCACAAACATACCCAAAACTTCCAAAAGAACTTAAAATAGCTTTAAAAACTCTCCACACAGTTTTGATTAACCTAGCTTTTGATCAGACTGTTGTTTCCATGTTCCTCAGAGTAAAAAAATTAAAAAGTAAATCACATAGGAAACAAGATAGAGACAGAAAACTCTTAGAGCTCTGCAAAAATGAAGCCAGATTAATTATGCTATTACACATGACTTCTTGGGTCCCAAAGTAGAAAGAATACAGATTATAAATAGGTTTTGGTCTAATTAAAGGAATTTAACATAAGCACACCAAGAAGCTGGGAGAATCTTCAATATTTCAGCATGTGGAAAGCTGAATTCTAATTTCCACACATATAACCCAGGGATGCTAAAAGGAATCTTAATTTAAGAGAGGCTATGAGAGGGGAGGGAGTAGAGACTGTGGATTTAGGTTTCATATTCCCCTAAATCTACCCCTATATTCAGTTAATTCATTTATCTACAAAAAGATGCTACTTATCACTTGAGGACAGTTGTTTCAAGTCCCATCTGTAGTAGCTGTGGGTCCCTACTGAAGAAGAAACATTTTATATCTAATATTTATCAGTCCCTTTCTCCCTCTCTTTCTTTTTTCTGAAACTATACACTCTACAACAGGCAAAGGTTGGTTGGTTGGTTTGGTGTGGGGTTTGGGGGGTGGGTGGGTGGGTTGTTTTGTTGTTTTGTTTTTTAAAAAAGTCAGTTCAGTGTTTTAGTCTAGGCAATCCCTGCTTAGCCAAGGATGGAACTAGCAAAACCAGCTAGGGATGCTGCTGTAGTTACTTGGGAATCTTGCATCTGAAAAAGAAATGTAGTAACGAATAATAAACGCATTCTTTACTAATTAATCAACAGAGATAAACCTCTACAAGTCCTTCTATTTCTTATCTCCATTCAACAAAATAGTCTGATTTGAAACTATTAGGCAGTCCTCATCTTTTTACCCACTGTGCCCTCTGTGAGGCCCACAAACTCTCCTCCTTCCAAACAGATAATGAAATATGCTGACAAAGCTGACAGTGCTGGAGTGAGCAGATGTACATAAACAGAAACTCAATCCACTCAGTCAGGAGTAACAGGAAGGACATTTAACACATTCTTTAAAATTACTGTAATCAGGTAATACAAACATGCCAACATTCTTTTTCAGTTTAAAACTGCACTTTTTTTGCTAAACTTTTATTTAGATTCAGAACATGAAACAACAGGACTATTTTATATCCCTTCGCAGGGAATACATGCAAGTTTTAGAGGCACTTGTATGAAGACCAAATATCTACTGATGCAGTATCATCTGTTCTAGGCCACCTATACTTTAACAGAAAGCATGTGGTCAGTCTCCTTACCTCCTCCTCTCTTTCCAGCTGTGCTACTCTGAAATCCTTGGTGTTCCATAGAAGTTACTTTGCATTTGCGCTTGCCTTTAGTTACAGAATCACCCCTGGCACCCTGAGAAAAAACATGGTTCTGCAAGCAGCTCTGAACTGGTAACATTCCCAAGTAGCAGTGAACCTTTGGGTGATTTCCAGTGCATGAAGTCCAGCGGCATTCCGCTGTCAAGGTATCTCAGGACCTGACAAGCCACAGAGCCATTAAGACAGACAGGATTCTAGTGGTACCCTTAGGGGATTATGGAAAACAGAATATTCAATAAATCTACACTCATTCAAAAATACAAGCCTCTCTGGAGTTCACCTGAAATCTTCTAAAAGCACTGAGGATGTAACTGGTGGATTTTCTGAAGAGCCGCATAAGGCAGCTATTTAGTTGTATATAACAAAACTTTATTAATTCTGGAGTTCTCCCGAACTCCACAGAACACAGAGCTAGCTCATAGGCAGCATTAATAACTAAAATATGTAACCAGATCTTCATGGTCCCAGGAGGGCGTGAGGAATAAAAGGAGGCATTTGACTTTTGGTCAAAGCTAGCTGTATCCTATTCTTAGCAGAATATTGTTGCAGTGTATGCTTCCAAGCCTGCAAAAGGTATTGGAGAAAACATCTCCTTAGCTTGGCCTTCTCTCCTGCAGCAGTTATAAAGTGTCCACTATAGAAACTCTACCACACCTGGCAACAAATACATTATCTAAACCCAACAGTTACACTCCTCAGCTGTGCAGGAGAGCTATGGATGACACACTCATACCTGTGGTTTTAGAGGGAGGGAGAAAACTGGAAACTCATTATGAAGGAAATGCATACAAACATAAAAGTAGCATGTATATTTCAACTAAGTATTCTATATTTTAATAAAGCACCAATTTCATTATTCTTCATGGAACTTGGAATAGTTTCTTCACTAGCCCAAGAGAAAGCAAATCTCCCAAGCACAACACAAGTAACAATTGTCCTGTAGTGCATGTGAATTGTGAGGCAGCCTGAAATAACAACTCTAAGATATGAATTATGTTGCCTGTTACTCTGTCTGTCAGAATGCTACCTTCAAAATCCAATGTCAGCATAAGCTGTTGGTTTACTGGTCCCTGCAGTGGATGTCATGGCCAAAATGGTGACAATTCACAGTACAGCAAGGAGGTAAATAAAAAAAGAACAGAAGCCAGAAAAGGAACAAAAAGAGAATGGAGTTAAGAGAATGAAACTAAAGGGTAAAACACTACCACAAAGCTGAATGAACAATACATGAAATATTCAGGTTACTTGAAGTCAGTCTACACTTAGATCTTTGCAGAGTATTCACAGTGTTTAACTTTACAAGTTTCTAAGTTAACTTCCCAGAGCTACCTAAACAGAGAAAGAAAGATGCTCTTCTAGAGGGCAAGCTGAGTCAGGCTGCTACTTAGAACTGCTCTCTAAGGGGACCTGCCTTCTCCACTGACTGCACAGGTAACCCTGGAAGAGTACACTGAGCAGTCCTGACATCACCCAGCTCTTCACTTCATGCCATAATCCAACTGACATCCGTGTTCACATGAACAAGAATTAACTGATATCTTCTTGTGCACCAACCATATAAAAGTTGGCCTTTCCACCAAGATTTGGACATCCTGACGCGTGCTAGCACTGACTACTCTCTTCAAGGTAATGCATTAAAACTTTACATATTAAGAGTCTTTTTTTTTTTTAAATTACATTTAACTTACATTTTAATTACATTTAAAAATATCAGATTGTGTCTACGCAGCAGAAGGAGCTACAAGAAAGGACTACTGAACAGGAAAAAAGTTCCCAATAAACTAAAAGCTGAGCAGTGCAGAAATGCAGATTTTTATTATTCTCCAAAATCTGGTGCAGAATGACATACATCTCAAGTTCATGTGTCCCTTTTTGGCCTAATCCCAACAACCAGTCTTGAGTATTATTCAGTAGCCGTTTGCCTTACTTTTTCAAAGGGGAAGCGTGATGAAGCAACTGACTATGCTGCTGCTTTACAGCACACAAATCAGAGCCTAAATGATTACCAAGGTATCTGTAACACACACACATATCTGTAACAAAGACCATCCGGCAGCTGACATGGAAAGCATAAGCCTCTGAAATATTTCATAGTGGCATGAGATACCCCACACAGCATCCATTAAAAAGGAAGAGATTTTGGTAGCTAAATTCCATTTAACCTACTTAATGAGCAACAGAAGACAGTTAAACCTTGCAATTTAATACCAGGAGGTGAAATTGCAGCTGAGGAAGATTATGATGAATAAACTATCATTAAAATTGAAACATAAGAACTCTGGAGCATGCCTAACTATACACCAACACAAGACCTCCCTTATCTTTTTTTGTGGTGAAAATTTAACAGTTCTCATTATGAAAAGGTTTCTGGAAAGCTTACTCACTCAAGTATACTTCAAGTAAACTCAAGTTTACTTCACAGTCACCAACATGACTCCTCCAGCAGGTACCATCAAGCCCAGCCTTTAAGAAGTCAGGACTGAGCCATTGCTGGCTGTGTGCGTGAGGTTCTACATATATGGCAAACTGCTCAGATGGGATAGCTGAAGATTAACTTCTGGGTAAAGATTAAACAGCATAATTGGAGCACTAAGTAATTGGTATTTTTAGCACAGTAGTGAGGAGTGATTTTTTTTTTGTGCAAGGTTAAGAATCTTCTGAAATGCAACTGCTCAAGTAAAAATACAAACATTTAAACTCAACTAGCAACAAATATTTCTGTCCACTGCTGTGGCATCCATGGTAACACTGCGGGCCGGAGAACAGATCACCAAAAGCTCAAATATTATTAATAAGCTTATTCACTCAGGCAAAGTACATGCTTCATACTCAGAATCTCTGGGAGGCTCACAGAAATTAGTCCTTTTCAGTTACATCCATTTGTTTAGGGGGTCTTCAGAGAGTGACTGTGTGAATCTGACCATTAACATGAAGTGTTCTTTAATTTTGGCTTCTGGGCCGATTTAGGACATTTCAATTCCAACAGCTGGAAGCTGTTAGAAATCAAAACCCCAAAGTTTGGATAAGATATGTTGTTATAAAAATCTGTTTTATAATCTGGACAACAAGCCATCACATAGGAAACCAATAAACAATGTAACAACACAGTTAATATATTCCTCACTGTTTTCCCAACTCAAACATTTACTTAGCTACCAACACAATAATATGTGTTAATGGTAGTCCCATGAGAAAAGAAATGCACTGTTTAAAAAAGTGTGATACAACTCTGTGATGTGCTGCCAGTGATTTAACAAGGGACTTTCACAGAAACATTTCAGCATAAGCTTTGATAAACACTGAATCTCAGAAAGATGTTCAAATCAGTAAGATAGCTGGCGAGAAATCTATTCATTTTTTTCCCCCATCTTTGCAAAAAATCCCCTTCACTTAAGTGCTTTTTCTCCCCTCCACTTTCATGTAGCTTTCTCTTTGCTTAAATATTGGCATTTTCTTCTCAGGTTTTATATCCTACCTCATTCCTCAAAATTTATTTAAATTATGGATTTCAAGTTTCACAGAAAGGTGTCTTTTAAAAATAGCTGGTATTAGGCTTAACTGGCCAACCCAGATGCAAAATAATTGTTCTTCAAAACAGTTTTCAGCCTCAGGAATAAGGTTTATCTATCAAGTATCATCTAATAGCAACATCAGAAGATATAAGTTCAATTCAATTCAATTCTTCTAAACCTCCCCTCAAATCTAGTGATAAATTAAATTTAAATGGAGACTGTTAGAAGTTGTATCCCATACATCATTCTCAAAACTAGCCCAACTGTGGAAGGAGTGGAGGGGAATGAAAATTACTACTTCTTTATCCTTCCAAAACTTCTCCCTTTGCTAAGGCATCAAGGATGAACTTTGCAATTTATTTGACAATTTGGAATTTCAATTGCATTTGCCAAAAATAAATCCTGTTTAACAAGTAGTTACTTGTCATTTCTAAACGCAGTCTGATAAGAGCAATATTAGAAACTCAAATTTATCTTCTTAATTCATTTACCCTCTTCAACACAGCATATTAAAACATATAAATAGCTTTAAAAATGTTTAGTGGACTTGAAACTTGTTTAGTCCGTATCTCCTCCTGTTTCATGCTGCAAATGTACGATGTCCACTTACTTCTCTTTGAATCTCCTTCATTCTTTCAAACAAGCGACTAGAAAATATGTAAAAATGCTGCGGATGCAATCAAGTTTGCCGTTCCAAAGCCAGAAAGCTTCAGTTTTCATTTTGCCCAGGATGAGGCACACACAACACTCACGATAATTTTAAAAGACAAGGATAACTCAGCTGTTCTCTCTGTGATTCAAGGAGTTGAACACAAAGGCAATTTTATATTGATGAAGCTCTTACCTCTTCTTCTTGGTGATAATGAGGACATCATTAAAGAGGAAGAAGTACACCTGCTGTTTAGAAGTTCTTTTAGAAAAAAGTCCAGTGTCTTCTACATATGCTGTTAATTCGCCCCTTTTCACTAACCATCGTGAAGAGGAAACCAATGGAAATGGCTACAAAGCAAGAAAAGAACGTTTTAATCCTTCAAAAGTAGAGGTTTTTAAAAATCAGGTAACAGACTACTATATATATTTGGGAAAAATGCTTGAATAAACTCAAAACTCAGAGATCATAAGTACAAGCACAAAGCAGAGGTTATCAAGGTTTAAGGTATCTTCATAATTCATGTAATACACAATTAATAGCCTGCAAATACTTGAAAAATCACTCATGCACATGACACAATTGTTCATCTAAGATAAAAATGAACAGACTTGATTGGTCATACTTGGGATGGAACAGACTACATGAGGTCTCCTAAGGAGATTAAAAAGACTTTCTTCCAGGAATATGTAAGTTTTTGTGGAATAAGCAGTCATTCTTTAAGGGCATACAAACACTGGATTTTCCTCTAGGTACCTCACAGCTTTTCTACCTAAACAGTCAGAAAGAAGAGCTTCAGCTTCTTATCTCCAACATGAGGACTACTGCAAACTCCATTTCATCACATCCCTCAGGGCAGCTAAAATGATGCTGTGCCTTCTTTCTAATGGTACATTCTGTACCACACGCAGAATAAAAAATATAAAATCCTTTAACAGAGAAATACACTGTACAACCAACTTTGAAGTACTCTGTATGTTAAAACAGACATAAACAGATACGGAGACAGCATACAAGATTAGATTGGTCCTAATACAGTACTGAACATTATTATTGAGATGTTCAGAGTATGCAGACTTTTTTTCCCCTTAAAAAGTAAGGTAAGTGAGGAATGCCAGAAGGCTTAGCAATCAAATGTGGTAACATCCATCTTCTACTCTCTAAATAAACTGAAGTTACAACACCGCTCTGAAAGAATGCGTAAAGCAGTATGTGATGTGTAGGGTTTGAACAAGCTGTCCATTTTAATGCCAAAACAGTTAACAGTTTGCTCATGACATCATAAATTCACCAGTGGTTTGAAAGACACGTCTGAAAGTTTTTAGAGGATGTCTCTTTAGATACCTGCTTATGAAAGGCCATATTAACAAATAACTGTCTTTCCTCAGAATGAACTTCAGGAAGTTTTCCACATACTTGCTATTCTCATTAGGAGCTCTTGAAATATCATACAGTTATCTGTCCACTGTCATAGCTTTATTTAAGATAATTAAGGATACTATAACTCCTCTTACTCTCTACCTACCTACTTGATGTAGTTGAACTCTAGACTCTGTGGAGCAGGATCTCCATTTCTCTATACGGTGAGGACCAACACCTGCAATGGCTGAAGCAAGCCAGAGAGAATCATAGCTGCCTAATGTGAAGACCAGGCTTTATTAATCCAAATTATTCCCAACTGCGGGAGAAACAGACACCACAGAAGACCTTTTGTTTCTCTGGGCCACAACCATGAAGGGAGATGCAAGACTGCATGTCCTGGTCACACAGAGAACAGATCATCTCTGAAGCTGTACCACGACATACAACGCCAGAAAGACAAAGGTCCCTTGCGGCGCTGCAGCTGTCCCACTGACCAGGGTTCCTCAGTCAGTGATGTCACTGACTGTTGCTAGCACCGAACCCAGCAGAGCTGGTATGCGGGAACATTTTTTCCAATGGCACACAGCGGACAGATTATTTCTGCTGGACTGTGCTGTCACTAGGCAATACGATAAGCAAAGATACTGACCTCCTCTGCAGGTTTCACCCCTCATTGCTGGAATGACCTGTTTGGGTTCTAACTTGAATACTGAAGACGCTGGTACTTCTGTCTCTATGTACAAACTTTGGCTATCGCCCCCATGCTGGATAGGGCATCTGAAGATGCCTGGTACCTTCCCCCTGCTGGTACCGAAAAGGACTGGGCTCAGGGGGGGGTCACTTCAGCAAGGGAAGCCTGAGCTGCACAACCTGTACCTTACAGGTTCTCCAGCAGGAGGTACGTGCTGCCGCTGGAAAAGAGGAGGCATCCACTTTGCCCATGCTTACTAACATTTGTACCTAAGACCTGCTGCAGTAAATGGGTGCTTACTGCTAAATTTTATGGAGCTTATGTATTTTTACTCATCCCAAGCAAAATAACAAAATTTTTGTTTCTACTTTCAATGTAACTGGCTTTCTACTTATCAAACTTCCTCCTTTCTTTGCTGCTGTTCAAATTCATTATCCGTCTTGCATGATTAGACTAATGAAGACAACAGCTTTTTCCCCCCTCATTTAAAGCACCTTTCACATGCTTGTAAAAAAATATTTCTACATTCAGCTTGTCAAGCGGTCGTCTTCATTCTGCATGGGTTGTCTTTTATACCTTTTAATCACTTCAGCTGCCCTTTACTGAGCTAACTTCAACTTGTCAATACTTGCCCCATAGCAGTATGCCAAAACCAAAATGCAGTGCTTTGACTGTGATCTTGCTGTTGGAACCACAAATTAACAACTCCCTGATTTCATGTGCAGCCACCCCCTTGTTTTTGAATTCTAAGGTACAATTTTACAGTGACTCTGAAATGGCACACAACAAAAACAATTTTTCCAAAAATGCTTTTTCTGCCACCACGCAGCACTGCAGAACTCTCTTCCTCGTGCTTTCCCTTAGGAGGTAGCGTACTGATGGCAGATGAAGGTTGCTCAAAATTGCAAAGCATAGCAGCCCTCCGGAACTACTACAAATTGTTACAAATTAAAGAAGTCTTACACTTTCTACCTTGCCCTAGACTGATTTGTGTCCCAACATACCCAGAACAGACAGTAATGGATGTCCACCCTCACCTGGTACTTGAACAGACATCCACTGGAACATGGCCTTTGCTATACTGTAGCCCTACATCAGGTACCTTTCAAAACCTGTATTCTTTCAAAGTGACTACTGATAAATACCAACACATTTCATTTATCTGCTTTGATTCCTAGTATTTTTGCATTCATGCTACCAAGACAGTATTAGTGAATTGAATCTCGACAAAATTCCCTTTGGACATTTCTTCCCAATTTATCTAAGCTTACATACTCTGTTTTGATGTATATGACTTTTTTGCAGGCTTCTATTTTTGTATTACCCATCAGTTTATTAAATGCATTTGCTATCATATACTCCCATTTGGAAATGCAGAATTTTGTTTCAAATCCATATTTCATAAATAGATTTTTATCCAAGTGTTAGTGAGTCAGAGTAAATCAATCTGGTTATAGATCACTGCAGCTTCAAGTTCGTTGATTGATATTGTCACTCATCTCAGATCAGTGGCTAACTTAAGACTTCTATCAATCCAAGTTTATTACTTTCTCCTAGGACTGTATCATGTAATTTTTCTTATGGGTGGTCATTTTGTTACAGACACCTCACAGGTTATGACAGGCCCATTTAGCTCAGTACGCAGACATGACACTCCCAGCGGAACTCCCAAGCTCCACCGCTGAAATCAAAGTTTTATATCAACATTCAGCTTAAAAATATTTGGCGTACTTTCAGTCAAAACTCTGCTGGTTCAGTACCTTCAAGTAACATGAAAACGAATTTTCTGAACAAATGGCTTTTACATTTCCTGCACTGCAGTAACAGCTCCATGTGATGATACAGGACTGTGAAACATCGGCCCATACCCTAACTGTGTGACACCATCGCGCTTTTTGTGACTTTACAAAATGGAAAGACTTTGAGCTAGATGGTCCTTGAACACAGAAGTCACAAACAAGTTTGTTCCATGAACACAAAAGCATGTTTGCAGAAAAAAAAACCCAACATGATTTTTTTCTGGTGCTAAAGATGAAAATTTAAGAATAAAAACTTCTGAATCTTAATTAAAAATTGAATGCTACAGATTAGCCACGTACAAGTGACATACTATCTGAGTAGCTTCTCTTGTACTCCCATGCAATACTCTACAGTTACATTTAATAAAATAAACAAAAATCGCAAAACACTCCATGAGGTTGAGCAAGAACAGAAATAGTCTACCTAATTTATAATGGTTATAAACCAGAATTATAGCACCATGATGATTGTTTTACAGACAAAAAGTACTTTAAAAATTTATATTTGAGGATGAACTAAGAATTCCTCTAATCTGTACTCCGAGTGAGTTCATCACATTTTCCTAATTGACTATGTTCCAGAGGCAGCTTGTTTTTATTTTAATATTAATTTTTCCTTAATTGCCAAAGAGAGTACATCATGTATACCATCTCCTTTCTACATAAAACAAGCTGTTGGAACTTAAAAATGTATTGAAATGTGGCCAAGCAGCCTTTTATATGCCAGCTGGCAAGTTCTCAAACCACAGATAGGTCTAAACCACTAAATGGTTGTATTTAAGATGCACAAAGGAAAAAAACCCCTCGCATTAAAAAAATAAAGAAAAACAAAATACATGAAAGTTGCTATTACTTCCATGAAACTAGCGAGAGCTGCTAGTTACAGCATGTGCAGAGAATTATACAGGGCCTTTCGCTTCTGCAAAGTCGGGATCGATAGCGTGCATCCTCTTTCCGCGGGGAGAGCAAGAGACTACAAACCATTTAAGCACTTAAACACTGTTAGGTACTTCTGTAGATCTGAAAACTATGAATAAAACCACAAAGCGGATTGCCCAAGGACTTCAGACTACCCAAAACTCTATTTTAGACTCTCCAAAGACTTGATACTATAATCACCATGGTTAGCAAATGTAGTGATGCCACTTGTTAAGAAGTGTTTTATTTATTGTTGTTGTCGTCGTTATTTTAAGTAAATATTATTATTTTAGTCAAAGTTTGAAAATAAAAATACTTCAGACAAGTTGAAAAACTAGTTTTTGGAGACAGCATTTCCTCAAAGACTAACCAAGACCCTTTAAAAAACTGTGTTTTTAAAAACATGAACCTCTTCTTACTACATGTATGATAATAAACTCTTCTCACAAAAGAATACTCATTAGATAACGGTTTGAGACATTATTTACAGAAATGGTATTTTAACAAACACTGACTAGAAAAAAGTAAATGTATTTGAAGTATCCTGGAAGTACGCTAAAACCCCTACTAACTATGACTATGTCTGCTATTTTTTCCTACTGAAAAGTCTGATTGTAGAGGATTTTTTTTTTAGTAAAAGCCTAAATTTTTTTAATAAAAGCCTATTTTCAGTACTAGAAAGAAAAAACTTTGGCATATCTCAGTATCCTAAGACTCTTTAAAATTATTTGAGTTTTAACAGCACCTGCACTTAGCAAGACAAAAGCTTGGGATTATTGAAGTGAACTGTATTAATAAAGGTGTAGTTTAGCTTAAGTAATTCCACCTACACTTAAGTCTGCTGTTGCACAGCTTGCTGTTCCAGGCAGGTATCGCGCGATTTTGGTTGCGCAGCTGATGCTGCCAGATGTGCTATCGTAGGCAAAGCAGGGTGACTCCTGCCTGCAGGTGTGACCGAGAGCCGCCGCACCCAGCTGTTGGGAAAGCCAGCTGGGCTGACGTATTTCACACCGCTGCCTCCTCGAATTCCACAGTGTGCAGCACTCTAACCTTCCCCTGCTCTCAATCGTCTCCCGCAAAAAGGATGACTCCTCAAACTGACAGTTTTTACAGCAGACTATCAGAATCTTGTAGAAATGGATCATAATTCTAAGAAACACATCCTAAGGTGACCAGAAACAGGCCTGTTTTTTTGTTTCATGCCACTGTAAATCCAGAGAGTCAAATACTATTAGGAACCTTCCCTGGCCTCTAAGTATTCACTTGGGCATACTTTTCCTATCACGTACATGAGAACATCTCATCACCAAGCAGCAGCAGTCGGCCTCTCTCCTAATGGCAAAATCTTCACAGCAACTTAACTTTGTCTTTAAGGCAAAGAAGACTTAATTCAATATATATTAGAAAAACATTTTGCTGTAACATAACCCTTCTACTTAAAGTACTTGACCAATTTGTTTTTTATCCAGCCATAAGAGATCATTTCTTTGCAAGAATTACTGCGTGATGTGAAGATGCTACTGAAGTTCCACTGTTTACTTTATCAATTACAAATCCTAATTCACTCTTTAAAGAAAGACACGGTTGGTTCTTCAACCGCAGTTAGAAATCTAAGCAGAACTTCAAAACTACCTACAGCTCACAGAAAAGTCAATTCACGTGTGATGAAATTTATCAGACCTTGTTCACACACTGCCAGACAACATGCCAAAATGAGAAACAGAACTGCTTTGCAATGCAACACCTCCCCCAAAAACATTTCTTTAATCCATCCAGCAAGTTCCCACTCTACAAGAGACTTCAACAGATCAGTTAATTAACCAAGTGTACTGTTCAGTGACACGGCCTCCATTTGCAGCTGAGAACTGCAACAATTCTTGTACAAATTAGAAATGATGCTGTCCATTCTTCCGCTTTTGTTTTACATGAAGAAGAGAGAAAAAAAAAACAATTCAAGGCCTGGCAAGCCTCGAGGAAATGGATGACAAGAAGGAGGGACACAGAGGCAACATGCGATTCTGCGTGTGAACGGTGACAAGACCATCACACACATTGTTATGAGTTACTTAAAACAGCATAAAACTGTGCCATGACTGATATTAGTAGGTACTGTCACTCCAACAGGGACAGGGTTTCATCCACAAAGGTAAATCCAGAGTCTGGACGCACCTCATTCTGCAGTAATTAATGCTAATTTATTCTTTTAAAAAAATATATAACCCAATACTCTTTCCCTGAAAAGCCTCAATTTGAAGCTTAATCTGCTTGGTTAGATGCGACAGCCCTTAGTTACTCTTTGAGTTCCCAGGGCTTCAGCAACGCCAGAACATGAACTTGTCCCCCCTGACTGAAAAGTCCTGTCAATATCACAGCATACACCAATTTACTTTGTTTATGCTGGCAACGAACCTATCAAAACTTAAGATGTAGTCAAAGCTATTCATATGCTACATGATTTGTGGTCAGAAACATCATCATCATACCTTGATTTTAAATTCCAGTTGGGAGTTAATTGTGTACATCATTTCTGTCCTTTCCATTTTCCGAGCACCTTCGTTGCATAAACGCACCAGCTAGAAACGAGACATTTATTTAACAGGTTTAATGTACTCAAGACTGGCAATACAGACTTTTGTTCCTTTATAAAATGCTCTTCTGGGGAAGCGTAAAACTCCAAAAGGAACTGACATTTTCACACTGGGTCACAGACATAACGCTTTCAAGACCAGACTGAATGCGGCCCTGAGTGACCAGGTTGGACTTGGTAGCTGATTCTGCCTTGAGGCTGGACTGGATGACCTCCTGAGATCCCCCTCAACCTGAATTATCCTATGATATTGTGATAATTATTTACTCTCAGGGGAGTCCAGATGGTACAAAGGTTCAGCCCAAAGCTCTGGGAAGAGTTCTAGCTCTCTGATCCAAGTTAATGACTAATTCCAAAATAAACAACCTTCCAGACCAACCCATCAGTGCGGCATGCTGCCATGTCTACCACGCACACCCAACTCATTCCAAAGCAAACGTTACAGTACCATCTTGTTAAACGAAGGCAAACAGTATCCCAGAAAAAGTTTTACTGCAGCTGACCTTCAAAATGCAGTTTTAATGCAGGCTATAGTTTTCCTGAAGTCTGCACGTGGGGGTGGGGAGCATGTAGAAACAGAGGAGCGAAGACAGAAAGACATGAAAATGCATTCCCCTTAGCCCTGCAACATCACACGTGGATTTCCCAGCCACCAATGGGCCTCTTCTCCCTTTATAATCGAACACTTCACACACCACGCGCTGTTCCTGCGGAAAAACCCAACTGTGTTGGCAGCAGTACAGCGCTGCCGAGTTTAGGGTATTTTCCTAAGTAATAAACAGACAGTAATTTAAGCATAAAAATGATCCCAAGAGGCCTTTCTTAAATGAAACAATTTAGTTTTTAATGCTTCAGTGCTCTTCCCGTTTGCATTATTTATGCATGGAAAACATCAATTTTTCCCTTAAAGTAGGCAAGAATGTTCAAGGCCCAAGGTAATGTCTAGCCCAACATGCAGAGAAAGATTTTTTGTTTTAATAAACAGTGCCCAGTACTTCACATTTCGCAACAGTCTATGATGCGCTATAGTTTCTGAAATTCTGAGATCTTGGAGGCAAAAAAGAGCCAGTCCTTATTAGATCTTTAGGTTTTCTTTTCATACCACAAAGTTCTGTTTTAAAGAGTTGTCTATTTCCAGAACATTAATATATTTAACAGATGGATTGGAATTTCCCACCAGTTTAAAAAAAAAAAAAAAATCAGTAATCTGATTACTCAGGTTCAAATGGAAGGAACCAGAATTTATTATACAAGTAAATGCTGCTGAAATTTACAATCTACACATGGCAGGAAAATGGACTTGTGCTCTTCTTCCACCACTGATTGTTGGCAAAAAAGCATGACTACAGGAGAAGAGAACAACTCTGAACAACTGACAAAGGTGACCTGGTTAACTTACAATAAAATAAGAAAGAATGCTTAAGTCTGCTTAGAAGATTCAGACTTTCTTTTCTCTACTGTCAGGAGAGTGTTTTGGGTTTTTCTATATTTATGGTCCACCATAAGGCTTTCTGTTGGAATGACTGGCAGCAAACAGAATACATTTGTCCAACTACACAACGAAACAAGCGAACAAAATGAGTAATAAACATGAGCATTAACTCTCAAGTGTCCTGGGTTTGGCTGGGGCAGAGTTATTTTTCACAAGAAGCTGGGAGGGGGCACATCTAGGACAGCTGGCCAGAACTAGCCACGGGAATATGACCCATACAATGTCATGCTCAGTCCGGAACTGAGGGAGCTCAGGGTGGGTGGGGGATGAGCATCAGGTTCTGGGTGGTGAGCAACTGCATTGTGCATCACTCGATTTATACATTCTTTTATCAGCATTATTGTCATTATTGCTACTTCTTTCCTTGTGTTGTCCCATTAAACTGTCCCTATCTCAACCCACAAAGTTTTACCTTTTTCTTCTGATTCTCCTCCCCATCCCCCTGGAGGGGGGAGGACTGAGCGAGCAGCCACGTGGTGCTTTGTTGCCGGCTGGGGTTAAACCACGACATCAAATGACTAACAAAAAACAAAAGCAGCCACTTCTCACGGTGGATTTTTGAAATGACAAAAGCATGCAGTGCAATTTAGGAAGGAGAACAGAGCAGAAAAAAATCTGCATCCAGATTAAACTTTTAAGAACACACCTTGCTCACTTCTTTCAGAGCTTGCTTGCAGTTCTCATATTTCGATGAATCCTTAGGAGTTTTCTGACAAATAGTCTGAAATAAAACGTCAGTTACTTCAGAGGACTAAGCAGCAGAGATTGTAACAAATACAGAATTTTATATACATATTAATTGAAATCAAGGAGGTGAAGTCACAGCTGTAGACTGGGATAAATGAGGGAACACTAGGACCCTTCTTCAGAGTGCTCTGTCACACTAAGGAATGCCTCCCTAGAAAGCTTTTTGGAGCACAGTGATGTCTGGCACCTCTTGGCCAACCTCCAGCCATGGCAGCAGAAGAGGCCGGCCGCATCCTTCCAGGAAAGGGAAAGTTTCTGCCATCTCGTGTCTCAACTTCTTGCAGACCACAATGAAATCCCATTGCAGCTGTGCATAACAGGTTCTTCCTGCTTCAATGTTAAGCTTTTCCTGGAAGTTGAAATACCCATTTATGTGCAACCATACTTGCAATAAGAAAACTGTACCAGATTCCTCTGTCTGACCTCTTAGTGGAAGGTAAGTATTTCCAAAGGAAAAACAGAAAAGGCTCTTAAGGCTACACTGTTATGTGTAACATGGAAAAATATACATAACAGTATTATTTTATTAAAACAAAAAAACCACACGGAAGGGAAGACGGCTGCAGCATCCAAACACAGAAGTGCTGGAAAGTAATGAAAAGTAAATCTGATCTATGACTTACATGACAGTTGTAAGAATAAACTGTCAATAGATACAAGGCAGAGGTGAAGGTGAAGCCCTACCAGAAACAGGCATTTTGAATCAATGACAGACCAGTTAAATCACTTTTTAGATTGAGAAACAAGAATATCATAAGATATTTCACATTAAATTAGTCTTTGGTTTAATTACATTCCCTCCTCTCTAAATGTAGTTAGAGCCGTATTTCTGGTACTGAAGCCTTAAAAATCAAGTTCACTTTGAAGTCTCAATAAAAGGTTTACACAATCATCTCCAAGAAAAACAAATAAACAAAACTGAAACAGTGGAAAATAAAATGCTTAGTTTGCTTGTTTAGATTCTTCTAGCTGAAGAGAGGAAGGAGGTGAAGAAAAGAAAAAAAACCCAAGAAGCAGAAGGCATACCTAGTGAAACACCAAAATAATACTGGATTATTATTCCATTTTTTACCTAGAAATGTACTACAAAGAAGAGAGTATTCAATGTCCATGAATGAACTAAGTAACTATCCAGATGATCAAACTCATCAGTGCACAATTTGCAAATATATAGGAGAACAAAATTATTAGTCCTGTTCCTGGATCCTACCAATGCTAGAATCTGAGCATGGATTTTTGGATGACCAAAACCCGACCACTATTGCTGGCTGTCCAGCTCATAAATGTAGTTCTAGCATCTTAACCAAAATGCCATGAGCCTTGGTGTGAACTCTGCTTCACAAATATTCACTTGCACTTCATCACGCTTCCTAAGTCACCCGGTAACCTGCACAGGAAGGGAACATCTCACAGCATAACACACTGCTGGGAAACGGAGTGTGTCAATACAGCTCCAGTCACAAACAGCTCACGTGCCCTTGAGAACGGAGTTCACTCTGCAGGGTTACACTGTGACCCTCGTAACTGAGGAGCTTAACAACCCTGTTCCTGAAAGTATTTACTGCAAAAGACCCTTACCTAATCTATATGTTAGAGAGTCTTGTTTTCTAAACTGCAGGGTTTAATTTTAATCCTAATACTATATACAATTTCTGTGCTAGGTTCCTCCTTGGTTTCAGGATCATTTTGACCCTTTACTGTACAATTTTTCTATTAGAATGTCTAAATATTCAACTTTTGAATGAGGTATCAGGAGCAGGAGGTACCCGTTGCAGTAACCAAACAAATGCTACAGCACTTCATAATCAATAGACCAGTATCTACAGCCCTGTACCTGGTGTAAACAAGAAGATACGAAAGACTGGGTTGAACTAGGAATGGAATACGAACATTAAAAGAACATGCATCAAAGAAAAACAGAAAAATAACTCTGTTCTTACATCCATCAGTAAGGGAAGACGAGTAACTCTCTGCATGGGAAGAATGAGGAAAGAGATCATTGGTAAATTCCGGCAATCTTCATGGGACTCAATCCGTGATAACACCTCTTTAAATGCTGGATTTGTGGCTCTGGTGGGAAAAACGGGGAGAGAATTAAACAGTATGTTTTACCAAAGAATTGTGACAGCTTCTAGATTTTAAATAAATCATAATTTTATTAATAGGAAAGTGTGATCTGAAGGAGTCATACCAACTAAACCTTCAGCTTTATTTATGTAGATATGCAAGACCAGTACTGAGATTTAGAAACCTCAAGTTCTCCCATACATGACCGTGAGTGCAGACAGACTCATACGTAACAAACAAGGAAAGTATACCTTGACACTGATTAAGCTGTACTTACCAGTGGAAAGGGAACGTAACACATGACCACAAATAGGATTGGACTATGCAGCCAGCCACACTGTCACTCTTGATTACTTCAAAGGAACTTGTGTACATGAAGAAAAGCTAAGCATGTAAGTACATGCTTAGTTGGAAGCCATAGGTTTTGCACAGCCTACTACTCACTCCTACTACAAAGGGGGTGATTTTGCAATTGTATTTTAAAATCAGTACTTACAGTAATTTCTGCAGTGTTCGCTGCTGATAGACTTCATTGGTGCAGTATTTTACATATGGATCAAATGTTGAAGAAGTATGCTTTTCAACTATATCACTAATATCATCAATAAAGATGTTGTTCTGATGTCTTGCTTCAAGTTCTTTAAAGAACCTGTGAAAAAAGAAAATAAATTACTCAAAAAAAATTAGCATATTTTCTCTCGCAACATTTTACACTTCACCTGACGCAACCCATGACTTTTGTAATAAACTAATGACAACTTGAATGATTTGTGAAAGGGTGACATCATCTCTCCTTTGGCAGAACAATAAGGGAAATCTTTACACGATAGAAGTCAAAGGCTGCCAGTGTCACCTGGCAGAGCTCAACATAAGCAATGCTGGCAAAGTTACTTCCCATTCTCTAGCTGCCAAAACCAAAACAGCATTACTGATCTGGTTAGACTAGAATGTCCAGAAACAGGGCTGAAAAAGAAAGGAAACAACTTCAAGCTCACATTAACACATTTCCTCTTGTAATAAAGGATGTACAAAACCAGAACATTCAATGAAATGAAGTTATGTGTGAACTGCTGAACTAACAGCAAAAAAACATACAGCAGGCTGGGCTGGACAAGGTGCTCATGTACCAAATACTTTCATCTACCACTGAAAACAATCACCGACTGGAAACAGTGAAAATGGGAACAGAAACCAAATTCTGAGCTGACTTTCTCCCCTAAACAAGCTTGTTCTAAGAACTTCCCTATTGTTTGTCCTCTTTCCACATGTGAGTCCCTTTGGCCTCTGAAAACTTTCCACTCCTTTTTGCATTTCTGATTTCACCAGGAAAAAAAGCCTTTTTTCCTGTGATGCTCATTAGAAATATCTTACTATTTGGGGTGTAAGAGCTCACACAGATCAACTATTGCAGGTCACTAGAATTACCTGCACTGACACTCTGACATCAGTGTAATCCTTAAAAATCTAGAAGCTGCTGAAAATCTCATATACTAGTCTTGCCTGCAGCCTTTATACAAGATGATTCACTAGAAGAATCCTGAAGTCCCTAGAGTAAACCAGCTAATAAAAAAAATTCTTGGAACACATCATCTCACATCAAGCTAAAATATTTTGAAACATGGTCTATTTTATTTTGGTCCTTTATTACATTGTCTCATTACTAACACTGGCTCTTCAAAATCTGTCACTTGCAGCATTTCATTTTTATGTGCTGCACCAATATTCTCTATAGTTTGTCTTGCAAACGTCAAATGTAAGAAGAGGAGAACAGGATGAACAGAAGCTTATCATACACTGTTTAACAACGTGGGTTAACTAAATTAAGATTTTTTCCAGGTGTGCTTAGAAGCAGCTGCCCAAATTGAGTGGTTGCCAGATTCTCACTTGGTCAATCACAGTCAAAAGAATCAAGGCGGGGGAGTTGTTTTGGTTTGGGATTTTTTGTTTGGTTTTGTTTTTTAAAGTTCTGATACATTAACTGCAGATTGAACTGACGTTTATCAATATTACCATTTAATGAAAAACAGGACACTGCCTACAAATAGATATAATGCTGCCTACTACAGTGCACAGTTTTCCACTCACTCTTCCCCTTTAAGTGGTGCAGCAGTATTTTTTAATAGCCTGCCACATTTGGAAGGCAGAGTCTTCCAGCATCCTTCTGTCCTCCACCCATCTTATTTCAAAGCACAAAATATTTCAAGCTGTCACTGAGTTGTATTATGCTACGTATTTGGTTTTTTTAGTATCAAGAACAGTACTAGTTGGCAAAGCATACTAAGTTGCTATGCGGTCTCATACAATACATGGACAAATACTAAAGTTAACAGTTGCCTGAAATTTCACTGGGGTCCAAGAGGTGGGAGGGAAGGAAAGTCTCCAAGTCACACAGTCTACAATTTCTCATGAACCACAACAGCCAGATTTCAACTGCTGACCACCAAAAACCGCAGACAACTGGAATTCGTTTCTGCTCTACTCAAGACATTTATAGTTGGGAGAACTTCTCAGCATGCTGCCAATTTACTTTCCTCAGGAAATTAGGAAATACAACATTTCTTCCTGCCGTATGTTATGGCATGCTGACAAGGTGTTTGACCATGCTGGGCTAGAACTTCCACTTTTAGAATTTATCTGGTGCTTCATCAATGACATCATCAGTCACAGTCATTGTAAGGAACAGTAAAAATCTTGTTTGGAGAGTAGAAGATTTAAAAAAACAGAAAAAAAGAGGGGGCAGAGAGAAGCAGCAAACCCAAGTCCCATCCCCCACAACATGTACTACAAGAAATATTACCTCTGGAAATCATGCATCAAAGCTTGAATCAAAGGTTGTCTTTTTTTGCATCCAATCTGCTAATTACTATATATAATCAGTGAACCACACACATCATAAAAACTTCTTACTTAAAATTTTAGGACAGATTCTGTCATAAAGATCAGTGATTGAGTGATTACATTCAATTTAACCAACTACAAATTAGTAGTTGCAATTAGTTGTGCTGTATGACTGGCTTTTTTTAGTTAACACCAGAAGGATTTATGTAAAACATTTGTTTCCGTTAAGTCTGGAACTTTTCTGGTTAAAGTTAGATCCAATTAAGTGAAAGTCAAACAGCATCATAAGACAGCATTTGATTTCCCTCATCTTGCCCTTATGTTGTGTAAGAGAAACATCCAATTTGTAATACTCTAAAACTCCCCCTCCCCTAAAGGCTACGTGCCAAATTTAGAAATGCAGGTTTAATTAATTTCCTGCTTGTTTCTTTTTATAGCACAAGATGTAGAAACACTAGAGATTCTCACCAACACTGGAGTTTGCCCTGTCTTTATGACAAGAGTTTCCTCCTTGAACTTTTGGTGTTAAGGGTTTTCCCATGTCTTTAGGCAGATCGTTAACAAGCTGGTAATCACGATCAGGAACAACGTCCTAATGCTTGCTCAGGCAATTTTCTTCAGCTATTTTTTCCCATTCATCAGCACTGTGTTAATCAATGACTGATATCCACAACTTTCTCAAAAACTCTAGTTAATTCAGCTGTATAAACACAAATGCACAGTGGTATATGCACAGTGTTATGAACTATTCCATACAATTCACCTTTAAAAGGCCTAAATTACGTCTCATTTACAACTGCAAAACTCCCATCAACAAAGTTCTACTCAAACAGATGCCATAAAGAAATACACAAAATAAATGCCTTAATATCAATAATTTTGATCCACATTTCTTCTCAACATTTACTTTCCCTTCACCCCTAGATAAAGATATTAACTGAGCAGGACTTACATTCTTACGAATATTGTATCTTGCTATCTGGATATTCCAAAACTAGATTGCACTGGATTAAAAAAAGTCTGATTAGGCAGGTAAAAGAGACGTTAACTAGGCAGGCCAAATTAGAGTTAGAAAAACAATTATTTTGTGGAATCAGTTATTATCTGGGAGCAAAAAGCATGCAGAATCAAATGACAGGACATAAAAGGAATATACAGAAAGGTCGGAGGTACTGCAAAAAATCTAAATAGTTCATTTACATCAAGGGTCACTATAGAAGAAAACTGATACCAAAGCCTTTTTTGTGAGTGAGACTGGGAACGAACAGACTTGGTGAAGTTCTGTCTGAAACTGAAGTAAATGTGGAACACCAGAAGTTACCAGAACCAGGTGATCAGCACCCAAGAGAGCTAAGAGGAAAAAAAAAATTGATAAAGTTACTATGAAATCATTTTATTCTGTTTGCAAAATGACAGAATACACATAATAGCATTACCAGGCTGGTGAGAGGGCCAGATGGTATAATGTCATTGCAGTTTTCTATACAGGTTACATAGCACTCATAGAATCAAGGTTCTCAAACATTTATGACTTTTTTCCTACTCCTTACAGTACTAATTTTTTGTCTCCTTGCGGGTCCATGCAATCCTCTATTGCTCACCGTTCTGGACAGTGCTATTGGTCCGCTCTGTCAATGAAAATATCAGTCCATCACCATCAAAGCCATTCTGTATGTGGAAATAACCTGTGGTCTGGCTTGTAGATCACTTATTTCAAAGTTCATTATTATTATTATTGCTTAATGTTTTCCAAGTTATGATGACCTGTGTATCTGGCATAAAGAAGATTATAATGCAGATTTAGCTTCGTAGGGATGTTGCTGCTGACACACTACTATCCAGTAACAAAAAGCAGCCACTGGAGTGGAAGCAAGTACAATTTAGCTTCCTCCTCTTAGAGATAAGGAACTGGAAAAACAATTACCAATTCCAGATAACTCCAGATAAAAGTCATAAAAAAATTCTGATTAGCCTCTCCAAATCTGAATCTTCTCATCAGGAACAGAAGCTTAACATCTGCATCACAATTTTTTTTATTTTTTTTGGGGGGGGGGGGGGGGGGGGAATGGGGCAGGGAAGAGAGGGAATTTAAAATAGTAAAAATGGGAAAAATTACAGCCTTATTTTTATGCTGAATCAGAGCTTTTAGGAAAAGAATGGCTGAAAGGAGGGTGAATCAAGTGAGGGACTGCATCCACAGGTGTTTGAAATTAATCAGTTTGTTACAGGAATTACCACAATCCAAATAATGGAAAACAATACATACATCCACATATATTTATAACACTAAACACTGCAAAGCTAACAGTCCATAAAAATACCTTTTATTAGGCAATATCCACTGAGCAACTACAAAGCCAAACAAGGGGGGGAAGGAGGAAAAAAAAAACCCAAAAAACAAAACAGACAGACCCTGACGGCCTATTCGTTTATTCTGCAACAAACTGGAACAACTTTCAGCAAGCCTACCCACAAGTAACTATCCTAACGGCAAGTCACTTGCCTTTTCAACTATTTGTAGTATTCTGGCAGGAATCCAGAACAATAAAAAGGCCATGGCAACCCTGCCAATATATTCTGTTACAGCGAGATTCTTCAGATAGCGGGTAAGTGCTCATAGCATCTAGTTCAATGGTATGCATTTCAGAAAAACAAATCTTGATTCAACCAATTAATACCCACTGACAAATGAACCCACAAAGACCACTCTGTGGCACTAGAAATGTAAATCTTTTTGATAAATTATGGAGACATCACAACAGGAGTCCTCATTTTAAAAACCTTTCCCATGCTGAACAAAGTAATGCTTTTTGTACTACTGAGAAGAAGCAGGGTGCTTCTGCCCCTCTCCCTAAGTCTGAAAAGTTACTTACATACTCATTTGTCACAGAACAAAATGATCTCTTGCGTGTCTCAAACAATGAATTTCTAAATCATTTTGTGAACTTTCTAGCAACAGGGATGAGGCTATTCCCATATAACACACTTGCTAGAATGGCCAAACCAACAAACACAGCAAGCAGAGACCTTGGAGAACGGAGGAGAACAACTGGACGCGTAACTTCCCTCATGCTCTACAAACCTGGGCTGTCACCTGCACCTTCACAATAAGAGAAATAACCAATCCTGATATTTGGGAAGAAGTTTTTGTTAATACAAAAATATGAACCATACGAAAACATAAATTAAGCATTGCTTAGTCTTGAGGGAAGGTATCAGCCAGGGAACTCTCCACCACAGTCTAGAAATAACAGTGATTTAGAGAGTACCCAGGAAACTCTCCAGAGAAAGTCTGGAATGTGTCATTTCATTTCAAATGACAAACTCCCCCATCAGGCTCCTGCCCCACTCCCTCTCAGAGCCCAGTGGGTACCGCCACGGCCGCACACCTCCCAGCAGCCCTGCGCCAGACGCAGACAGCAAACTCTCCCAGGTTCATCTTTCTCACGAGGGCACCTGTGCCAAGTTGGCAACCGCCTAACGTCCATAACCCAAGGAAAGCAAGTTCAAAGTGCAAGTGTGCTAATCAGCACATTACGCTGTTTTAGCCCTGTGCAAGCGCTGTTCAGAAGGGAGAGCAGCGATGCCCGTCAGGGGAAAGGCCAAGGGGCAGGACGCAGCGCTGCCAAGAGACGACGCAGCGCTGCCTCAAGTGCCGCTGGGCTTCTCTTCGTGCTGTCGCAGGCACTTCAGCCTCTTTCCTACACATCTGTAGAAGAAGTTATGCAGGGAGGCAAACTATCACACATGCTTACAGGTAGGGAGAAAGCTGCGGGTTTTGATACTGCTGCACATACAGCTGCTTGTCCTACAAAATGTATATATAAACGTCTGTATACATGATCTTCACATTGATACGGCCACACCCATAGTAGAAGGCACAGAATGACATACAAGATAGCAAATACCACACTTGAGCAGGCAAGATTTCCTAGGTATAATTGCTGCACAGACCAGCCTCACCGTTGTCCAGAGTAACGTGGAGCAATGCAACACAACTCATCTATCTGCAATGCAAGCTTTCATCTCATGAATTTGAGGTTTAAAATCTCATTTAAACAAAGCACGCTGACCCAATGATACAGGAGAGGAGCCAAGGGAATATACATATATCCTCCCAGTATAACAGCCTTGCTAAACACAGTTATTTCTAGACTTACTAACAACTAAAGCTACACATACTTTTTACGCTATAAGGGCAATGGCAGTTCTCTGAAACCAGACTGACCTCTCGAAGACTTATCGCTCAGTCTGAACTAAGAAAGGCTGCTTCTTTGTTCCTTATCAGTCTCTGTACAAGGAAAGCAGAAATGCAAGTTCAAATAACTGTTGAACATCCATCCACTTTACTACCAAAGAAATATGCAAATAAATACAGTTTTCCTCTTTTGTGCTTCCTGCATCAACAGTAAATCTGAAAACTGGTGAAAGATTCGTAAGCTGCGACTAGAACAAACCCTGCAAGACCCAACAACAAAGCACAATTGCTTGAGAGGATCTATACCTACTAGATAAATAGTTTTTGGGTTACAACTGGAAGGCTTTAGAATTTTTTAAAATTACTTTTGTTCTACTGTCCTTAAACACAAATATTCACATAAGTAACTCTGTATGCACAGTTTAGGCCACGGAAGAAGAGCCAGAGGCTCCAAGAAGTCAGCTACAAATGCTGCTGTGGGTTTGGGTTTTGGGTTGGTTTTTTTTAATTAAACAGAGAATATGTTTACATAATATACAGATGGGTTTCAGTACAAATAAATGCTATGGCAGATGGAAGCTTCATGCCATAGTTCTGGCAATGCCAGCTTCCACAGCTCTTGTCCAACTTATTAATTCCTTTCCCTACCACACTCTTTCAGGTATGTCACCACAATTGCTTGTGGGCTGACACTTGACGAGGTCTGGGAACTGCTCCATTGGGCATGTGAAGGAGGTGACAGAAAGAAAACTATGACCAGGTTTGTTCTGCGGTTTATTTTTCAGCTACCTGAAAAATCTCACCTGGCTAGCAGCTGGCTGAACTGAGGGAGTAATAGGGAAGGAGGGAAACCTCCAGGCACCACTAGCACCAAAACCAAACCCTTTACATCAGTGTGCAAAAAATAAAGGATACAAAAAACCAAACAAACTCGACTATACTGGGCCTACAACAGCCCTCTACAACAGAGGGCTGTTAGGACTCTTTTGGTTAAGCTCACAACTTTAAGGCCATTCATCTAGAATATGGTTTCAATCCTATGGTTTAAATATGGTTTCAATCCTTGCTTCAGACAATATTTCATCTCAAAATGAATTATTTTTATTTGATGCCAAAACTATCTGTTGCTGGATAACACAAACCATCCAGTCACTGGTGAGGAAAAACTGGGGGGTTGGGTGGCATTTTTTTCTTTTAAGAAAAGAAGCTACACTGTTAACATTAAAAACAGTCATTAGAAGACAATTAAGTAGAGAAGTATCAGTTCTTAGGCTGAGGACCTCAGCTAGAGAAAAAAGAAAAAAGTATCTCCAAAAGTACTTAATGATAGAAGTAAAGGAAAAACTTAACACAAAAGTCCTAGACCAAGGACTGGCAGGAGAGTTTTGAAAAGTAATCTAATTACAAGAGGGAAAGTTCCAAGGGGACCTGACAGTGAGTCTCTCCTCTTAAGAATCTGGGACACTGGGTTACACACCATCTGTGCTGCATTTCTACAGGAAGATAAATTGACAGTACAGAGCTTCAGAGTCATAAATTTTTCAGAAAGGGACACAAAGACAATTAATTTGTCAAAATAATTTTGGCATTAATACAACACATAAAGCATAATGAGAGGACAGCATGCAAATGAAGTTTTGAATACAAGTATATACAGGCAAGAAAAAAATTAGTAGAATTCTCTATAGAGGTAAAACAAAGTAAGTTTCCAATGGCCACTATTTAAGAATACCGTTTTTATAAATTTAAAATAGAAACTTAATTACCTTTCATCTGACAAACACTGTTAATATTGTCAAGCTTCAGCAACCACAATTAAAAATCAATAAAAATGCACATCTACAATCATGCAGTTGAGATGACACAGCAGTTGTAACTGATATCTCACAGCCTTGGGTGCTTTCCCATTTCTTTTACTGAACCTTTTTCTGAGAAATATACACATGACCGCTCACTATTCCCCGGCATTTGCTGTCAGGCCAGTTCAACTGAGATAAGGAAGTAGAATCATGTTTTGTGGGGAAGAGAAAAGAAGAACCAGAGACAGTATTACATGGGAGAGATCGCAAAGGCCTTAAGAGAAAACCAGAGTAACACAGAAAACAGCCAAGTGGTTCAAGGTGCAGCCTGTATCCTGTGTCTTTTCAGGTGAACTCAACCCTACCACAGAAGAAGGTTGAGCAGAACTGTTCAATTCTTTCTTCCTCTGGCATGCAAATGCTTGAGAATATTGCAATCATATTATTTCAGTGAAGTTAGGGGGAAAAAAAATAAAGTGTTGAAAAACACCCTGATTTACTCTAGAAAACTCATGAGAAAAGTCATCAAAAGAATGGGTTCCCTCTATCCTTCAGTCAGTATTGCAGTTTGTAATGAGAGGACCTTCATCTGCTACTCTTGATCTTGGCAAACAGAGGTCATTTAGGTTTTGATTACGTGGTAAAAACAGCTGATATATAGAGGGTATATCTACACTGCCAAATAAAAAAAACCCCAAAACCCAAACAAGATACTTAATGTACTACTAATGTAGTAATCATGTAAACTTTCAGAAACAATGCCCTGAAGGGTCTACTCAGCAAAGCATGAGACGGCAACTCCAGGGATGTGGAAAACATTGGCAAATCAGTTGCCTTGATTTTTTTTTTATTTTTTTTTTTTTAAACAAAATCCAGCTACATAGTGTCTATTTTAATTAGCAAAATAAGTAAACACAATCATTAACACGATCCAAAGGTCTCCTTAACAGATTGCACCAGCTAATACTGTTTTAAATGGATTAAACTGTGTCTGTGCAAAGCTTGACAAGCATTTAAAGATCTGCTGGGTAAAACACCACAGAGGCAGGATGCTAGAGAAACAAAAACATGGTTACATTGTCAGCATTTAAATGATACCACAAATGACCCTTGGGATACCGAAGATTTTCTGAAGAAATACAAGTTTTATGCAACTAAAACGTAAATCTCATATATCCAGCACTGGAAAAAAAGAACCATAAAGACAATTGAAGTTTTATGTTTATGTTGGTGTTTCTTGAAGATACTGTACAATCCATTAGAGTGACAAAGTAAGGCAAGTTTATTCCAGCTTCTAGTCTCATCTGATTTTAATAACTGACTTCAGGCTCAGGCTAAATTCACTGGTAACAGACACACAACGGCAAATGCCCTCCACCAACGCTTTCTGTGCCATGCGCAGCGTTACTGAGGATTCTCAGACAGCCTCTCCAAAAGTGATCTTTTACAACACCTCTGAGCAGGCGTGAAGGCAAAGGATGCCTGAGTAGAGACTGTGAAATCTAACACAAGCTACATTTAATTTCACAGAGGATCACACAAGCCAGAGACAAGCAAATTGTGAACAGATTCAGTTTTCTTCATGATTAGCTGACACTCCTTCAGAGGGGCATCTGAAATGGCAAACGCAATGGACAGCTCGAACAGGACTTTACACAGGACAGAAGGGAACATACTGAAAAACGTTTCACTTCTCTTTCCTACTCTAAAACAATGTTATGTTAAACCACTGACTGTTCTCAGAACATCTTTTAAGAGTTAAACCCATCCCCATTGGTGACCCCGCCACAGCTCACTATCAACAGTGAATATCTGGGGCTGAGAAACTTTTCCATAGGTACCGGCCAAAAAAGCACTTCCCTGCTTTGGTCTCCCTGTGACTGCAGGTGACACGTCAGCTACAGGAGAGGAGAGCTCTGGGATCCAAGTCCAGGTTTACCAAGGAGGGCAGTGCAGCAGTGGCGGGAAGAACAGGCTTGCACACAGTGGAGCACAGAGTCTCATCCTTCTCCAGGCACTGTGGCAGTCACCGCCTGAATATCTTCCTATAGTGTCCTCCTACAATTATCAGCAGCTGGCAACAGTTTAGTCTATTTATATAGCATGAAAATATACCATGAAGGTGATGGGTGGATATCTGTGAGTTTGGGGTATTCTTTTCAATATGTTTAAGTGAATAATTTGAAGCTAAAGGCTTATTTTCTGCAAAACTAGGTATTTTCCTCAAGGGCACTTTTTGTATAGGTAATTGCCAGGTATTTACTAAATTAATTATTATACAATGCATATATATGTAAAAAAATTTCTAAACTCATTAAGGAAAAAAAAAAGCATTCTTTCTCTTAAGTTGCATTCACCCAAGAAAATGAGCTGAGGGAAGTATGATTCTGTTCAGATTTGTTGTTCCCAAGTATTGAAGTCATATATCTAATCTTGACTCCAATAAGGAAGCTAAATTATAAAACAATCACTGGGCTAGGAATGCAAATACCAACTGCATATTATTTTAAAGTTATTTTACCAACACTGCTAGTCATTTGCAAAGAAACAGTGCAGGTCAACCCAGAGAGTTATTTCAGCTGCCAGAAGAGCTCTCTAAACAAATAATTCCTACATACTAAAGCCAAAGAGTTCAGCAAAGAGTGCTTATGTCAGAACAAACCATGAAGGAAGCAATCTGAGTAAACACAAGGATAAATGCACAGTCCCAACTCATCAATATGATGCAAATCCATAAATGTGTTCTGTGGGCATCTAAAATGTAAAGAAAAAAAAATACGGCATTTTGGCCTCACTGCTCTACAATACGTCCTCCAGAATCCCTGGAATCTCCTGACAATCAAAAAAGGCCCCATCAGCAGTAAAAGCAGATCATGCAGCAAGGCTGGGAGAAAGGCAGAAACCACAAATGGTAAATTCAGCAGTGCTCTGCAACACCTGGAAAACCCAAGAATATGTATGATCTGAGTGCTCACCAGCACCTGCTGTGGGTCAGGGCAACACATGGCTTCTGCACGGAGCCACAGGTGCATCACATCCTGCTTCCCAATCATCTGGGAGGACTTTTGTCCCTCTTGTCCCCATTACTCTGTCCACTATGTCCAACATAATCACTCAGCTTTACTGATGAGGAAGCCACTTATCTGCTTCAAAACATCCAGTATGAACAACTTTCTTTGAAAGAGCACAGAAATTCTCCCCCAGATCACACCTCAGTGTCACTTATCCAACAGGGTAGCCACACTCAGCTGGATGCCCTTGAGACATTACTCAGCTTTCTTCAAAAATTGCTAATGGCAAGAACTGTGATAAAATACAGAACACAGACTAAGACCATCAGTCTAGACCAAATAGGAAAACAGGATGCTAATGACTTGTATCACTGTCTTACCTGGAAATCAAATTGGTGATCTCTAACATATGAATAGTTTTCTTTCATTAGAGTTCACCTGAATCACCCAGGGTCTACTTACAGCATTTAATTTTTTATTTTTACTTTTTTTTTTTATTATATGGGGGTTTTGTGGGGTTTTTTTTTGCAATCTTCCAAAGAAACTGAGCAACAGAACTTTGCATTCTCTAAAAGTAATGTTTTTAATGCCTACTTAACTGATTCAATACACACAGTTCTTAAATGAACACTAGGACTGTATTTTCCTATAGAAAAAGATGAAGCTGCATCATTTAAAAGTATGTTGGAAAGAGGCGAAACATTAACCTAATTTCAAAAAAGTGCTATGAGAAAGCTTACCTGGTTCCTAATATATATTCACACATGTAAAATTAATTTAAAGATACTCAGACAAGATGTTAACCTACCCCACAAACCCACAGGGGATTCTCTACCGAAATCAAGACACAGAGTTTAAGAACAGTCAGAACCTGTCAAAATACTTTTTGTTTGTGTCTTTTTCTGCTAATGCTAATCCTCTGATATTCCATAAGCTTTTTGCCTTTTGCTGGCCTAGTGGCAGAGAGAAACAATATGCTAAAGCTTTCCCTTCTCCTACAAATTTCATGATTTGACCTGTCAGACCAATTGTTCTTCAAGACATTTCACGAATTTCCCTGTAACTCCACTTTCCCAAGACAGGCTCTTGGGAAACTGACCTCTTTTGCACCACGTACTTAGACTAGAGAGAGCTTTTCTTACTAGTGAGATTGATTGTGCAGTATTGTCAGACTACACAAGCTTTTATTTCTGAATAAGCTGGCCTATGGCATCCCCACAAGCTTACATCTCAATCTAACAGCTCACACTGACTCGGGTTGCAATTTGTGTGATTTTGTGTTCTATCAGTTATGAACTCCCATATTACATGTACAGGCAAATACACAATAAAAGACTTAAGCTTTCTGAAGCCACCTTACAGGATGTTTCCATAAACACATTGTATGCTGCACAAATTATTCAGATCAACTCTTCTTTGTTAGAGAAATTCCAATGAGCTCCCAAAAGCAGAGACAGTCTTTGCTGTCTGTATTCTGCTTCTAACAAAGGCAGCTTTGTTCCCTCAGAAATGGCCTTGTCATGCATTAGAAGCCTATCTTGGTGTTTCTGGAGAGTTTCCATTAAACATGTTCTAAGTCAAAGTTCCTAGATATAAGCTTTAAGCAATTTTGACTAAAAGGTAGTATTTTTATCAGTTCACGTTCTTCAGCTCACCAAACTTTTGTCTGAGCAACCAAAACCACTGATAACTACACTCGTACTCAAGACTGTATTTTTTAGTAAAGGAAAGGCTGCTTAAAATACAGCATAAGGGGACAGATCCTCAATTTTATTACAATTTTATAACAAAAGGATGGATTTTGCTACCTTGAAAGACCTTGAAAATGGGAAGCAATAGTTTGGAGATACCAAGAAAGAGGCTTCTGTTTCAAAATAATTTCCATTATTTACACAAATAAGATTGTAGAAAGCCAACACAAAATTTGGTATAGTTTAACAGTATTACATAACTCAGGAAACAAAATATGTTTTCATTTAAATTTAAGAAGGAGTTATGAATTCTGTTTTTACTCCAAGTTATAAAAAAACAAGTTCTTAAACCATTTGACTTTCCACACAAGAAAGAATAAGATTATAATTTTAGGCTAGTGTGGTATTTTTCCATTCTTCCCCCCCCCCCCCCCCCCTTCCTTTGAAGACTATTAATCAAAAGGGTTATAAGAATTCCCCTAAAAATACTGCTCTCCCCACCCCCATCTCTGCTTTAAATATTTTAAGTGAGAAACTGGATTTAATGATTTGGAAGGCTTATTCAACACAGGGAAAAACACGGGGGAAAAAAAACACACACACCCCTATGCATACAGCTGTACTAGTATAGTCAGCTGTGTCCTACAGAAGCAACCCAAAGGAGAGGCAAAGACTGCAGGCTAATGAAGCCTTTGATTTCTATTAAGCTATCTAAAAAAGATGGCAATTACCCTCTAATACATGACGATTCTGTGACATCAACACTTGTCTAGCAAAAAAAAGGCTCACGATACTTTACAATTCACATTTTACATGAAATGTAGGAGAAGCCTTTAAAAAGTACTACTGCTTGAAAATAAGGACTTTGATAACCTGCACCCCCTGACAACACTGCTGTCATAAAACTCTCATTCCTGTGGTGGCTGTGGATTCAGACAATATCCAACTTCTGGCAAAAGACCTCAATTATAAGAATGAGAGAGAAACAAAAGGCAACAGGGGGATGAAGAAATGAAGGTATACTGAATAAGTCCAAATGTACACCTATTATATAGCTCCTAAATTAGGTTTGCACTTGACACAATACATTAGACTCTTACATGTATGCCCCATGAAACAAATCTTATTACTGCATAAACTTCAGAAGAAAAAGTCAAACCGCTGCACAACTGATGTAAAAATCCACAGACTTTGTGGGGCTTCAGAGAAAGAGAAGCCAAGAAAGGACACTACCGTGACTGGGAACATGAAACTTGAGAAGTTCCACAAAGCTAAATGTGGGTTTAATGCTGAAGAATTCAGAACATCACAATTTCTAGAAGAAGGAAACAAAGGGGACAAAAGAAAAAGGGAACAAAACAAAACACCCCCCCCAACCCTCCCCCCCCCCCAAAAAAAGCTGAACGGGTGGGAAGGACTGACTCCAAAGATATTCCTAGCCTGACAGATTCCTTATCCAACCATTAGCCCCATTTCCAAAAGAAGGCTAGTATTTTTCTGTTCCATAGGTAGAGAGAGAGATATTTAAAGTTGTACAGTGCTACAGTTAAGATCAATCAGTATCTTAAATAGGCCATGTGCATCCTTTAGCCATTGTGCTTGATTTCAAGCTGGAAACAAGGTATAAGAAAAGAAGCATAGACATTTTTAATTTTAGTTATGTAGACCACAGTAATTCACCTGCTGATATTGCTATTAACCAGGCTAGGATAACAAACAAACTATAACAAAGCAAAGCCTCATTAAACAACTTTTTGAAATAGACCTTTAAGTATTCGTAACCCTTAAGTACACTGTGAGTGCATGTACACATGCTTGTCCTGTATTAAGTAATGCTAGCAGTAATTATCAGCAATCATAAAACAGACTTTTCAGCATTCGTATTGTGCAAGATCTGCCAACATTTCCTTTTCATTAGGCACTATTTGTATTGTAACTTTTTTCTTGTTATTGACTTTTACTGAAGAAAGTTACCAAAAAAAAAAAAAAAGCACAGCAGATCATCTTTTTAACAGAAATACAAGTCTCTGTGTCAGGTACTATGGCATGCACAGCACTGTTCATAAACAGTAAAATGCCTATGTTGTTTACATAAAAGATAACCACAGTCACACAGTATGCTGCACATTGAGTACTCAGTACAAAGTAAACAGTGATTCATCTGATTAAGGAAAACACTGGCAAGAGTCAGTTCTTAAGGGCAAGTATGAAACTCTTGCTCAATTTTTTAACAGTTTAATAAGGGCAGACTAAGCTTAATTTGATAGACTGTAAAGACTAAGTATGAATGCTTAATGTATCAACATTTAGCTTAGGAACTGTTTAGATTTGAAGGATTAACCTGCTTATTTCTACTAAAATACACTATGTTCTTTCCTTCCCTACCAGTTTTCAGGGAAACTAATACCATGCCTATCCCCATTAAATGTGAGCTCAAACATAGTGGCAATGTGAGTCTGTCAAACTCATGTGCATGTCCACTGTTACTCATGTTTTCCATCTTCAAACATTTGGAAGAAATGGTTACCACTCTAAAATGGTTAACTGAGATTCCAACAAGAAACCTGCTTTTATGTTCAAACAGGTATTAAAATAATAGTCTGACATCTCTAGTTCAGCTTACCTGTAAGCTCTCCTTACTAAATCAGTACAGCCAGAAAAGTAAACAACTGTTCAACTTTAAAGATAGAGTGTGTTCTGGCAAGAAAAGTCAAGATTTTTCCAAATAAAAGCAAGATGCCTCAGAGAACAAGAGCAAAGGTAAGGCATAGCCTGTCTCTGCAAATACTACCACATATCACAGATAGTACTAACCAAAGCTCTACTATTCAAGGACCTACCTGTGAGATATGTAAGGAAAATACAATCCAAATAAAAAGGGGCTTACGGATATTACAAAACCAGAATCTATGGTTAGCAAAATAAAACCTTAGCTGTTTGTATTACATGAAATGATTCTTTAGCACTGCAGAGCACATATATTTTGGTGCTCTCAAAGAACAGAGAATCAAATTTCATTCTGATTTATTTACAGCTTATAAAAAACTACAACTCTGCATATTAACACGTGCAGCATTTGACATCTCATTCTTAAATTGTCAGGCCTAAATTTTTGCTGAATTTCCTACCTTGCAGCTGTTCCTTCATTTTGTGGTAACACTAAAGATATTACTTTGTATACATTTCATTACCTGCTTGAAAGATATTTTGACTACCACTAATCACGCCTCAGGTACAATTAAAAAAAACCAGTATTGTAAATACATTTATAATTGCTAAATTTTTAATTTAAATTTATAATTTTAAAAATGCGTAATTTTTTAAAAATGTAGAAATGCATTGCTACACTTACTTTTTGCTTGCTTCGTAAACATCTGTGATATTGGAGAAAAGGTGATGGCTCTCTGTTTTGGTCATTGTGAGGCTCAGTTCCCTGGAATTTTTAAACATCCGGATCAGAATCTCCAAGCTCAGCAAATAAGAATGCTCGGAAGATATCACTTCAAATATCGCCTGCAAAGTGGAGGGAGGAGAGAAAAGACTTACTATTGACTAGGCGCTTTTTTTTTTTTTAAAGGAAAATGTGGAGGAAGGGTGCAAAGCAAAAGTTATTGGATGTAAGCTAGAGATTGTAACATAAATATTCATTTCCATGATAGTTACACCATTTACTTCAAATAAGTGATGTAATATTAGAAAAAAAGACTTTTAAAAAAAGTCTATATTCAGACTTCTCAATGCAACTGCAAAAAGTTAAAATGAAAAACTTAACTATTTTCACATTTTCACAACTATTTTCACTCCTCATTCATACTCCTGAGAGGTGGGTTTTGTTTTGGGTTTGTTTTTTTTTTTAATTAAAAAAACCCAAAACAAAACAAAACAAAAAAACCAAAACCACGTCTGTTTCTGTGGTCTGGTTGGAAGGTTCATATCAGTCAGACTACTGTTGACCAGCCAGTTTTGCTTTTGCTCTTTTTAAACGGAAGCTGCTAAGTTATTTACTTGAAAGCGTTCTTGGGTAACAGAACTCTGCAGAAAAGGAAAATGCTTTGCAAAATTCAGGTTTTAGTCATGTATCAGCAGTGATAACCTCGATCGCTTTTAAAACATGAAGTTAGGAGCAGGCAGATGAGAAGCTGAGCTATCTGCAGCAGGGACAGAAGCCTGGAGGCAGAGCAGACAGGAGGGGGTGGCAGCCACTATCCCGTTAGCGATTAGTGACCAGACACCAGCCAGGCAGACCTCCAGTACATTCCCTCACCTCCCACAAACAACTTCTCTGTTTTATCAGCCTACCACTTAAGGAGTAGCCACTGTAACTTCCATCAGCTGGCTGACATACAAAGCAAACTTTTAATGGACTCTTGGACTTTGAAATCCCCATACTTGTTCCATTGGAAATTTTCACATCTCACATAGAAACCTATTCAGCTTTTAGACATCTTCTACCTCTCTAGGCTTTATTTGCTGTTAATCTAATAGAGTTCTTGTACGTATATAGACGGAAAAAAATTAAATAATTTTCATGAAGCCTTTTGTCACGAGCTCCAAGTCACATTTGTCATCAATGCCTTCCAGGCATTACTAACACAGAATAATACCATCAGCAGAGGTAACGTAACTTTGTTCTCAATATAACTAATGTTAATACTTGCATGTATAATTTCATTAGTTATTTGCAACTAACTTCCCTAGGCATTCTCAAACCAAAGGAGAAATATATACTTTAAATGCAGCAGTGCAGATCTGAGTATTTAGAAAGGCTAATGCCCATGCCTCTACAAACACAGAGAGAGACAGCGAGAGGGTCTTGCACCTGACAGTCTACAGGAGGAGTTCACTTCGATGGTCTGATGTATGTGCTCTACAGAAACCCTGCTCTTCCATGACCAGGTATAAAAGCAAGGGAGACTATGGGCAGGTTGAAGGCAGTCTTCCTGAATATTCCCAGCTGCCCACTGAGACAAACCATACCGGGGAAAAAAATGCAGAACATTCTGCGGGGGACATTTGTTCATAAGATTTCTCAAAGAGCTCAAGTCTAGTGAATTCTGCTGGTGTTACTAAGGTAAGCTTTTGATCAAACACAATTTCTCTTGGGTATCCTGAGTCTCAGCGTTCCCAGACTGTGCTTTCAAAATTATTTTTGCCCTTCTAACCTTCTAAAAAGTCTTCTTCAAAAGAACTGAGATTTTAATAATGAAATAACAAGGTTTGGATTTCTTGGGGAAGAAAAAAAAAAATCTGCTTTAGCTGAAGCTTTAAAGGTTTATGCAGTGCAAAGACAACTGCACTCCACAGAAAACCTACAGGGCCATTACACATACAAGGAAAGGAAGTCTAATGTACGTATCAGTAGTGTCTTCATCTTATTACCTGCCTAAAAAGCTAAAGGGATCTGGTGAGAGATACAGCAGCAGCTATGTAACAGCTACCACATACTACGTGTTATTCACGAGTGAATACTGCTATGCAAAAAGATATGAAAAGGTGATGCTTAAAATAACATTAAATTGCCTACCTGCCAACTCCATCAGCCTCAAGAATCTAGAGAACACACACGTCAGCCAAACTCTGGTGGCAGATCTACCTACCGCTTGGCTAACAATGTGCAGAAAGATGCCTAAAAAGGGCATTTTGGCCTTTGCCCAGAACTTACATTTCCAATCTTCAGCCTCACTGTACTTGTCCCAGCTGTGCTCACAAAGAAAGGATTTACCTAACGATTGCTGTGGAGTTCCACGGCTAATTGGTTTCTATGCAGACATTTTTCAACACAGGAAAGTATACAAGCTCTCTTATTATTACTGTTCTGGAGGGGGTTTGTTTATGCTTTTACTGAGGACCCTCATGGACTTCTTCCAGTTTGGTAACAGAAAGTCATTAGCATAGTCAGAAATAAATGGGTCAAAGAAAGATACTTTGCTTCTAATGTGTAGAAGCATCATCCTACCATGACCCAAACACATTTTGGAGAATAAAAAATAAAAAAAGGATTAAGAAGCCATCTTGACTTTGACGTACAGTAACTACACCACATTCAGAGGCTGGGGTGGCATTTACCAGGTGGTTGCTAACAGTGTTTCTGAATGACATCTGAAACTGTACTGTGGTTCATTTGCATGATATCAAGGTAAGCAGATGTTTGAATCCTGATGGACAGTTTAAGAGGCCAGATGTACACTGCAGTTTGTACACACATACACAGAGTTTCCAGCTTGCAAGAAAAGAAGATCTATCGAAAATTTAGTTCTAATCAGTCTGTCTATATGACACATTTTCTCTAGACAAAAGATGCACAGAGATCCATCTCACTAATGTGTTCTGGAAGTGGGATGCATATGAATGCATGACATTGCCATTTGATCAAGGTAGGAAGCAAACAAGTATATTTTTCTGCAGTGACAATATAATCTAATAGGCTCTAAAAAGCAACTTAAGAAATAGATGAAAAATAATTGATAAAAGGCAATTTAAAAGAAATACAGCACAAGCACAACTTGGTAGTACAGCTACATCTTAAGAATATTTATTTAGGCTCCCTCTGAAAGAACGGGCCTCTAATATTCAAATAAAAAAATCCCTCAGGCTTGAAAACGTTTTTGGTAACATTAAAGACTTTACATTTAAAAGGCATCTAAAGAACTTATTCTCTTTGAAGGGATGTAAATATGACTCTAGGAAACATAGACTAAAGGGTCCTAAAGGATATGACTGAAATAAATGCCTTGTGTCTCAAAGCTTCCCAGCAGGAGGAGACAGAAAAGCAAAACACATGGCCTGAACTGCTGCACAGTCTCCTCTCCCCAAAAAGCAAAAGAAGATAGCGAAAGAAATGTAGCATTATTAAAAAAAAAAAAACAAAAAACCCCCCAACAAACCATTGTCTAAATCTCATATACGCAATACAAGATGTTTCTGTATTCCATGTATGAACGCAACAGCTGTAGGTCATGCAGCTAAATTAATATTGGAGGCTCACTATACACATCTGTGAACTTCACAGAAAACCCCAGTCAGGTCTCACTCAGCTACATTCACTGAGGTATGTCCTGAAGCAAAATGAAAATATTGGAACAAATTACTGTGGCAGGTAATGCTACAGTGTTTCTAGCCAAAAAAGCTTGGGTTTTTTTCCTATTGAAGGACATACCTCAAGAACTGCAGGTATATAGCTGGCTAGGTCAGGCTATTCTTTTCAACACCTCTCATTCATTTTGATATAGACCCTGTAAGTAAGGAAGGAGGGTAAAGCAGATAAAGTGGACAAAAGGAGCAAAGTGGAAGAGGAAAGCGGATAAAGAGGACAAAAGGAGCAAAGGGGAAAGAGACAGAGAGAGAAAAGATAACTACATCAGTAATTGCTGCTGTTGTCTGTGCTGTTGACAGCATGGATGCACTTACTCCATTTCAGTGTGAAAGAAAAAAGGTTAGTTACATCAGATACACAGTGCTCACATGTTCAGAATTGTTCACAATTGCTCACAGGATTAGTTACAACTGAGGGGCATTGTAAAACGCTGTTCTTTGCTCCTCACTGCCTTTCAAAATTTATGTGCCACCTCCTACCCTCTGTGAACACAAGGTTCATTTTACACCTTCCCCAAGATAGCACGCAGCAGCAACTGCAGCAGTGACTGTCTGCTGCTACTGAGTAGACATCAACCAGGCTGTGTCTGCTGGAGTGAGCATACCTAGGAGCCACTCCTCCAGCAAGAGCCGTGGGATGTTGGCAGGAGACCCGTGGCAGGGACATACGCACATCAGCAAGAGGCAGGTTTTGTTTATTTATTCTCCCTCGGGAGAGAAGACGCTTCACTCTAGGACACAAAGCAGTGTGATGAACTTGTCTCCTTATCAACAAATAGAAAGTATTAAATCAGGCACGCAGTGCATCCCTAAACAATCAACAATCGTAAACAACAAACAATCATAAAAGAACGTGTGACTTTAAAGAGTACCTCCTGCCTTTTTCTTTCTTCTTGGCCGATTGCTTCCGATAACCCATTCTTCTTTACCTAAAAAATAAATAAAAATTAACATCTCTTGTAGAAAAATGTGATTTAAAAAAAACAAAAAACAAACCACAAAACAAACAGGACTATCAAAACCTTGCACTAAGTATTCAGCTAAAGAATCTGGCCACTTTAGAAAGATGGCAATCAACCAGCAGAAATAAAAAAAAATTAAGTCAGTAACGTCTGCCATTTGACTTATTGAAAGAACTAAATTTCATTAAAAACTATCCCAAGACACAAACACAGAACTACTGCAGCAAAAGCATGCACAGTTGAATCACGGTCACCCTACACAACCTCCCTGGATTTTACACGCACACAAGCATGAAAATCGCCTTCTCCTTTTAAGTTAGATTTCTTGACTGACAGACATACATCACAAGGTTTGTTTTCCGAGTCAGCCTGAAAAATCTTAGGGTCTTCACTTGTTAAACACACCTAAAGGTGTAGACAAACTACCTAGACAGTTTGTTGGCCAAAAAATTATTCTGGAGGAGCTCCAGCTTTACCCTAAACAGACATGGCGAATGCCTGAGTAAATACCCCTGTATTTCTATCCTCAACCCTACAATGATGTCTCTCCCCACTCTGCACCCTAAAGCCACATCAATCAAGACAAGTTTGTCCCAGGTATCCATACACAACCATCACGAACTCCAGCCGCAGCCACATTTTCCACAGCCTGAAGCCACATGCTCAGCTACCAAATTCCACACCAGAGACCCCTGAAGTTTATTCTTTCCTGGTGCAAATAGCACATGTTATGTCATTTAACAGGAGAACATTAAAAAAAAAAAACCAACAAAACAACAACAACAAAACAACAAACAAACAAACAAAAAACCCCAGCCACACAAAAAACCCCAACAAACAAACCAGAAAGCAAAGCACCAAGGAGGGACTGACTTTATGCATTTCCTAGAGGAATGTTAAACACAGGACCTCCAATCAGGAGGGTCACCTGTGTATGGCATGCTGAACCAGGTGAACCAGGGAAGGGGAAAGAGGTCACTGCACAGCACTGCACATGTGCAAGATGCTGTTCTCTTTGTGGAGCAGTAGTATGTCACAAGGACATGAGATCCAACAGATGCACTTCCATTCTCCCAGTTTTCTTTCAGTCTTCTCCAAATGCTCCTAACATACTATAATCAACAGCTTTCTCTCCTTACTCCACTTGTTCCCTGGAATGTTGAAGGATATATTGTTCCTTTTTATTCCCGCACACCAGGCGCCACAAACCTGGACAGCAGGCTCAAGAGTAAAGATGGCACAACATTAAGAAGCATTGCACTTCGGTTTGCATGCACACAGAAGTATATACGCACATGTATGTACTTACAAAAATAACATAAATATTCCAGTGTTCGAGTAACTGGTCTTTTGAACACAAGTTACAGATCCCTATGTCACCACAAGCATACACGCCTGACTACCAAGCAAGAACTAATTAGATGCCTTTCTATTAAAGTACCTTTCAATCAACAACCTGAAAGCTTTAAAGCACTCATTAGGGAGTACAATGTCACTTCTTTCTGGATGCAGTGGAAGACTTTTCTAAAAATATGCTGATGCCGGAAATACCTATGAACATATCCAGGAGATTTCAATGCTTCCTGTTAATACAGCAACTGCAAATTTCCAGTGAGGTCAATGCAGCAACCACTGTATTCCTGTTCAAAAAAACTGTAGCTGTGTTTCGTGATCATTTTTTTGTCATATATGGGTGCATACATACAAAGTACACATATAAATTCATCACATAAGCAAATGGCTCAACCTTCTATTCTTAATCAACGGCAACACTTCCAAAGAGAAAGAGGCCCAAATATGGAGACTATTTTTGGCATACTCTGAAAAATTCAATTCTTATTTTTGAGGTGTCCAAAATGTTTTAGCTGAAAGATCCTAAAAATCACATTTGTGCTATTATGCAAACAAAAACTTAATATAAGCTAAGAACATAACCAGAAAGAATGGAAGAGGGCCAACACTACAGCTACTGATGTTCTTATTGTCACACTGGACTGCTTTTTTCCAGCAACTCCGTTATGACTGATTCAACCATAGAGATCAGGAGGAAAGGATGAAAGAATGACAGGTTAACTCTGTGGTTACTTACAAGAAATTCCTCCAAAATAAGGAGGTGCTGCAGGGGGAAAAATCCCCAGAAATATTTCCTTGAGAAATACAGTTAAGTGGCTGCACCATACACCAAACTGAACATGAGCCCTTTGATACGGGGAGAGAAATGAGAGCTAATGCAGAGATCAGGCCTGAAGATCCTTGACAGTAAATCCAGGTAGTTTTTGTTTTGATACCACACAGAAGAGGCAGCCATGGAAAGGTGACAGTGTGAGTGGCTCGGTAAAGCAACTTGTGGCAGCTTTTTAAATGAATGAGAAAAGTCACAACCGTGCTTGTCCCAAACCAGAGAAAGAGATTACCAGAAAAATGAAACACAAGATGACCAAAGCTTGGAAAGTGTTTCAGGTTAGAGAGACAGCAATTGAGAGAACATGCAAAATCTTGATGCAGCACTATGAATACATTGAATCTTCTGGGCATGAAATGGAGGACTTGATGCTAAAACACCCATTTAATATTAAATACTTCAGTAATTATTAGCATTACAGCTATGGGACATCTGTTTCCAGTGCTAGATCTCAAGAATATTTTTTAAGGATCACAGCAGCACTGACAGTAGTAATGAAAAGTGAACATGCATCATATTCTCCAGGCTGGATGGTAAGGACCTGAAAAAACAGACATTCAAGTTCAAAGTCCACCAGTCAGGTCAAACTCTGCAAAAGGTTGTCCGGGGGGGGGGGGGGGGTGAGGTCTCCACCCATGGAGATATTAAAAACAGGACTGGACACAGTCCTGGACAACTTGCTCCAATTGACCCTCCTTGAGCAGGGGGGCTGGACAAGATGATCTCAAGAGGTCTCTTCCAACCTAATTGATGCTGTGATTCTTTCCATGCACAATAATACACATTGCCATTATCCATTACCAACTGAATGCTGCATTTGTTGGGAAGTAAATACATTTAATATAGCACACAAGTTAGTATCACTGCCTATGACCGCTGGAAATTCTTCAAAAATATTGAAAGATACTTTTGGAATATATTTTGGAAATACTGGTTATTCTCCCTAAATTAAACTTTTAAATTAACAGATGAAGGTTGGAAGGAACAGAGATAGTGCATAAGGTAGCTCTTTACCTAATCATCTGCTTAGCTACTGCTAGCTGTCTAATCTGTAACAGGAATCTAAAGAGGAAGAGGGTTCAAGAGAGGAATTTGAAAGGAACTGGATTTAAATAGCACTCTATTTCAGACTTTAAATGCTATCTAAAAAGCTCAATCTTATTTTCACATGTGTGCGTACACTGCAGGAAGATAGAAACACCCTTTTTTTTATTATCATAAAGGATTTGACAACTCCATACATGAAGGTTTCACTACCCCCCTCAGATAGAAAGTCTGGTCAGAACTGCATCAGCTGTCAAGCCTATACGGCCAAAGAAACATCCTGCAGAAAGAGTAGATTCATTCTGCTGTCTTTCCCCTCCATTTCCTAGCATAGTCACTGCTAACAAATAGCATAAACCTACCATTCTCCTCCTTTCCTAACCCATGTTGAAACCCAATACTTTGATATTTCCCAGCTGACTTCCTGTTACAATTCCACACTCACTTTTTAATACACATTGACAGCATGTAATTTTTCCAGAGAGTTATAAACACAGACACTATGAGATTCAGATTCCCATATTTTGTTTTCACAGTGCACTACCTTTTCCCATATACTCCCCACTTCCAACTCCGTAAATTGAATAAAAACACTGAACAAGTCTGCTGTGGTAGAAATCGTAAAGAACAATTTGGTTTATGTAACTGTAAGCATGGCAAGGAATGGTTCTCTTACCGAGATGATCTTTATACTATTTTGGTCTCACAACAAATTAGTGGTTTTGAAATTATTATTATTATTACTGAATAGCATTCCTTCCAAAATACCTCAGCTGTTGAACATTTAACTGCTAGTTTGCCTAGAAGGCAGAAAAAAATCCAATTTGACTTCATTTTAAACAAACTTTTTTGTAACAATAACGAAATTGACTACATTTAAAGTATCTGATTTCTTGAAAAACTGAAAGTAAATCTTTTCAAAACCACATTGTCTTGCCTTCTTCGTAATTACTGAATCAAAGAGGGATTTGTATTTCAATACATTAAACTGCAAAAGGTCATCAACATCTGCAAGACAGCTCTTCTAAAGAGACAATCTAAATAGCCTTAAAAGATCTTGCTGAGGCTTAATAACTCATTTATATAGGATATATACAGCCAGTGGCCCCAACTGTCAAATATTCTAGGTGATCAGGCATGTAATAATCTTTCTTATGCCACATACAGAGATGAGGATCTACAACATTCTGTAAGTTACATAAACAAAAACCAAAAAATCCCCAAACCCTTTGTTTTAGGGATATCCCTCTAGAAGCCACAGAAACGATCAAAGGATAAAATTAACCAGAGAAACACAGAATTTTGAGTTTCTTTAGTCTCAAAATCATGCATACAATGAAAGCCTGTGGAAATATCAACTAGTATCATTAATTTGCCAGCTTATTAGCAGGGAAGCTAGCAAGACTACAATACTGATTAGAACAGCTGAATTCTATTTTGTTTAATGATGCTACTAAGAAAAAGCCACTGCAGATGCTTCCTAGACTGTATTAAGGATAGCAGAATACCACCATCTGAACACTCAGCTTTTTTAAAATGGTTTCCATTAAACATACACAGTCAAATCAACTTAGAGATGGCTTGCAGCAATTTAGAACAATTCAACAGAAACCTGTTTGCAACTAACTGCAGCTTTTCTTTAGTATAATTCACCTTTTTAGTGAATTCAAACACTTTTTTCTTTTATGAATCAGCTGTGTCTTTGCCAAATACAGGACCCTAAAATGAACTTTCTCAATTGCACTGCTTTTTATGTAAAACAAAGATCAATAATTGATCAGGACTTCCATGTCGTTCTTATGAAATGAAAAACAAAGTTTAGCAAAAAAAACAAAAAAAACCCCCAAACAGGACTAAATCCTGTTTAAGGTTTGGTCCACACCACTCCAATTTATTGAAAGGAACTACAAAGCACAGATTTCACTCCCGAGTTTACATCCTGTTAGGATTTAAACCTGTGTTTTCAGGCTTTCTGACACTATCTCATTCAGAACAGCCAAATGCAGTAACATACATTAGCGTAAACTGTAACTCTGCTAAGGACCTGCATCAGTATGGCTGCCAACACCTGTGCAGGCAAGGCCTAAGCAGCCATCTTGAGTGACTGTGGGACATACAAAGTCAGGGCCTTAAATTCAATGTGCAAACAAGAGAGGCATGCTTGATTATTTTTTTTTTTTGTCCAGCACAGTTTCAAGGAAAAAAAAAGTATTTTAAAGCATAAAACTATGAAATATTAATTCCTTTGCATTTCAAAGTTGTATTTAATTTCATCATAAACTAGACCAATTTTTTTTTCTTGGTAATTTCAAATCACATACTCTAACCAGTCTGTTATGTGGCCACATGAGCCTACAAACACTTGCGCTAGAAAAAGGGAGGTGTCAGGTAACCAGGAAAACTGATTCTGGCAGGAGCATCAGTCTATACCTACTAAAATTGACTGAGAAAACATGATTTATGCTTTCTTTAAGCTGTTGGAGTTACCTTACATAAAACTTATACAAAAGCTAAATTGAAACCTCCAGACTTGGATTAGTAACATCTGAATACTTGCAAACTTGTCAATAAAAAAAAAAAAATATTCAGAGACACCTTATATTTTGGAAGGGAAAAGAAGATGACAAACTTCAGCCAAAAACTCCGGTAGCAAGTGAAAAGACTTGCTTCAACGCATTCTTACACACTCTGTCTTTGTCTGGCTATACAATGATCAAATACTCACAATGGACAGCTGACTCCATGTTGATCTCAGGGGCTTATAGTGAAAAACAATCTTTTCATCCAATTTCTGCTCCCGGGGCTCAGACTCTTCATCAGAATCTATGTCCAGAGCTTTTTCTTTATAGTTCTGATATAATACAGCATTTTCTATAAAACAACAACAGTATGTCATTAATTGCTAGAAAGTTAGCTTAGTTGCTTTCATAAAAATTGTAAGTAACATTTAAATAATGAAAGAAACCAAAATGTCAATGTGCTGTTCACAAACTCCAACAGACAAAGATAGTATCTTATTTAGGATGGACAATGGTGCAGTACAGTAACAATGGATCACTGTACCACTACCAAAAAGATCCACACTGACTGAATTAAAGAACAGATGTGTCCTTTGTCAAGAAAAAACAGAAAACAATTTTTTCTTCCTTGGTTTGCTGTACAATGTTTCATAATTAGCCAGCAATTTAAAAATGGAACAAGCGTGTCAGTAGTGCAGAGTCACTAATCTGGAGGTCTAGCTATTTTAATCTACAAGACCATTGTAAATCCACTACCCATGCCAACTTGTATTCTGTCAGCTTTAAATACCACCTTCACACTTCACTAAGAGAAGGAAATGATCCAAATTTCAGAAATTTGAGATCAGAACTATTCTTAATAGAAACTTCAAAGCTTGCTTGAATAAGCATGAGGCCTATGACAAAATACACTCATTATGTGTTACAGTACTGCCAGTATTAATTCAGTAATATCAATGGCAAAGAAACACAGGTGTGGAGCACAGCCTTTCCATTTCCCAACCTCCTTGACCACACACCCTTTTCAAAAGCAGACAGAAAGGACAGAGAAATTCAAGACCAGAATAACCTACAGACAGATTAAGCTGTTAAGAAAGCAAGCTCTAAAAGGTACTTTAGAGATGGGCCAGGCTTTAGACAATATCCAATCTCCCCCTACAAGAGAAAGAGGAAAGAAGTGAAAGGTCTGGCTGCTCCATGCACAGCTGCAACTCCTGTAGTCCTACTCCAGGCTGGGTGGATCTGTTTCACCTGCCCAGACCATACAGACCTGGCTGAGTGTTATACAGGGTCTGGCCTTTTGCATCCGTTCTTTGGAATGTGTCTACATAGTTTTAAGACAGGAAATGGAGTACAGCAACTGAACTGAGAGAGGCATTACAGAGAAAGTTATTAGTTGGGATCAGTCCAAAATAGAAGGGAGCCATTGGAAGAGAATCTGGAAAACGTCATCAGAAGATAGTGTGAGAAAAGATGAAAGTAAGAGTAAGATAGGGGGTGATGCAAATAGAACAACGTGGAAAGTTTTGAAAATAGAAACAAGAGGAAAAGGAAGGTAACGCAGCAGCTGAGATGACCTTAAGGAGGCATTAAGCAGAGAAAAGCCAAGAGAGTAGCAGTTACTATAATGAAACTTCCATGGACTCATAGCCAGGAAAGAATTTTTTTCTTTTTGAAATATTGGGAAAAGCAGCAAACTTGGCGAAGCCCAGAATTAATGAGTAACATAAAAAAGCAGATACATGGATAGTGTTTTTCTGACACTTAAACTTGAAGCCTAGGTAGCAAGATTACAAGGTCAAAGAATTTACCCCAGCACCCTTGCCTGATGAGTAAAAGAGAAACAGCTGCATGAACCATAAACTAGAATAACAATTCAGGTGTTTGCTGCAAGTGATGACCCCAAACCCATAAGCTGATCCACAAAAGCTATGTCTTGCACCTGGAAAGAGTCACAGCTGGAAGAACAAGCCTCATTATGTAATTCTACAGAACTGTTAGGGCTGAGATAGACATATCAATCAGTTCATCTTTTAGGAGGGACAGGAGTTTAAGTAAAAAGAAGCCTGTCAAACAAAACCCCACTTTTAGCCTGCCATTCCATATTCTTTAAAATATTCCTTAAAGTATGCCTAGTGACAAAATTATGGTTCCGTATTTTAGTCAGTTTACTGAAAAACAAGGTACTTAGTCTTCAACTACGTAAGAAAGTAGTGTGCAAAATGATCCTGAAGTTCCCTTCTCTTGTGATCAAGCATATTATCAAGTCTGTACAAAAAAGGGCTTACCTTCTCCATCAAACGTCCCTTGTCCTTTCAGCATTTTCTTCTGATTTTTAACAGGAAAGAGATAGATACACATTAAAAGAATGCAAAATACCCAACAGTAACAACTACTTCTGTTTTATTTGATACTTAGGCATCAAATTAACAGGCCCTAATCTATCAACTTCTGATGTTGGAAAAGTATTCATGAAAACAATTGTTTTGTCACAGAAGGTGAAAAGCTACTCTAGTTTTCCTTCTTTCACGCATTGTTTATGCATATTTGTCCCAAATGCTTCATTTTTCCTGTGTTTCAAAAGCATAGTACACTAGCTTTGCAAGAGTTCAGTGACCCTGCAACTCATTTCACTGTCACTAGGCTTTTCTAAGAGAATATAAAGTACATGACTGAGCGGCTGTCTTTTTCCACACGCTCTGCAGAGAACCACCACATCAATTATTCTGTAAACTAACGTTTTGAGGCCAAAACAAACTTCCGAAATAAAACAGCTGTTTTGGTGCAACAAGTCCTATGGTCTAAGAAGTCTATTTAAAAAAATGCTACTAGCAAAAAGAGTTTTGTGTGTAAAGACAGGACAATGTCATGTCCTCCTATTTTAAACATAACTTACTGTTAAAAGTCTACCACCAACACCAAACCAAACCAAACTACCTCCCTACTCAGTAGTAGTTCACAGTGTGATCAATTACTATGCCACCACTTCTAGCATTTTCACAAAAGCTTCCATAACCATAATTTTTAATTTGGCTGAAAACTGTCATAAAGCTGGTAATTATTTTAATAGCTACAGCATTAGCCCTTAGCCTGGAGTACTTTATTACACAATTCCAAACACTCTGCAAAAATCTACCAGTGTATTTTTTTAAAGTAACAAGTTATATTTAAAAAGTAGGAAATACAAGATTAGAATATGATATCTTCAGGTAGCATTATTTTCAGTAAGTCTGTAAAATTTAATTTTAATGCGTTAACATGCAACATAAATCTACTACTCCTAAGGAATTACAATCGAGAATTAAAACCAGGCATTCTGCTTTTACTTGCAGGCATTAAAATTAAGCTACAAAAAGATACATGAGATGGTCTCTATCAATTCAAAAATCACACTATGATTTGTAAAAATACTTGAAAAGTAATGTCTTGGAGGAGTAAGGGAGAAAGTTCATTTTTCTGTCAGTCTGTCTACTGTAGCCCGCAGACTGTATTAAGTCAACGTCTCTCTTTTTCCTGTTTACTACTTTCTGGGAAACAAGTTTTAAAACATCAATTTGATTGTGCAAGAAAACCTCGATGTGCTGGGGAATCCAGCAGGAAACGCAAGCATCAGGCTGCCATCAACACATTTTTGCGCTGCCCAGATTTCAACAGAACAGCGTCCCTGAAGCCTCCACCGCTTTACTTTGAAAACACCACTTGCAAGTGATCTGTGAGACTCAACAATAGCTACGAGAAGTTCTGCGCTAACAAAAAGCAAACTGGAAAATCCCCCGGCGTTTACGGAAAACAGAGGTTACAAATCACGCTCCCGTACAGCCTACCCCATTCGAACCAACGATCAGCACAACTTACCTTTATCCTCCCCAGGCTCGAAAACTTCTCTTTATCTTCAACAACCGCTTTAAGCGCGGGCTGGGACATTCTGTTTTTTTTCTTGAAATTGCAAGAGCCGTCCAAGTCCACGCCGCTCACGACCGCTCTGCGGTAGGACGTCGACCTCAGGCCTCGCCTCAGGGTCCCCGGGCTGTCCAGGTCGCCCTCGGCCTCCTCCTCGGCGTCGGCGACCAGCGGCACGCTGAGGCTCTCCACCATGCTGCGCACCTTCAGCACCCTCTTGCTCGTCGCCGCGTGCTGGCTGCTGGCTTTGCTCGTCGCCTTTATTTCGGAAGCCAGACTCTTGGGAATGAGCTGCTGCGTGCCCACTTTGAGAGCGGCGGGGCTGTTGGTGCTCAGGACCACGGGCTGCTGCTCCACGGGCTGCTCCCGAGGGGACGCCGGCCGCTGCGGCCTCACGCCTTGCTCCGGGGACGCGGCCCGGGGACCCTCGGGGGGCCCCAGCGGCACTTTGTCTGGCATTTTGGGAAGCCGGCTGCATGGCAGGGGCAGCGCCGCCGCGCTGTTGTTGTCCGAGGAAGGCGCGTTTCCAGCAGGCGAGAGCCGAGGGCTGCCTCTGGGAGCGACCTGCTCCTGCTGCGGCGTAAGCGCCGACTGACTGGAAATCCGCAGGGGGTGACCCAGCTGGCCTCCTGCTGAGGTAATGCTGCCGTTGGCAGTGAAGCCGACAGAACTGTTCGAAACCAGAGCGAGCGCCGGGGAGGACCGCTCGGGGGAGACCGCCTCACAGGCTGGAGGCCGTACCTTCCCGTGGGACACCGACCCCATGCTGGAACCGAAAAACGAGGGGCCCCTCCGGAGCGCTCCGCTGGCCGGGCAGGTGCTGACGGTGCCGGCGGGCTGAGTCACGGTGAAGGTGCACCTGTCCTCCACGGGGAAGTCGGTGAAGAGCACGCCGTTGGGGCTCTGGTACGACTGGGGCCGGGGCTTGCTCCAGGCGCGGGGCTGCGGCCGGGGGGTCGACCTCCTCCTCCAGCGCGGCGCCGCCCTGTCGCTGCAGAGATCCGCCTCGCCCTCCCCATCCATCGCCCGCTCCCGGGGGCCGCCGCGAAACCTCAGGGCGGCGGCGGCGGCGGCAGCACCAACCACCTCCCGCCGCCGCCCGCTCCCCGCAGTTCGCCGAAGGGGAAGCTAAACGGCACCGCTCCTCAGGCCGCGGCGGGCAGCGCCGCTTCCCTGGGCTGCAGGGGAGGGGAGGGGAGGGGAGAGGAGAGGAGAGGAGGCGCAGCAACTGCAGCAACACCCCCGGCTCGCACTCGCACCCGCCTCCCAGCCCGCGCTTCCCGCCGGCGGGCGCCGCTCCCACCTGCGAGGAGCCCGCGCTGGGCCGCCCGGCGGCGGGAGGGGAAGGAGGGCCCGCTCCCTGCGCGGTCCCGCCCGGAGCCTCACCTCATGGCAGCGTCCCCGCCCTCCGCCGGCCCCCGCCGCCCAGGTAGCGGGAGGCGGGCCGGGCTGCCGCCGGAGCGCGGCCGGCAGGGAGGCGGGCGCTGGTCCGGCAGGGGCGGCCCGGCCGCGGTGAAACGCCGAGGCAGGGCGAAGCGCCTCGGCTGGCGGCGCAGCGCAGTCTTTGGAGGAGCCCGGCACTCGAGTCACTGGAGTCGCACCTCGTCAAAAGCTGGATTAATTCACCTCGGCGCTGACGTAATCCCGCGCGCAGTATGGGGTGCCGGCGGCAGGAACGACATCCAGACCGGTTTCGGTGGGTGGAGAAGCAGACCAGCCTCCAGGCGCTCGGGGCCTTTTTCCAATTCCTCCTAACGACAGCCCCGGGCTGTTCGCTGGAGGAATGCACAAATACCCTCCACGCCGGGAAAACGTCCGATTTTGGTACTTGAGTCGTGACAGGAGTCGTGACAGGAGTCGTGTGCCACCCCAGCTGGGCCAGGCCGGGCGGAGGCTCGCACGCCCGCACACCTGCGCCCTGCCCGGGGGAAGCCCTCGACTCGGCCGCTGAGGCTGGCTTGCCTTCTGCTGAAGACGCGCTGGGGGAAAGCTGGGAAAAGGAGCAGCTTTTTGGTTAGAAAACAGGACGTAAACCGTGAATCGGCTCGGAATTCTGACATCGCCCTGAAAAACCTGTGTCTGCAAAAACGTTGAAACTCACCTGTGACTTGGTGACATCATAGAACTTAAACCTAGATAGAAGGAGAACAGAGTAGGTTTTAAAAAGCAAAACAAAACACGTGGTTCACGTTCTGCCTGCGCAGGGTGCTGCCCTGCCTTCGCCCCAGTATGAGCTCTGCCTGGCTCCTGCTGCCCACACCACAGGTCCCTGCGCTGCCGGGAGGGGAGAGCCTCGGCAGCAGAGTCCCTGAAATAAGTAACACGGATACTTCTTCTGTTCTCTTACGTTTAATACTAATTACAATGTGCCCTTACTTCACTATCTGCTTCTCCGCAATTAAAATTTGTCTCCACTTGAGCTGGAAAAAAATAATGATCCCTATCTTGTCACAGTATGTGGAGCATCTAGCATGAGTAATTATTTACCTGCACTATTAAATGTCACATTGGATATGAATGTAAAATATAATTTAGAATGCTTTCCTAGTATTGAATCGCAAAACTGAATTATTTGTCAGGCTTCCTGCAAATGCATCACAGATCAAATCTAGGTGTGATTTCTGTGCCTGTGTAATGCACCCGACCTGGATCGGCAGAACAGAAATGCCTCCAATGCTTGAAGATGCTCAAGTCCTGTACCCTGCCTTCACAGCCCCGGACACTTTGCCATCCAGAGGTTTGGCGATGGGACAATGAGGCACCAAAGGACGTGGGGCACATGCCTATTCCTGTTCATCTTGGCCTTCACTCTCAAGTTTTCTGTCGCCCAAATCAGTGGTGAAACATTCAGGTCATTTACATCTAAGTGACCTTCAGGAAATGGCTAAGTAGCTGGGAGCAGCAAAAGGTTTGTTAGGCTGAACGTGTTTCCTCACACCTGGCTGAGAGGGCAGTTTGCGTTCATTACCTGCAAGATGCAAACTTGATTTCTCCACAGACTTTTAACTGAAAAAGAGTAACACAAAAAGCTTTGATGTAGAGACTGGGCCTGCAACACACACCAGCAATACAATATGGCAGATGCCTCGCTAGTGGGGCCCTGCCACCTAGCAACCCCTCGGAGGGCTTTCTTTAGGGCTGGAGACCAACTGGGGGGTTGCAGGAGAGTTCTGGGGGGCACGGAGCTGGCCCTGCGCTATGCATCTGTGACACAGGCAGTTCCTGAATGAGCAATGAGAGCCCTGTCCTCAGGGTAGAAAAAGCACACACATTTAGAAAAGTGTTCAAGTCACTAGGGTTGGCAGGAGCAAGGGGGGCTGGTTCGTCTCCCTGAGAGTATGTTTAACCAAAAACCCCACCGGGATTCTACTTGGCAGATGCCAAATCCTGAACTGATACTTAGGAAGTCTGAAAGCTGAGGTGATGATCGTGTTTGTTACAAGAAAGGAATTTAATTAGAAAAAAGAACTGTAACAAAAAGAAGGGCTATCATCAGACTTGATGGCAAGCTGTATTGCAAAGGCTGTCTAACCAATCCCCCCCTAAACATAGGCGTGAGTATGGAATCAGAGGAGAACGGGCCAGGGTAGCCTCGCGCAGGCTGTAATTCACTCTGGTGCATCAACACATGCCTGACTTCGAGCGTGCAAAGTTTCCAACTCACGTTCAACAAAATAACTTGTTTATTTGAAGATGGGCACTCGCCTAAGCCCCTGGCTAAACTTGAAAGGAGAAGGGCCAGAAAAAAAATTGTTAGGTTTTTAATTGTTCTCTCCAGACTTGCGAGAGTTCATACATCGGTGAATCAGAAAAATTAAGAATAGATTAAAATTACTCTATTATATTTTTAAAGATACTAAAAACCATTATTTATACTAAGCCTGCTTAGTAGGTAGTAAACAATCAGAAGAAAATACAGAAGAAAACATAAGGAACAGCCAGCCACGTGTTCGCACACATAAACTTTGGATGTATTCATTCTTCTGCCAGAAGAATCCAGGAAGAGCAAAAATCTTACTAAGAGTAAAATAAAGCAAAGCACAATGAAATTAAAATTGACAAATTTGTATGTCTCACAAATGAGACAAAGCTTCAAATTGCTACACCAGCTTTGAACAGCCAAAGCACACAAGGAGAAGCCACAAGCATAACCTAAAATGCTAGTTCAGTTGTCACTTAGGATTTCACAGCCTTATGCATTAATTATAAAGAAAATTCACACACAGCATTATTTCTAAAATTATCTTTCAACCTTCCACATGAAATTGCCAAGGAATTGGATATAGTTGCAGCATATTACTTAACTCGTAAATCCTAATTATTAATAACTGAGGTAATCAGCTTTTACAAGCCTATTCTCTTACACATACTTATTAACTATGATGCAATTACAAGACTAATTTTATTGTGAACAGCCACCTCAGTGTTCAATTTCATACACCGTGAAAAAGAAAGAAAACCCTTACAATAAAATTGCCATCATAAGAAATGTAAAAAACTGTATAATTTAAGAGAAGAAAGAAATTTAAATGTAGTTATTAACACCTCATACAAAGCAAGGTCTCAGTATCAAATCACTGAGATACTTTTCCAAAAGTGAAAAAAACCTGAAAGGAACTAAGTAGCAGCAGGGAGAACGTTTCCTCCTTCTATAGGGCCCACTACAGACAAAGCACAGTTGCTTGCCAAGTGTAAAACCTGAAACACTGTACACCCCGTGATGTAGACGGAAGAAATCTGCCAGTAAAGCTTTCAGCCATGTCTTCACAGCAATCGGGTTAATCCAGTTAATGACCTTGAACATTTACCAGTGAAAATTTTAAGTCAATCCACCATTTCCTAGCTAATACAAAAGACCTAAAAGCTAGTGTTATGAATTTGCACCAAACCAGAAAGCAGTTCTGTACCTGCTTGCCACTAAACTTCCCCTGACATCCAGAAGACTACATTTATCATAACCAGTATGAGACAGATCAAGATTAGAAGACACGCATAGATATTTTCAGTGGTGAATGTGGTTATTCCCTGAAAATCTACTAAGGAAAATAGAGGATTATTCATCTTTTCCCCACATCCAAATCAAGAGCACACTTTTCCTCTCTGTGAAGTCAAAGAGAGAAAGCATTCGTGAGACTCTGGCTTTATTTATGAATTAAATGCCCGTGCTTCACAGTCCCAAATGCAGTGCTCATTGTATGCGTCCTGTAGGATAATTTTAATAGATGGCAGTGTAATCAGTATCATACTCTACACATTTTAGTTATATTAAATACACCATTTTCTTCCCTCCAACTCAGTACAGCAGAATTATATCTTGTCACTCAGATCCAAATGAGAGATTCTCTCAGGATAACAAGCCAACAAGTCGGGAAGATTAAATATAGCTTTGGAAAGGTTACAGGTTTCAATATATACATTTTTGTAAGATCTTAATGTAAAAACCAAATTCAAATTTTCATGCAGTAACTTACAGGAGATGTGTAAAAAGTCAGAGTTGGGACTGTGCTTTCTGGCAAACAACAGAAAAGTAAGAAAAATACTTGGACACTTTGTATGTTCAATTTCAAAAACATTTAAAATCTATCATCAAGCTCAGGGCTGTCTCTCTGGTGTGTGATGAGCTATAGCTCTTCAGCCTTGCAAATACCTAGAGATGTTCAGGGAACACCTGTAATTCAGTGTTTTTAAATAAACTGACTTACTCTGTTTGCTGTATCAGTGCTTCTTAATCCATACTTTTATCAGTCCTCTCTATCTCCCAGTCAGTTTTAGGGTGTAGGGAGGTGTGAAGCAAGAACCTGTGCCAGTGGAAACTGACTGCAGCAGAAATAACTCCTGTGCATGTGCTGCGAGCTGCGTTACTTTGGAAGCTGTCCTCTCCCAAAACCAGGTCCTGAACTAGCCATGCCCTTAAAACTTCGGAACAGTGCAGGTGAGCTTCGCTGCTCTTTGGGGTCCGCAACTTTTTTGCTGCAGCCAGCCTCCTGCAGTTGGCATTTTCAGCAACACCTGTCCCCTTCTGTGCCTACAAGCAGAGGTGAAGGGGATGAAATGGCCCTAAGGGAAGTGCCTAGCTGCTGTTTAATCTGCAATGAAATCAACTGTATGTCCCATCTGTATTAACTGGCAGCTAGGAAATATTAATATAAATTACATTCTTTTTAAACTCTTCTCTTTTCATGACTTCGGGCAGTCTGTTTACAGTCAGCTGAATAAGAGCCAACTGTTCTCAGAAGATTAGTGGAAGTCTCTATCTCGTAATTAGCATGCATGAAGGAATAAGACTCTTACTGTCTCACAAAAACCCCACCACAACAACAGGAGTGACAGAGGTCACCACAAACTGAAGAAAAGACGAGATGTAAGTATGATGGAGCCAGGCCACTGGTGAAATACTTCTGTTACTCTTTTCTCCACTCTGGCAGGGACATGAACTGCAAGGGAGTGAAGCTTTTTGCCAATGAGAGTAGCAGAATTTTACTGAACAGGACACTTGTTACTCCAGCAACACAGCCAAACTCAATGCAGTCACAGCCATGCCACGTAGAAAGGGTAGCTTCTCCCCTCCTCTTTCTTTTCTATACAACTGTAGACTGTGAGATTTTACTCGAATAATGCTCAGTTAAACTTTAACTATAAATCAATCAAAGACAGCAGAAGATAGGTTAATTATTTCTATTTTCCTCTTAATTGTTTTTGCTGGTTTTAAAATAATCAGCAATAGTAGAAAGCCTTGCAGCATTAACGAAAGGCTTTTAGGGGAAAACCGAATCACATTGTACTGCAGTAATAAAGAACTTGTTAATGCTCATGGAGTATCAAAGTTGAAACAAGATGCTATTTTTACTGTTAAACTGGGATGTAGCTTGGAACAGAAGAGCAGAAAAAGAGTAAGAAAGAACAAGTACCCTGAGAAACATGACTAATGATTGAGGTACTGCTACCTCTGATTCTTGTAATGCAAGTTATAAATTTCTTGTCTACATGATCATAAAAATAACCTTATGTTTACTAACACTTAAGCTGATATTACTTGTTACCCCAATGCTTTCACAGCAGTACTTCCTGATAATGTCTCTTCATTTATCACATCAGAAGTGGGTCCAGAGATCATCTGCTGCGAGAAAAGGAAGCTACCTGACAACTCCATCATTTGTAGAGGTGCTTGGGAATTTTCCAACAGGAAATATTTGAGATTTCAATATCTTAACCAAATTTTGCATGTGTATGTGGTATTTCAAATTTTGATGTGAAAGCCATTTCCTGCCTTGCTTGAATTATATGTCCTCCTTTGCTGTTACTTTTTATTTTCCAACAAAGTTTATATCTACAATATTTTCACTAGTAAAACTCTCATGGACTTCAATATAAATAATTAGGTCCAGTAGTATTAGGCCTGTCTATTGTTAAAGTAGGTGATTTCTGTAAAAGGTTATGAAACTTTCCAAAAGTTACACCTATTTCTAATTTTTGTTCAGCGAATGTGTAATGAATCTGAATTTTAAAGGAGAATTGTGAAACTGAAAACGGGGTTCCTTCATCTCCAGCTTATTCATACACATTGTTTTTCCAGTTTTAGGATTCCATTTACATGTTTGAAATTCTGACAGTCAATTTCATCTCAGGAATTCTAAGAACATCCTTTCTATAGGAGAACAATTGAAGTCTCTGAAAAATGTAGATATAAATTCTTTTAACTGATTACTATAGTTCATAAGATGTTGCTATTTAAACAGTTTAGCAGGAAGATACGGTACTTCAAACATTTCCTGACACAAGGACTGAAGCCTTGCTTGCCATAGCTGAAGACATTTTGTGGTTGCTATTAGAAACTAAAGAAAGCTTGGGAGCCTGCACAAACATGTCTTTGCAGCTAAAGGACACTATTTTCTGTGTCTGCTCTTTCTTTATTCTTTCTTTGTCCTCATGTTGCACAGAAAATGCCTGAACAAGTGACAGGAGGAAGAGAAGATCATTATTGTGGCTATGTCTCCAAAGAGCTGCTTCTTATTCTTTAAGTTTGTTTTTTGTTGGGGATTGTTGTGGTTTGGTTTTGTTTTTTTTTAAGGAATGAACATTCTGCTCATACAGAAATTAAATTATAAAATTTAGGAACCACTATGTGGTGGCAGTCTCTCTGTGTTGCCGGACCTGGCCAGCCCGCCCTGCAGTTTCAAGTGAGACGCGGTTCCGCTTTCCCACTGCTGGTTGCTGAACCTTCATACCACGTAACTCCACAGGAGCACTGTGAACTCAGTGCTATGGCCTCTACAGATAGGGTAGCTGTTGTAAATGGAGGCTGAGATTTTCAAACCTGAATCCCTCAGGTTAGATACCTAAGCCCTACTTAATGGCTTACCTAAATTGGGCTGATTTTCAGAAACACTGAACCTGGTTTAGTTTCAAACAACTGGACAACTGATTAACCCACAGTTATGCACCAGATTCCCCCTTTGTTGCATTAAAATGCTGGAATTTTATGAATGCCATAGCAACAGAATCAGAAAATGAGGAAATCTGGACTGTGACGCATGAAAGCTTGTATCTGTTTTTCTCTAACAAGCTGAAACTCTGAAGTGTGCCTTTCCTCCTTAAATTCAAGTTTCCCATTTGTACGCTCTACATTCAGATTCCATGCTTCGCTTAGCTTCTTGGCTGAAGTTCCTTCAGTGGAAACTATGCATCAATGCATGCATAACGGGTGAGATCCTGGTTCTGCGAAAGGCTGTGGGAGTTGTATTATTGACTTCAACAAGACCATGATTTTGGCTGCAGTAGGACTAATTGGACCTGAATAACCGTGAGTTTGATAGAATTCCCGATCTACTTAGTGAGAGGCCATTCTCAGATTTCACCAGTCCCTTCTACAGCGCAGTGTGCTATGCACAATATATTGTCCAAATAATGCGTCAATAGCAGTATATGTAAGATTGTCCCTTTCCTAAACATTTTGAAAAATTGGCACTTATTATCTTTCCTCTTCAAGCTATTAGAAATGTTCCTAATTCAACTCTGAACCCACTAATTAGCTCAAATATATTTTAAGTAGTGGGATTTATTCTGTTGTTGTGTGTGCCAAAATTCAGCTATATGGTTTCTCTAAGCTCAAGTTTTCTAAAGTTGTCTCCTTTCCAGTCAGATTCATGTTCTTATTTTATAGCAGTCAGTTAAGTGTTCTTCTCATTTGGAAATAATTTCTATCATATTATCTAAGTCCTTTTTTCATCCTTCACCTTGGCTGTGACTTAGTTCCTAACCTACCATACAGAACTTAAAAAGTTCATTTATATCTCTGCTTCTCAAAAGATCCTTAAGAATGAAAAGACACATCCCAGACTGAAACTTCCATTTTCTCATCCCCCACACCACCATTTACAGCACTAATTCTCTTTCTTCTTAGACAATAAGCCCTTCTGAAATAATTTTCATTATTCACTTCTCTCAAATAACTTTATGTTAACTAAGGTGGCAGACAACTAATAGTGAACACAATTAGATACACAATGCACAAGAACGTTTATAGCTCTACCAAAATAATTCTCATTCTTAAATTATACATGTTTTCATGTGTGTATATATATGTCTACATAAAACAAGTACACAAACTCCCAAAGCACATCTCAGCACTTAGATGTAGCACTTCTATGCTGAAAGCACAAGCATTAACTAAGCAACTCAATCATCTCTTAAAAGTACTTGTCTTAATACCTGGTCAGCTCGGGTGCTGTTATTGTATTTTGCTCTGCTGGTAAGGACCATTCTCCCCAGCTTCTTGTCAAATCATGAAGACATAAATGACATGCCCGTGACCAGCCAGGAGTCATTATATAAAGAAGGATTGGTCAGGGAGTCATACATTTCAGCCCCACGTCCACTACATCACTGCTGCAATAAGAAATACAAAACTGGCAACACCAGAGCTTTCTATAGCTTAGTATCTCCCCTATACAAAGGAGAGCTCCAGCTGTCCTTTTACATCTCCTTCCCAAAGGGCCTGTGCTCAGTGCAGATTCATAAAAGCAAAAGCAGAGAATCTGGGATTATTTTCAAAGACAACTTCGATAGCACTACATCTCCCATTGTAACAGATACCAAGAGGTACTTCCTCCTGCAGCAGCAAAGCAGAGGCGAATGTCTCAACAGACTGAGACAGTGATGTGCTTGCACAGGTCTCAGTACCACAAAGTGTTAACAGAAGCACAACTTATGAAGCACATTTATTGCATGGTTTGTAAATGGCAGTTCTGGCAATTGAAATTCTAGCACTGATAGGTGCAATCATGAGGAAGACAAAAAGGAGAGGGGGTAAGTAAGACAGAATATCGCAGAAAAGAAAAGAACCTTCAGCTGAAACAACAGCAACTTAGAAGCAGAGTGAGAAGTCTGAGAATTCATACAACACTTCTAACAAGACTAGAAAGAGAAAAGATGGGGGTAGAGACGCTTACTGAGCCAAGAACAGAACAGAATCCCAGAAGAGAACTCTGGATTCAAAAGGAAGGAAAAAAAAAGAAGTAGATAGACAAAGTACTGTTTTGCCGAAGGCCTCTGTCTGAAGGAGAACAGCTAGTGCACTCTGCCTAAGCAGTAAATTTGGCTGAGATTATTAATTTTATCCGTGAAACAAGTCCCCATAGACAAAACATTTTTATTGCTTTTCAGTTGGTTTCAAAATTAGTCACAGACTAATTTTATCCCTTAAATCAAACTGAAGGTGATCAAGACCTTGAAAAAGGCATTCTTCCAAAGAGGCAATACTGGACCCAAAATAAGCAGAAACCTTGCCCAGCATAGCTGCCGTGGAGAATAAGCTGTTTTATAAATGTTAATAAAGAGTTTAAATACTTTTCAAATTACTCTGAAAAAAACTTAGCGTGAGAGTCATGAGAACTTATTTATTCCAGCAGGTCAGCTGGCCAGCGTGTGTAAGTGTGGGCCTAACAAAGAGCAGACTGCTCGTGCAGTTTCAAGTCCACATATTTTACCTAGTTGGGAAGAGCTTTAATAGGCAAGAGCCTTTCTCAAAGGATGAGCACTTACGCAGCTGAGTCCCACCAACTTTGTAAAGGCCTTACAAGTACCTGAAACTGGAAGCAAACATGGCACTCACTTGATGGCCATGGAAACAAAACAGAAGCTGCCCTGAATGCGCTGGGACATCACCTCTAACGTTTTCATGATCCATTAAGCTGAGCAGCAACTATTAGCAGTGCTGGTTTTCAGCTTGCTTTAGGGAGCTGGAAAAAGTCATTTGAGCTAGTACATGGCCTGAGACTTCTCAGTGGTTTTACAGCACAGGTGACAATGCTCGGTGGTCTTCTGAATGATTAGAAGAAGCTCCGTGGATTGTGGTTCCTGTTACAATACTGCTCGTATTTGTACGTGGTCTTACCTACTGTGCTTTGGGTTTTTATTTTTACAGGCTGATAATATGCATGTTGTATGGAGGTTTTTTCAATGTTGAATTATGCTCCTCTGGGGTAGAGAAGAAAAAAAGTAAAGAGTGGATTAAGGTATGCACACATACAGCAAGAATGTTTCTTCGCAGCTTTCAGAAAATTCTGCCTGCCTTCTTCCTAGCAAGCTCTGTGCTGTTAAATACATGTCTGGATTCATGCGTGGTATCAAAGTGCTTATGTTTCATTTACAATTTTATTCAAAGTTTCTCAGGAGATGAAAGACAAATAAAGTGGCTGAAAATATTTAAAAATGCAGTCTGAAAGCAAGAGAAAAAAAATTTAACCTTTGTGTCATTACTTGGAAAACCTAAAAAGAGAACTGCAAGCAGCAGTTTGCCTATGATACTGAAAAGTGCTTCCTGTTCTTGTTTCTGCATGTTCTTTCTCTCTTAAAAAATCAGACAAATAAGAAAAGAGATACTGAATTGCTGGCATCCTCTGTCCTACACTACTGAATTAAGATGGCACTTCTCAGGCCAACATTTAGAACTACCCCACTGCAGTGTCAGTGTGTTCACCGGCTGAACAGGAGCTTACTGAAGCAATGGATAACATTGCCAGGCAATGTTATGATGCGTTTTACATTCTTGGTTTTTTCAGTGATAAAAGCCAGAAGCTAGAAGGAAACAGAGAACATGTTTTTCTCTGTAAGACAAAAGAGAAGAACATGTGTTACAACCCAGTATACTTAGCTTGATACCTACTTGCTCTGTATCATAATCAATTCTTCAAGTAGCAAAATAAGCAAAATAAATGATCTTAAGTCATGTCACTTTGAGTTATATAGGTTCTTTGATAAGAGCAATTATTTTTAAGACCTAGCTCAGGGATGTTAAATATCAGATACAAATGTTTGCAAGAGGTGAACTGTCATGTGCTGAATTGGACAGAATGTTCATTTTTGTCAAGCAACATGTGTCTCTATCCAGATCCTTTCTATGGATTTTACTGTACGCTAGTTTGCATGTGCCTTTATGGACTCTTGTGACTTGGCAACAACCATACAGTAAAGCTCACAGGAAAGGAATTTGGTCTTACATTACAGTCTGAGCCATGGCACAATCCACACCTCTCGAGCTGTGTAACTAATAATTCTTTATGATCTGTTCAGTTAAGCCTGTCCAAACTCCTTTGTAAATACTCCTAAATGAGTTTACTGATTTACAATTAATTTTTAAGCTCAATTTATACGTGCTAGGTTTAAACAGATTTAAGTCCATCCAATGGGGATACAATAAAAATTATAGTTCACCCTGTACAACTGGGATGTGGAGGGGTGTCCTGCAGTAGCTTCGACACAGAATTTAGGCTATCTAGAGAAACAGCAAAGTGCAAATCAACTATCATCCACTATAAACAGTATGACAGGGTCTTTTTAACTTCATTTTTTTAGTGGGATAAAAATAAGTAACTTCTTAGAGGAACTAACTATCCAAAGAACAAATTAAAACACTAAATAAATGTATGGAAGTTTTCTGCAGACCATAAAGACATGCCTTAACGAAACAAACACATGATCTTTCCTCTTGTACCCTGATTCTCTTTTCTTTGCTGTTGATGTTTAACTTTATTTCTATTAATGATAACATTCACTGTAGTATCTCAGAGCATGAGGAAATCAATTCTGAAATAGGCCATCTTTTGCATTACTATAAGCCCTCAGCACCAAAAAGTCACAAGAACCAGAAATACTCAGATCCTATCTAAAGACAAGGCAGAAACATTCGACCAGCTACACAGTCTAATCACTGCTGTGTAGGTTATTAACCACTGCCCTGTATCACAAATGCTCCAGTCACCAGCAGCAGGCACCTGGCTCCCACCAAGGGCAGAATCCAGCCGCGCTCTGTAAGAGACCTCTGGCAAACATCAGCTGTACTCACGATAGCTGCAGCAATAGTCCATGAGAGCGTACAGGGAAAAAGTCTAGATGGTCCTTTCTAACTTGGCCATGTTCGTAATGATAAGCAAAATCTTTTGCAGGGAGTTTGAAATAAATTGTTTTCTGCCACCCGTGAGCTGGCTGGATCACTGAGATGGCAGTTTAGTCAAGGCATTGGAAGCCTCTTCACTCATTTTAATAGGCTTTGCAGTGGAGTCTTTTTGCACAGTATCAGCCAGAACAGCCTGCTAGGTGTCAAGCGAAAATTAATCAGCAATTTAAAGTTTAAAAAGCCATTCACAAATCTCCTGAGAATTCCAAGAGAAATACTTAAGCCAGAAGTAAGAGAAATTAGAAAGTACAGCCAGCTGCAGATGTTCTTATCCTTGTGAGTGAAAACCTAGAAATACTTGCAATACTCCAGATAGTTATGACTGGGCAGCAAACTCCACAGCAAATATATATCTTTGTTTTAAGTAAACCATTAACAGAACAGTGCAATCACAATGATAAAAACCACACGAATATTCTTGGACTAAACTACTTAACTGTAACTAGCCATCCAAAACTAGAGCTACAAAAATTGAGATGCTTCCAATAGGGGAAAAAATATACAAAGAGCAAGCTTCTGTGTCACAAAAGTTTTGAAAGCTGATCTTTGAAACACAGGAGATTTATTAGAAGTACACTGTTTTACAACAAAAGAGGTCTGCTCTAAAAATTAAGTCTAAAAATAGCCTTTCTCACAGAGTCCTACTCTGATTGAAAGATTTATTTAAATTGCAATATAATTAGAAACCTTTCTTTGCCCTTTTTACAGTCAAATTCTGATTCTTAAATTACCCAACTGATTACCCAACGGTTATGATTTCAGAAAGAAAACTATTTTAACAACAGTCCATACCTGTTTTAATAAACTCCTTGCATTATTGCACCTGGAGGGATTTTAAGTACAAATATATTTGGCATTACATACACTGTATTTTGAACCAGTTTTGTGGAGGGAAAAAAATCAATTAAAAAAAGGGTTTCTCAGTTCTCCTCTGTTTTATGTCACCATAGACACAGTTCAAACACAGCAGAGAAATGAAATCTTCAGTTTAAAAATCTGCATTTGTTATGTGAAGTTCTACACAAATAGGAAATTGATATGGAAAGGGAGACGGTAATGATAAGGAAAATCATTCTTTCTAGTTTCACACATCTTAATCCTGCAAGATCTTGCTTTTATAAACCCCATACAAATAATTTTTTTCTACCATGTTTCAATTAATTGCACAGTCTTCAAAAAATGAGAGCAACAAATTGCAGATACTCTGCTCTTTCCACTAGATGATGTCTGTTTAAAAAGATCAGCCTGAACTATCTAAAATCTTATCATTCACCTTTTTTTCTTAAAGTACAAGTCTAGTTCTTTTTTTTCCTCAGAGGAAAGCACAATAAAAGTATGGCCTTAATCCATTAAAAACATTAAAATGAATTTTTAAATTGTGAGCCTTTGGCTCCATCCTTGTAATGGAAATCTCATTCATGTGATAATACATGCCTCTAAGATCTTGTTGGCAGCCCTCACGGTTCTTAAGAGAGGCCAGCAGGAGCCAAGTGACAGGGTAAATTCCCTATCCTTATTCTATCAGGGTGTAACGGAAACATGGCTGCAGTCCATACTGTGGACGCTATACACTGGCATTCATCACAGAAACAGGGAAGAGGGATGTATTGTTTTGGGATGAACATTTAGATGCTGCTTTTATTCTACATACTTCTATTAATGAATTATTTGGGCTTTTTGGACACATTATTAAATACATATGTTTATATGTATAAATGCACATATTTTTTTCCCTAGTGATATATCTTCCTTCTGTCCACAATCACCAAATGCATCCACAGCTGCCTGGCTTTCCCAGACTTGCTTTCACATGAAGCTCTTTTTGCTTAAAAATAACAGAGACCTGGGCTCAGAGAAAGGTATGCAGGCAGGAAAAGGGACAAGGACAGATGTCATTACACCACTCCTGACACTTACACAAATGCACCCAAAACTGAAAGGGCAGACCAAATGGCCACATCCCATTTACCAAGGATGGGACTGCTGGAGAAGCTGGAAGCGAGTTGTACAGAAAGGATTCAAGAGGCCCTTGGCAGGGCTATAGAAGCACGTGAAAAGTCCCCTGTTGAATGATACAGCAGTCCCAAAGGGAAACAGAGCTGAAAGGGGAGCTCTGGCTTTCTGCCCATTCAGCTCTTGATTTCTTTATTCAGACTGTTAAGAGAGGTACAAAAAATGCCAAACATGTTGCTTAGCAAGTTAAAGTTAAAGCAAGTTCTTTTCTTCTTTTAGCATGTTTATTTTCATTAGTCTTGTACCTGTATGTATTCATATACTTACATATGGACAGGGCTCTGAGCAACCTGATCTAGTTGAGGATGTCCCTGCTCATTGCAGAGGGGTTTGACTAGATGACCTTTAAAGGTCCCTTCCAACCCAAACTATTCTACAATTCTGTGATTCTATACACCTTTCTTAAAAAAATAGTTAGCTTAGAAATCACTCTGCCATAGACTATTTTTCTCAATGCATCATTGCTACCTGCCAGAAGAGTACTCTGCATGCCTTGCATACTTCCAAACCTGCTGGATAGAGCAGCTGAGGTTAAGGATCTTTAATAGACTATCAGCATATATGTACAGTACATGTTTGTTTGGGGAAATACAAATATTCACAGCTGACTTGTCACTGACAAAGAGTCTGAGGTCTCTATCAAGAAGGGTACTATTTTCCATTGTCCCTATCCCTCCCAAAGGGAACACATATTTCTCTTATTTATGCAAAGGGAAGACAGGCAAATAATGAATCCAAAAACGGGTGCTTCCAGAAGCTCCTAGTAACCAGAGGTGATGCCAGGATGGTAGGGCTGTCTATTTCTAAAACATACAGAACTTTGCCCAGGACTAAAGAACAAGATAGCAAATGGAAGGCAGCCACTGCACACACATAAAAGCTCTTGTCAGGGCAAAAGAAAAGCTCAGCATGGTTTTAGTTCTGTATTTAAAAAATACAGTATGAAAAGCTCTTCACAAAGCTAAACAGAGGCAGCTGAGCTCGCAGTTATAATAGACCCACATTAACAAGCAAGGAAGCAGGCAACTTCTGAATCCATTAAGAGAGAGTTTTCAAGACTTCTTTTTTAAAAAAAAAGATCCACTTTCTCCACCAGGCTGTACACCATCATTTCACTTACACATGCTTCACCTTTTGTCCCTTCTCGTTCTCTATGGAGAAGCAAAAAGACTGTTCTGAAAAACCAGAATGGAACAGAATAGATTTAAATGTGCATTTGTGATAAACACTATTTAAGACTGTTCACTTAATAAAGAGTAAAATTAGAAAAGGAGTCCTTTAAAAAAAAATAACAACATGTAAAGTAGTGATAGTTGCGATGATTCTTAAAAAACTTAGGAAATATTTCATACATTTTAACACCTATTAAAGGTAAGACAAAAAGCACAAGTGTACTGCCTTAGAGATTAATTTCTTTTATAAAGCTGCTGCTCAGCAGACACTGTGTTCTTACACAGAAAAGGATGTGGATGGAACAAAACATGACCAGAGTGAGAATGTCCAAGACATGGAAAAACAAGTGAAGAACAAGCAGTTACAAATTCTCTATTCACAGGGCAAAAACTCAGTCAGTGAAAATGAATACATGACTTAATTATTTTAATAAATAAGGCCTCTGTTTTGATTTCCACAGTTTGAGAGAAAGTTTCTGTCGGGCTTCTTCATTTGCCTTGTGCCATACCTAGCTGCAGTACAGGATTTCGGCAGGGCAGCAGTCACAAGGAACGGTTATGGTCCATCACGTCCCCAGCACAGCTGCCACGTGGCTCCCTGTGTGGTGTGTAACGTGGGCCTCGCGGTGGTCCCAGGGCCACGGAGCATTGTCCCCAGCCTACAACAGGTGCTGTTCATGCATCAATCAAATCTAAATCATGTTTAGAGCAAGTCTTCTAAGTCCCATCCAGTACCAGAGCTAGAATACCAGACTTTTTTCCAGGAACCATTAAGATACGAATGTCTTCTTATCTGCTTTCTGCTGGTGGACAACGGCTGACCAGTCTGCAAGCAAAGATGTAATCGAACACAGCCAACTATTCACTGGGGAGATGTGTGCGAGCCATACACCACGCCTGCTCTGCAGAGAGCTGCTTTGTTCTGTAAACATATGGATGGACAGCAGAAGAGCTGAGCACTGGCTCATGCACCTGGTATCTCTTTCACCTCATGGGAAAAGTAGCAGGTGCAGAAAGGCTTATGAAGCTACATCAGAAATCACACTGGAGTAGCTTCAGACAATGGTTTTACCATTGCTCTTTCCTTGCTAGAAAGGAACGAGGGAAAAGATTCTCTTCTTTGCTCCAGGACACTCTCGCCCAGTGTCCAGCCAGCAGCACCTGTCCCTCATCAGCACCCAACTCATTAGTGCCTAACCATACACAACTCGAGTTTAGTTTTTAGGTACAAAGAAATTACAGGCTTATAGTTAGATCGCTGCTCAAGGATTCCTTGTGCTGTATGCTACAGTAATAGACATTATAGCATCTGTGACATAAAAATCCAAGGCCTATTAATCCTTTGTTTCTTCTGCATTCAAATTCTTATGTTAGATAAAGAGCTAAAGAAGTTCATGACTTACATTCCTAGACTGATAAGCTTGTTTCCAACCAACCTTGGCAAGCCTCCAGCTGAAAATGTAGTATGACTAAAACTTTGAAGGTGGAAAAAGTGTGAAAATGTTTGACCTTAGCCATTGCTTCATCTAGTAGCAACAGAAGAACTAGATTCACTCTTTGTTCACCTTATTTTAGCCCAAAAAAGAGCCTAGCAGCAGCAGAAACGTGAGAAGCAAATGAAGAAGAGAAAGCTAAATTTCCCTGTCCTTGAGGAGATAAAATTCGGGACAAAAGTTACCCTGGTTAAACTATTGGATTATAAATGGACAAAACTTTCTCTCCAAGTCTCCCTTGCAACTTAAGGCTCACTCCTAATAGCATTTTTCATCTGCTGCCAAAAACTGCCCAAGCTGACTTCAGGGAGGTTTTTCCACAACTGGCTGATCTCACCTGAAGATAGATGATAAAGTAAAAGATTAAAGGTACAGGAAAATTTGAGAGAAATCTACTGCTTCTCTTTGCCTATTTGTTAGAGAAGCATAATCCCCATCTTAATTATTCACAGCTCCCAAGTATTATAGTCTGATGTAAACCCAGAAGAGAAATAGCCTGAGCCAAGGTAGGTCGCTCTCTTGTGAGGCTTTCCCAGAGAGGGGTTTCCACACGAGGGCCGATGCATCTGTGCCACCTCTCTAGGCTGGTTTGGCAGAATGCTGTGAAGGCCCACATTTTGCAGTAAATAAGGAAAAGACCTCAAGGTAACACCCAGGCAAACCTGCATCTGACGCCATTTGGCAACTCACACAAAGTGCCAGGATATGGTGCATTCTAGTGTACGCAAAATTATCTACACAATTGCTTTTAAGAAAGGAAGACAGCTTTTATTCTTTTCTGTTATGCAAAATATGTATTAGGCCTAGAAGCTTCTAAAATTGTCATCATTAGCCTAACTTTGTTCTCATTAGGTGAGTGGCAAGATTTGTATCCTTGCCTGACAATCAAGCTAAGCCAGCAATCTGAGTTTTTGAGAAAATCCTCTCCTAAAAAAATTAACGCACAGTATTATGAAATTTGTCCACATAGCAACTTATCCAGTACACATTCCTATTTACTTCTCTCCATACGATGAGGTTTTAAATCTATCAATGCAATTAATTCACACATCACAATATCATGGATTTATATTTCCTTACCTGCCTCTTTCCCTTGCACATATAAAAGAAGAAGCAGATGCGTAAAGAAAACAGTTATGGAGTAAGTTTTGTTCTCATTTACATCCACGCCAGTTCCCTGATGCTATTCTTTTCAAATGTGCATACAGCTCAGCAATAGGAGTCCATCAAAGAGTCCAAAACCCATATTCTTAACCAGGCTGAATTACTGCTGACCCAACCCTATTTAAATTCTGCACACATGAAATAGAGCTGCAGCTAAGATATCTAGTGTGATAATTGCTATTGGACATTAACAAATAGTTATTTTCATTTAGAGATCAGAATAATATATACATGTTAGCTTGCCCATCATATTACTCCAGAATTAATGCTAGATATTTGAGGCACAAAAATGCAAACAACGCTTTAAACAATGACTGACAGGCAGTTACAAGCATTCATCCAACTAGCAATTAAATCACTTGCAAAAAATCGGTTTGTAAGAGATAAACTAGTTTAAACAGATCCAACCAGCAACACATGTATGTATTATGTGCAAACGTATCAACTGACCCTGAGCTCCAGACACTGTTTTTTCTCACATTGCCTTTGACTCCTGAGATGCCTCCACTGCACACTGTCCTTATCTATTACAGCCTTCCATCTTGCATTCCTGCTCAATATTCTCTGGGTTAATGCCTCCCACTGAGCAGACATGAAGAAATGGTCTTTTTACTGATTTCCACTTTGCATACCGCAGCAATTATCAACCATTCACTGCATGTTCTGGTGCCCTGTTACTGACTCTTCTTGAAAAATGTACACAGGCAAACCCTCGTACACAATCTATTGTGCCTTCCGATTTCTTCCTCCATGAAAATTCAGTGTTTGGTTCTAGGACCTTTATGCTTGCTCTATTTACTATGGCTGCTGCAAAGAGCAGTGATCCTTAGCAGAGTGCTCTAAATATAAGCATTGTTAAGTGACAGTTATACTTACAGATTAGGGTATCTTTAATACAAGAATTTAAGGAGCAAACAAATGAAAGACAGTTTACATGAATCACTGGAGAACAGTACCCTGAGATTTACATTTCAGACTCCACTTAAGGCATAATTTCTTTGGTATTCACTGCAGTATTTTAGCTGTGATGAACACATCTGGCATTAATAAGAAACATAACATACTTTTGAGTCCCACTGCTGTCAATTGCAACTCATGAAAGTAAATAGAAAACAGTTATTTATAAAAACACTAAATTGTAAAGAGAGTATTCAAGAGTCTGTAACAGAAAAATCTGCACAGTTTATCACTATACTTCTAGTTTATATGACCTTAAAGCAAAGGTAAATAAACCTCCTGACTGGTATTAGCTGGTAAGCGCTGATCAGCCAGTATGAATTGTGGCACATCACAGACGTGCACAGTGTGTATCCAGCAGGTCAGTGTAACTGCCATGGGAAGCCGGCTACTCAGCCAGCACCGTGGGCTTGCGCTGTGGACAATGCTTACCGAGCCATCATTTGCCCGGCATGAACTTTCAGCTCGGCAAAGGACACCGAATGCTGCGTGAAGGATGTCTGTTCCAGCGAGAATGGCTGAAGGGTTGTTTAAAAAGCAGTGTACATTAGCTGTTGAAGGAACTAAGTGTAGGACAGCTAACCACCAGAACTATTTCTGCCTGTTCCAGAAACAGTAGCTTTGGGAGCAATGTCTGTGAATTGTATTTTTCTGCCCACACAGAAACCATGTACATAGAATGGAATTTGTATTTATAAATATATACATACACACATGTATAGCAGACATCCTTACTCAGGCAATTTGATGAAGGTGACATTACAACAAAAGAGGTTATAAATATCTAATCAAGTAAAAAAAAAAAAGTAGTGTCTGACCTACATGGTAAGTCATATATCATGAGTGATCAATATGATCAAAATTATTATGCAAAAAACCCATAGGCAGAAATATCTGATTATAAATATATCTATCCTGTATATGAATCCAACTTAGTTCAACTTAGTGGAAAGACTTATAGCTTCTGATTGACTTAAAACAATTTTTAGTCCAGCACATATGTTTATTCCAATTGTGCAAATACTTTGCAGAAGTCAAGACTGAATTATTAGATGGAGAAAGAAGGGGTTAAATTTGCAAAGAACATTCATTAATGAGTGTCCATATGGCCTATTTATACAAGTGTATAAACAGATTAATGAATAACACAATATTCTAGCCTAAGGATGAGGCGACAGTTTCCCTCTCTATTTGTATATGTCAGTATGTGATTATTATGTTAGTTATTAATTGGCAAATATGACATGAGAAATTACTGCCTTAATATTACAGGTTAAAAACCAAGCCTGCAACAAATGTTCATCCAGCTAGTAAGTCTGATACAGACTTCTCATGCAGATCGGAGCATTTCAGGTATAGACTGGCAAGTTCTTCTGCAAGCACGTATTTATTTCTAGATCCACAGACTTAATCTCTTTCTGTGCCCCTGTTTCCCACAGAGGTAGAATAAAGACAAGGGAAAAGAAGAGTATGAGAGAGTGACTGTGACCATTTAATATTAAAATATGCAAGTTTGTTTTATATGTTACTGAAATACACAATTTTATTATATAAAAAAGCAGGCAAAACAATCATTTGATACGAACTGGAACCACCAGAACACCAACAGAATTCCAAAGCAGCAGTGAGCTTAAAGTAAGGCTTAGAAATGTGTTTATAAAGAGAATAGAAGAGCCATTAGTAAAAAGGTACAGATGTGAACATTTTAATTGACATACTTGTTTCAAATTTGCAGTACTTATCAAAGTGTTGGCATGGAAAAAAATCCCAGAATTTCTTCTTCCCTGTAAATTAGCTAGCTTCTCTCATCCAGTTGTACATGATTGCTTGTGGGAAACGCCCTTTATAGCAAATAGGAAGAACAAAATAAAACTGCCAGAATAATGCTGCCTGTCATCTCTTGCCTTCCCCAAGTTTGCGAACAAAGGGAAGTGTTTAGCATATACAGATCATTGGAGCATATTAAAACTTTGAATTTTGGGTTATCTACAGATCTTTCTCATTAAAGATGGAGCTGAAAGACCCTTGCACTTTGAATAAAGCCTCCAGGAGCATATTTAAACAAATCTCTATACCACCCTTCTGAATTCAATATGGTCCAAGTCAGGCTGCAAAAGAATATTCTTATTTTCCTTGTGCCTAGAGAGAGTTCAGTGCAGGGCCAAAGGAGAAATGATTAGAAATATTAAAAAGAGAGAGGAAATAAAAAAGGAGAAAAACCTCAAGAGAGCAGATCCTAGAAATACTGAAGTTTAAAGTCTGAGAATTGGCAGGCAGCCAAGAACATACCGAGTGCAGAAGACGACATGGGGATTGCAAGGAATTGGCAGGCAGACACCATGGGAGATGCCAAATGAGAGCACACAAAGAGAGTGAAATGAGTCAGAACTTATTAAAGGAGATATAAGAAAGAAAGCCCAGCACAAGGGGAGAATGAGAAAAAGGAGACATGATCCAGGACCTGCAGCTTTTAAATGTTGGACAAAAATAACTGAAAAACCTAATTCGCTAGATTCGATCTGGTATATGACAGAGAAAGACAACAACCCGAAGTGATGGGGCGCACAGGGAAAAGCACTTGCAGAGAACTGGGATAAAGCAATAGTCCAGAGAAAGCAATTGAATCAAAGTCCGGAATTCTTTCTGGGCAGGGCAATTTGCAAACTGCAGGTTTCTCTCTCCTTATCTTCAGTCTTTGCTTATGCAAAAAGCGAGTCAAGGCTGCAGGCTATGTTGCTGAGTGGAGGTGTTGCAAGGGAGGAGACAGATTTAACAAGAATGCATTCCTTTTATAAAATTCTGTTGACTTCATTGGACATTTCAGACAAACGTGCAAGTTTAGACTTCACATTAAAGTTCTGCTGCACATGGCTCTTTCAGCTAGTCACAGCTTTATTTCTGCCTCTACCTGCTTGCCATGATTAAGAAATAAAGCCTTGCCTGCCTAGAAAAAGCAGAGTCCTTGCTTCAAGAGAGTTTTAAATATAAAAGGATTGTGCCACTTGTTTTGCCATCTATGCAGCATCTGCTTTTTAGCTCTAACCTCTTACTGCAGCACAGACATGCTGTCTGCTCCGTTGTTGGGTATGCAGTTCATCTGAAATCTTGAGCCACTTGAGATGAGTGACCTCATCTTCAATCTTTTAGGCTGACCTTTGATCCTCCTGTAAACTGAAGTCATTAGACAAGGATAGCATGCTGAATCTTTACCCTGAAATGCTTTATACAATGTCTTTATTATCTGTGCTTACTTATTTTGATTTATCACAATTAATACAGGCACTTGTAGTCTCAGATCTAGGCAGCACTATGCACAGATGCATATGCACATATACAACACAAATATACAACTCAATTATAATACCAACAACTTCACTAACTTCTCCCTTCACACCCATTTTCCCTTTTGATAGAAAGGTATTTTTTACCATCAACATCCTAAGAACAAGTATGCTTTGAATCATTCTCTAAGAATCAATTAAAGTAGATAAGAAGGAGTGGGTGGGTGTGGAGGAGGGCAGGTGGGCTGGCTCTGGGTTTCCAAAACCTCTTATCTTGATGAGCACACAACTCAGTATGACAGAGCAAGAAAAGCAAGACCTAGTAGGTGGGCGTCAGGCTGCTAAAACTTTACAGACCAGAGATAACACCTTAGCACCTGGGAATTGCTAACGACCAAGTGCAAGGAGGATCTGCGCAAGATGCTCTACTCCAGACTAGTACTTACACTGACTGCTAAATGCCGCAGTCCAATTCATCTCTATTAGAGTGCAGACGGTTTTTAACCGGCTGCTGGGTGCAGCACATTTCTTTAACTGAACCTCAAGATACTCAAGCTAATAGTGTTTGCATCCAAAAACTTGGGATAACCAGGTCATCTGCAAATAAAGTAAGCATTTGCTGTGCCCTTTCATCTTCTATCAAGTGGAACACCAGCCACTTGCCTTTATGCCAACCTGAACAAAACCCGAGGTGCAAACTCTGAACCGAAGGAGTGGGTGATCACCATCACCCTGCCTTGCAGCTGACTGTCACCTAGGTATTATCTAACCGTGCTGGTATTAGCCACATTATTAACATGTCACCAGACAAGATGACCACATATTGTAACACCTTGGGTAAAACCCTCGACACAGAAAACCAGAGACACGAAGTAGAACAGGCTGCCTTTCAATGCAGGTCTTTGCTGTGCCTGCACTCAAAGGTTTCTCTGCTTTGACTATGCTGGAATATTTCACGTGGTATAAAGCTCATGGAAAATTTCTCTAACCTAATGGCGTGAAAGTGCTTGTTATCAGTATTTTTTAATCACCTCTCACATTCAACTTATTAACAGAGATGATCTGTTCAAAGAAAGATCATTGTTTTCCTAACTTGTAAGAATTTATTCATGAAAATATATTTTATCTAAAGCTTGCAGGGCTCTGAAAGTGTTCTGTTACAAAGTACCACTGTGAAAATTGAGACACAGTCTAAATCTATCAAAAATTGAGACACAGGCACAATCTAAATCAGCACTGTAGAAAAGGTGGCTTTGCACGCTACAGAAAACCTGAGAATATTCTATGAGCACACCATAGAAAAAGAATTTTTGCTTTTCTTGCTGTTTGAAGTTGCTACAGGCATGATCTTAGTTCTCTGGCAGTTTCAAATGTCTCTGCAAAGGTTCACCTGAACCACCTTGCACTTAAGCCTTTTTTTTTCCCCCAGGACCCATGTTCTTAAACAGAACAGTGGTTTAGTACAGATGACAAGCAGTAGCATCTATGGATGTGCCTCATTAGCCTGTTACGTATTTACGGAAGCATCCTTTGAGATAGAAAAACCAAAATTGTTAACAGAAGAGCCACCAGCTGATTTGTATGGTTTTGTTCCCATTTCATACATCATACAATGCACTTTATGGTACCAAAATCATGAGGTTAAATGAAATTCTTTGAAGAACGTTTTTATAAATAATTTTGATATTTCAGGGAAAAAAAAATCTTTTTGTGACATTTTGGAGAAGATGTGATTTACAATTTTTAGTGTTTTAGAATTTCCTTCAGATTGTAGCAAGCTATGCAAAGGGCTGTCTTGAAGAATACACAATATCATTAGATACATGTATTACTCGCTGTATAAAACAAAAGGCCCAGAGATAATTTACCCTTTGGCCGCAACTCTTAGCTCAGAACTCTCCACAGAGAGGGGCGTATCAATGTCCCGTTTGTAACTGGGGTTTTTTTCGCCCCCAATATCCACAGGCAGCTGAAGGCAGCCCTCTCCCCATCACACTCCCGCATCCTCTTGGTGCCAGTTGCTCTGAGCCCACAGATGGGGTGGGAGAAGATGGGGCCAGGTGAAGATGCCACAGGCCGGTCCTGCAGAGCGCTCCCACCCACCACGTATTACCTTCCATCCCAAAAGCGGAGCCACCTCAACTCCTGACCTTATGGCACACAGAGAACGGAGCGATGGTATTTTAAGATCACTAAAATACACTTACGCTTTCCACATCAGGTGAGTGCACAGACAGCCTGAAACAGGGAGTTGTTCAGCAGTGGTCTGAAACAGGACCTTTCCAGCCTCAGAACTGTTCAAGTGGGGGATCCCCCACCCCCAATTTCTGGCAGGGTCCAGAATAATTTACCCATTTATGTGGTTTTGTTAAGAACTACGTAGGGAAGTATCATGGAACTTGCACAAAACCCAAACCAAAATGACATCTGGTCCTGCAAGGCTTCCAACGCAGTATGACAGGCTTGTGAGCGTGGGATGGATTTTGAACATCCAGCATCGAATACTTTAGGGGGTAGGGAAAGCACAGGACCTTACAGATTACAACCACAGCTTTCGGAATGGCAAAGCATCAGGGATTTTTATTGCTTTTGGTGAAAACTAAATAAAGGCAGCAAATCTCTTAAAAGAACTTGCAGAAAACTCATGGCAGAATATGGCCTCACATGTTTATCCAGTGTCTCTCCAGAAGTACTTGGAGCATTTGCCATGTGTAAAAGAAAGCCAACCAGCTATTTTTAAACTCACTTGATTCAACACATATGGGCTGAATTCTGTTAGAAATAATGACCTTCTGATGTAGTTATTAAAATTGCCACTAGACAGAGCTGTTCATCTTATTTTTAACCTCAGAAATATTTATAAGCCCAGTGATGTGCTAGAAATCCAAGAGGAGTTTGTATTACAGACTCCTTCAGAAAAATGGCACGACTGTAACAACTGCATGGCATTTACAGCCAGGGTGTAGTTTTTGCACTACACTATATATAATCTCGTCACTGGAGCTGAGGGCTGCATCTGCGTCTCATAAATCCTCTAGTCATTCACCAAGAGCTAGTGATAAAGAGATGACAGATGAAAAAAAAAAAATCTGTTTTTTTCTTCATTAAACTACAGTGTATGCGTTGGACTTGAAAATAAGCAAAACATCTGGAGATCTAAAAGAACTGTGAGAAGTCCCTGACTGTAGAGCTTACTGTCAAATACATTTTGCCAGAATTTTGGAAAGGCGCAAACAACGGTACCTTTGAAAAACAGAAAAGCTTTAATTCCAGGTAGGTAATGTACATTCAGAAAGTCATTAAGCGTGAGTGCCAGCAGACTGGATTCAATGATTAAGACAATGCAAACTTGTTAAAATACAATATCGTAGTTTAATCACTAGGTAACAATACGTCTTACTGCATATGCTTTAGTATCCATGTGCCCTACCATCTATCACAAAGCAGCAGTTCCTCCTGCCATGTAATGCAGAAATTACTCCAGAAATTAAACGCTTGTTGACATTCCTGGAGCTATGCCAGTTTATATCATCCAATTATCTGGTCTTTTCTGATAAATTTAGGGTAAAACACATTTTCTTTAAAGAAAAGCAAGCACTCATTTTGGGAGAAAACAGAGAGAGAGATCAGCATTAGCACTGGTTCTCCTGCACTCACACCCTAATTTGCATTGCAGGCAACCCGGAGCAGGAATTTCTGGAATTTCTGCAGCTGTAGCTACAGCATTGATTTCATCTTGTGATTGCGACTTAAACAGCTGTGAAGCCACAGCCAGCTCTTGTCGGCCAACGTTCCTGTACAGCCCACGTATAGAATACAGTTGGTGTAAGCATTATCAAAAATTTTAATTCATTTCTCTGCTGCTATCGGGTGTGGGTTTTTAGGTTCCATTTCAGTGTCAGGTGCAGTAAGTGTTGAGGCAGGTAACTGCCCCTGCTAGGAGAGGGACTGTCTCTAAGGACATGTAAAGGCTACAACAGGACTTAAACTGTCTACACATCGCACTTCAGGACCTTAGGTAATGCATTTGTTGCTTAAGAACGCACCTGTAAAACCTTTGGCTCTTTCTTCTCACTTACTCCGCTACATCTTACTTACTTCCCCACTTACTTTCTGTCAGTCCTTGCCTTGGTCCCAGACCAGCACTGCCTCCCAGCGAGCTGCACACACCTCCAGCATGGCTGCGCAGCACAGCTGCACAGCAGCCCACATGAATATACCATTAACATCTCATTTTTCCCCCAAACCACCACTTGCCAATACCGGCAGCCTAGTGAGTTAAAAAGTGATGCAAGACGAAGTTGGAGAACAGCAAGTTCTGTCATGTGAAAACAAGACCGTGGTGGCAGAGCTTCACCAGTGCCTGGTGTAACTCTGCCCCTTCTTGGAAGGCTGCCTGTAATCGTGTCAGATACACCACGCTGCTCGTACCACGGCAGCCCCTGCTTCTAACATTGTCTGTGTAACTTAGAGGGCCCCTGTCAGCATTAATCACTGCCATTTTGACACTAACTTTGTTTGACAAAGCATGGCAATTAGAAATAGCTTTGTAATTTTTAGGACTCCAAAATATTACTGTATTTTTAAGCAACAACTGAATATTACATCAAGTAAATTTTTCTATGAAGCTTTAGCGTAAAGTTGTGTGGATTTCTTGAAAGATACTTTTTACAAGTTTGCAGTTGCACTTGTATTTCAAATGCCAGTCAAACCCAGGCTTCTTCCCTATTTATCCTCCTATCATACTAAAGTCATGCTCAGCAATAACTAGAGGTGAAATAGAAGTACTCAGTCTGACTTGGGGTTCCTTACTCACCTTGAACAATAAAACAGGCACTGAATACGCAGTTTGGTTTTGCTCTGTCATCATTATTTCTCCCCTCAAACACCACTGAGACCCAAGGCCAAGACACACACACCCTGTGCCGGTGTTGATGCACGCAGGGCAGAGAGGGGTTATGGCGGAGCAGCGTTCACTGCCGGCAGGGAGGAGTGGGTTATGAGGCAGATGGCAGGTTCCTGCTCTCTGCCCACTCAGGACAGAAGAGCTGAACTCTACCTTCTGTCCTGGGCAAAGTACAGGGGCACAGCCTACCTATTAGCACATTAAACGAGGCTAATTTAGTCTTTGCAATTTCCAGCACTAATTATTTCTGTAAAGCTTCTGAACTCAGTGGCATTTCTTGCACCTTACCTCATCACCTCTTGCAGAATTTTTAGCTGAAAGCAGTGAGGGACCAGTCATATGCAGGTGGAGATTAAAAAAAAGGAACTGATGATTCCTTTGTCAGTTCCTCTGATGATCTTTGGACACTGGCAAAGGATTAGTCAGATTTTGAAGATGTGTAAGGCAGAAAGAAGCATCAGCAGGTGTGTAAGAGAAACAGTGCAAGAAAGATACAGACATGGGTACACAGCCAGTAGGATCAGAAGGCAAAACTGTCAACATGGCCAAATACAGGAGCCTGGGGTGTTCTGGGTGGACAAAGACAGACTGAACGAGACAGGATGAGGTACAAAAGAAAAGTTGTTCTGCATTACTAGCAGAACTTCAAAAACCTTAGAAAAGGCTTCATAGAGCAATATGGACTTGTTTCTTCATTGACAGCTTTTACTCCCCAGCAAAAATTCGAAGACTAGAACTTAACTCTCTTCTGTTCCCTCACTTCCTTTCCCCCAAATTCCAGCAAAACTCTGTGGTATTGACTTGGAGTTTATTCATGTTAAACTCTAATCTGATTCAGAAACTGTTTTCATCTCAGCTGGCTTTGGTTCTCATTCTCATATTGGCAAAACTGGCACAGCCATCCTGGTATACAAGCCTTGGGATCTTTGAATACAGGTCATCCAAATTATTTTGCTCCTTTTGCAATTCAAAAATGTGATTCTTTTTTTTTAAAGACTTCAAACACCTAAATTTTTAAAGAGCTCCATTATTTGTAATGAAATTAGAGGCCAAAGCCAGTTCCAGTTCTTTCAGATTAATGGGAGACCTTTCCTGAATGTGGACCACTCTGACCTATTGTTTAGAAATGACAATTAAAAGAGATATAGAGGACTGCTGCACATTTACCCTCCTACAAACCTCCTTTTTTTTTAAAAAAAAAAAGAACATACCCCCCCCACTAACTCGTCCTGTGAAGATCTATCTGACATTGTTACGGTCTTTTCTCACTGCTCTGCCCAGAAATTATTAGGCTTCCTGCAGTTTTAACTCTGGAATTTGCCATTTCTCCATAAGGAAACCTGGGTCTCCACTCAGTTGTTTCCTGCCTGGCTTTGAACTTTCCCTCTGTAAATGAATAACTGTGTATCTCAATCGCCTGTGCAGATGAATACCTTACTGACCCTGAGGAGCTCTGATCTCGTGGGGGTGGGAATGCAACTGTGAGAGGCTGAACAGACTGAAGCAAAGTTCAACCTTATTCAATCAGGGGCATTGTTTCCATTCATTCTGCCTTCTGCCTGGAGTTTTTATCTCTGTTGCCATATTTTCATGGAGGTTTGTGAAAACAAGTTTTAAAACTGCTAATCCTGGTGCCAAAGCCATTTGCATATATAATCTTTTGAAAAACATACTTAGAAAAATTACCTTGGAATGAAAGTTAGAAATTGCAACATGGACACAATGAGTTTATTTTCTTCATACGTACCTGAGATATCAGATGTTCATAAACTTCCAAGGAAAACACAGATTTTTGTTATTTTGGCTCTGTGACATTGCCAAAACCATCGAAACAGAAGGTTGTTTATTATCATCACATAAAACAATATCTCAGGAGTAAGAATTAACTTTACCTGGAACATTTCTCATTTTTTATTTGAAATTAAGCTACTGATCTGTTTTTCAAAATCTGATCAAAGCACAGGATATAAAAAACATTCCCTCACATTCTAACTAGGGGAGAAATGTTTCACTTTGTTCTAGCTCGTTCATCCTCTGAGACAACCCAGTGGAACTACGTTAGGAATTTAACATTACCTTATATGCCCAGAACTTGCTTTCCTGAAGAACGGTTCTGCTGCAGGACATCTGTGAGGACACGAACTCCCGATCCTTGGATTTCAGTCACAAGGATGCACTATAAAAACACAAGAGGAGATTAAATCACCAGCAAAATGAGATTATTAAAAATACCTAACTCTCAATTGTAAGCATTATGGTGACAATCTGATGGCAAACAAAATCTTGCAGGTGGTTTAGAAAGTTAGACATTCACTTTCTGTAGGGTTATGGCTTTTTTGCATTAAGATTATGTGGGTATTCGAGGAAATCTCAGTCAGAGGAAAAAAACCTCATTTGTAATATAAATATCTATTGTACCATCACATTCGGTGAAACTCTGCGTTTCATACTGGGTCAGAGTTTGCAGAGAGTATGATGTAGCACGAAACACTGGTAAACAAAAAACTAAATCTCTGATGGAAGTTTGTCAGTTAATTGCACAAACAGCCCTCGTGATACAGGATTCAGAAAAACCTGAAGAATGAGGATTTTCCAGCCCCTTACGTGTTTGCGCACATTTGCCAGAGTTAAGGATTAAGCACACTTCTCTATGGGGTACATGGGCTGTACTTTAATTCTGTGCTCTTCTGGCTACTAAATTATAGGACCAAGGTCCAACCAGTCACTTCTACACTGTAGAACAGTTGGGTAATTCTTAAAGATAAAAAGTTAATTTGTGACAATACAAAATTCAATTACAATTGCATCCAACTAACAGCGTCCTGCTTTTCCTCTAGTGTGTGCATTCTTCCCCCTCCCCAGACATTTTTGTACCTGCCTATCTACCATTACATCTAGTTGATGACTAGACCTTAGAGTCATTGAGACCAGATCAATATTGGGTACTTGTAAAGACCAATATGGGAAAGTAGCATCTCTAGATTTTTCCACAGCCTCTGGCAAGCAATAAAATGCAATGTTCACTTTGAACAGCCTTGGAAACTATGGCTAGAGATTGTCATCCTTTGACAATTAATCCTGGGCACTTTGTTCCAGATTTGCCAGCAATGAGGGCTTGATTTAGGCCACTTCTCTTTGGCCATCAGGCTGTAAAGTATCTACCTGTTGGCCTCCTATCACCTATCGTTTATCAGGAGAGAGAATAAAAAGTCTCAGAGAAGTTTTCTCACAAGGTTTAAGCATGAAAACACGGCAATGCACTGAACTTTTCTTACTAATACCTTGAATCTACCCAAACCAACATTTGAATAATTTTGATGAAAAGAATGTAATAAAATAAAGAACACATATAGTATCTAACATGAAAGACAAGATTTCACTTGAATGGAAAACAAACCATTGAAGGCACAGTAATGCCATGAGAACAAGGAATTCCTCCTTTTATTGTTTTAGAAGCTGCCTGCAATGGCTCAGTGGCCCAGCTAGATCCCACTCTGCTGCAGTACATGAGAGCGTGGCTCATCAATAGGGCAACAACATTTACACTTAAGAGGACATGAGGGGATTTGATCCTCTTAGGAGATGCAGAAGACACACTTTCTAGTTTAAAAGCTAGAAGGCAGAAGGTAGTACAACGGGCAATCTGCTGGCACCTATCTCAGCACAGTCCTCCACAGCATAATTCCACTATCACGTCATAGCAACAGGAGGCCTTCAACACAGCAAAGCTCATGTTGCTCCCTGGAACAGGGACAAGAAGAGAAAGTCAGGACTTGTCTACAGGGGGTACAAAAGGTAAAACTTAATAAAAGGTAGGAAAGATCAACAAGGAGAGCAGCAGAGGAGAAGGCAAGCCAGCCGCACAGATCCCTGGGCATCCGTGACACTCCTTGCCAGTGGGGTGGCTCAGCAGTGAGACCACTGGAGATCTGCAGCTGCAGCAAACAGCCGCAGTCTTAAACCAGGGGGCTGTGGGACAAGGATTCTTTGTGTATATCCTGTTTTCTGTAGGATGCAGCTTTCATTTCACTAAGCCTGGCTTGTGGGACTGCATGCTAGAGCTGGAAAGAGACAGCCTGGGATTTGTAGAGGCATCCACTGCCTGCATCCCCGTGTGGCCCCTTCTCCTTTCTCAAAAAAGCCAAACAATAAAAAAACCAGCAAATACAAATAGTGTTACCTCATGGCTTTTTGGCCTTGAATAGAAAATCCTTTAACCTGTGGTTATTACAGTCCTTTGCTGTGATTCTTGGAAACATTTAGTAGTCCATGAACTGAAGAGGACCTTAGCTTTTTACTATGCGAACGTGTTTCTTCTTGGGCAAGGAATGATATAAATATTGGCTGACAGTGTCATAGCAGCAAAGCTGTGCAGATACTGGCCCACACTTAGAAGTTGGATGTATCTGCGCTAATAAAAGCAGTATATTGTTCCTTCTTCTGTCCTGATGTAAGGTGGCATACTTCATATGTAATGCTCCATTGCAATCAGGGAAATTATATCAGTATTGTTGGGCAGGGTAGGAACAGCATTGTGTGCATGCAGCATGTATGGAATGTGAATTGATTTAATTTTGATGTCATGATAGTTGATATGATAATGCTCCCTGATACTTGAACATGAAGTTCAAGTCAGGAATATGCTTTCAGTTTTAGGAAAGTGACACCTCTGAAGTTCATGGAGTTTTGAGTTGATCTTGTCTTCTAGATATATCATGATTTTTAAGAGTATATTTTTGCCTACGCCAGAAAAGAGAGAATAAAGCCTTGCCCATCTTTTTGGTTTCAAGTAGCCTTCATGAATACAGTAACTTGAAAAACAAAATGAAAATAAATTACCTACTTTGAGGCCCAAAGAGCAAATGCCATACTTTTCCTGTGTGCCGTTATCACTCCTGATAGCTGGGACACCAAAAGAGACGCAACCGAGCATTGCCACATCGTCCACAGTACCGTCTCCAGAGCACAGGGTCCCAAGCAAGGCCCCACCGACACAGACGTATCCAGAGGAGCTGCTGTGATGGCTCCATTCAGCTCAGGCCCCAGTGCCCTAGTCAAGATGCAAGAGCCTGGTTTGAGATTTTACTAGTTGCAGGCAATTTACAATTTAGAACATAGCACAGCCTAAAAGATATTTGGTACAGCATAAAAGATCTTTGGATCAAAGTCAGGTTTAGATTAGGATGAAGCCAATGAAGTGCTCAAGCTCAAAAGGCTGGAAGTGTCCTTGCTCTCCAGAGGCTGAAGGGTGGTACTCTGGTGAAGTCAGCAGTGCTTTGAGAACATCTGCCCTCTTTGGCCAAAGTGCCTGGAGGTCATTCACCTTCAGGGCAAAGTCTGTGACCCTTCTCGATGTAGAGCTGACACCGGGGAGGTCAGTGAGCTCAGAGATCAGGGGCACCAGGGCACCCGAGCTGAGCAGAGTTAAACCACAGGTCGGAATCTCAGCTCCTCACTTCGGTAACTGTTTATGTGTATCTGATTCTCAATTTCACCACAAAGTGGCACTACAGCAATTGCCATTCATTTCAGTCAGAGGATGATGAACAACTTGTGACAGCCAGGTTTGTGGATTTTTTCCCTGCACTGAGTCACCACTAATTACCCTCTGCTCATGCCATAAGAACCCCTACAGAGGGTTCACTTCGTTAAACTTGCAGGAACAATTTAGATGGGAGTTTCCTGCCTCGTTTACATGGCAAAACTATCTTACAGTACTTCCTGCTTAGTCCATCTTTCAACTTTTGGCTAATCTGAACTAATGAAAAGTAAAATGAAGTATTTGCCTTAGTAGAAATATAAAGTATCAAAGTCACTAGTTACTGAGCAGGGAAAGACAACCCCAGGAGAAAAACAAGAACAGAAAGAGTCCCTCAAAATCTAGTGTACTTTCTTCCTCTGAAGACTTAATGGTTTGGGCCCACTGAAACTCTTGCAAAGATCTCCATTGATGTTAGCATCAGATAAAGCTTTATGTAATTAGGCTTGCTGTTTTCTAATGGATAGTACTTAGCATTTGTACTGTATACTAAGGGCAACACACACTTTTTCCTTCAGTCCAACCATCAGAAGTTTTACCCACTCACAAAACAATGTCAAGGACAGGTAAAGTATCTGTTTTTTAAATCTCTCTCCCACTCTCCGTGCACATACACATATATATACACCTACATAAACGCACAAACTTACTTAATGGCTTAGTTCCATGACTATTGTACCTGAACGTGCCATCAGCTTTGACATTTGCTTGCTGGCAGTAAGGAACACCATCCTGCCCTGCACTGTGAGGAAGCAGCATTACTGCAACGCGCTGGCCAAGGACTGATGCCTGGGAGCTTACCGCAAAAAAGGGAAAACCAAAAAGACCGCCTCTTTACTTCCTAAGGAAAGGAGGTGCCTAAGCTCATATCCACACCGTACACCTGCCAACATGTGGATACAGCGGCTGACACCTGAAAGCTGTACAGCAATGCTGAGAGGCAGTCAGGGATCACGCTGGCGGCACCATCAGCAGCGCTGCGGTGATGGAGGTCTGCCACCTCCAGCATCGCGGCACCATGCACTGCACATGAGGACGTGCATATGCAGGGCTATAATGTGCGGCCACACAGACATACCCAAAATCACACTGGTAACAGTATAGCTGTGGAAATGCAGAGTTCAAGAAGGGCTCTGTCCGATGGGTACCCAAGATAACAAATTTAAAGCTATTTCTATTTTAACTGCACTACTGACACGCTTTATGTCTACTGGCAGTCTAAAACTTTTCCTTCTACCCCCGTGCTAGACCCCCTACATAAAACCCAAGGAGCATGGGATTTGGTTACGAAACACTGGTACCAGGGGCTGTGCCACATTAGACTCCCTTCTACCAGAACAAATCCTGTGCTGGTAGGGCTGTCAGAAGCTGTGCAAGTGTCCAACTGGTGAAGGCCATCAGCTGGAATCACCCCAAAAGTGAGGGGGAAAAAAGCGATTTCTGAAGCAGTCAAATCCATCGTACCTTCCTCCTTATTGATCTCCGGTTTCAAGGCTATGATCAAGCAGTCTTCCTAGAAGAGCTTGCCAGCAGTCCCAGATTGATTGGCAGTTTTGAGCTCCCTGGTACATCCATTGGGAATTTACTCTCTTACAGAGAGAGCTCCCCGACCTGCATCCAGACACGCTATATTGTCACAGCAAGGATTATCTTTTCGGCTTGGCCCACCCACTCCTCTGTTGCCTTCCCTACTACCGATAGCTGGAGATACAGCTGGCTCTAGCGGTCCTGCTCCCCGAGGCCAGCTGGCAAATATCCTCCCCTACCAGCCTGCAGTTATCTTCTCCCTCTTGTCCAAGAACTGGTTTTGGATCATTTGTTGCCACTGAAATGACGCTGCTCTCAGCAACTGCCTGCCCTGTCTGTCAGCTGGAGCCAGCCTTGCCTTGCTGCGTGATGCAGCCAGGGCTTGGCTACGGGACCCCAGCAATGCTGAAGTCGTGATCCCAGTCCTAATCTCACTGCAGTCGCTAGAAAATAGCCCCCAACTGCAGGAGGGGGAAAGCAGTGGTGTGAGAACTAAAGGAACTAAAAAGCGAATGGAGAAAAGGGACAGAGAGGAGAAGCCAGATGCTCTCAGGAGAAGTTCCCAATAAAAGGAAGAGTTTACATAAAAAAGAACCCAGAAATATGCCGGGTTTTTCAATTGCGTGGGGTGGCCCACAGGAGAGCTGTGGGGCTTGAAATGCTTCTCAAACAGCACTGCTGTTTGTTTACATCTCATTATTTTCTGGAAGTCATTCTAAGCATTTGGCAGCCCCCTTGGAGGCGGTGCACTGGAGGGTGATTTTGCATGTGGACCCCAAAAGCAGACGTTCAGCTGCAGCGTGCCCTCTCGGGCAGAAACCCCACGCACAGCGCTACGCCGAGAGCAGGGCAGCCCCTCCAGCTGATGGAGCGAGAGGAGGAGGAAAGTCACCCAGCATCTTCACTGCAGAGTTCAACAGGGAAAACCAAAGCAAACGCAAAAGCAAATGCTGCCCAGGAAGGCACAGCAAGGACTTCACCTGACAGCCTCATTTCTATACATTTCCCTTTGGGAAAGCTTTCCTTTAATGAACCTTGGAACGATTAGCAGAATTCAGAGATTTGTAATGTGTTGGATGTGTGAAATCTGTAACTGCCCAAGTGGGTATCAACTCTTCTTTCTCTGGCAGAGAGAGACTATTCACCGAGTAGTAACACAGCAATATGCGTATGGTACACTTTTGAGAAGGTAAGAAAGTGCCATACAGAAGAGGGCCACAGACGCTGCTCAAAGCTGGTTCATTATTGATTTGTAAATAGGTAAGAGAGCTTAATCAGCTTTATGGCATTAATCATCTCATTGTAGTAAAGAATCCAGTTTTGCTATGTATGAGTAGAGTGCAAGCTGGCTCAGGACAACACAGAGTCTGAAATAAAATCAAATTGCTTTTGATGCTCAGGCAACTAACTACTAGCTCACATTCCCTCCTTCTGGAGCTCACTGCTTTAATAGTTCCTGTTACACTAGTGGCAATTTATCCTCAACTAGTCATTTTCTAATTGCATTTGATTAAGATCTATGGTTAGAGATACATTATGATGATAGTGTTATGACATACTGATATAAAATAATTCTGTAAAAATTAAAGCTTATCTCTAAATAAGAAAAAAAAGCCCACTATTAAAATAAATACATTAAATGTACGTATTTAAATAGCAGTTATTTTCAGATAAATCAGAAAATTTGAAAGTTTGAAAAAGAAGGCAGATATGAGAAAAGATTAATACAAGGGCTACAGACACTATGAAGATCATCTAAAACTCTGCTGTTAATACAGAATTAATGTGAAAACAGTCATATGAAACAATAACTGCCAGTAAAATCTGAAGGGGCAGGTATTTATACAAAATCTCTGTTGGAAAAAATATGCCAACGTAATTTCTAACACTGTCAATAAAAGGCAATACAATGTCTTTCTGAAGTGAAACAGGAATGAAGAGATCTTGTTTAGGTGACTTATCTTTTGATCAGACTATTCTGGTTTGTGAATCACATACCAATTAATCAGTACCAGTTACTTAAGTATCCTGTAAGTATTTGATCAAATACTTAAGAGGAGAAACAGAATATATGTTCAACTGAGTGGGGAAAAAATGTCCTTCAGCAAGTTCTGAGAAGACAGCATGCAGAAAGACAGTGACACTTTTGGGCTGGTGATCATTTTTCTGTTCAACTTCTGTACAGCATCTCACAAGCTAGCTACCTTGTCCGTTACTGACTTTTCCTGGATCTTGTCTGACACAAATAATGAGAGTAAGAAACATTACAGATTAAAATACAGTTATTAACTAAGGAAAAGTGCTGTGTCTAACTAATATACCTGTTTACTGTCCTCTGAGCTAAAGCAACTGCACTGCAGATAGTTCAAATATTACAAAAATTTCTGATTAAGCAGTATGTAAGAACATCTGAACACACTCCAGACTCTTATTACTGAAAATGCTCTAAAATTAGTCTGAGAGAGGGAGAATGAAGGAACCAACAGAGTTCATCAACAGAAAGGTTGATATTTCATGCCACATCACATTCTTCTAATGCTTTAGCTTGCTCTGAAAATATGAGCTCATCTTTTAATTCATCTGGGGTGCAGCACTTTGAAACGACCAAAGTGTTTAAAACAGAAGATGCATTGTGTGGGCTCATCCTCCCATGCTGCAGTTAGAGTATAGAAACACAAACGGAGCAATCTCGTTATGAATGAAATCTAAGTCTGAAACCAAAAGGCCAAATAACCAGTAAAGCAAGAGAGGGAAGCAAACTGTTATTTCTGAGGTTTATCAAGCAAGAGCAAAGTACAACTGCTTATTCAACCTTACTATTTAATTATTTCATACGCATCTGTGACATACACAACTTCAAAAGTAAGCAACGCATTGCACTGTACATATAATGTGACAAATAGACCCTGTACTGCACAATGCTCGGTAGGAAAACTTGTCTTCCTTGAGATGAAACCTTCACCAAAAGTCACCCCTCACTCCACTGCCTAGCTGTAGGCATTACCAGGACAGGAATCTGCAGTGTTGACTCCAGGAACACAAAGCCTGATAGAAATCTCTTGTTGAGATTTATCCTGGGCACCATCTTACTGACTCCTAATGGCTTCCAAGCAGTGGGGTGAAATTCTGCACGTACAGCTGAGGTGGGAATCTGTCCCTTGATGGCCACTGCAGGGTACACCCCAACACTATGGGGAAACGGGCCTCCTGGTCAGGAGTCCTGTGAAATGTTTTCCAATTGAAAGCGAAATGCACTAAGTTTCAACAAACTCTGCTTAGAGAAAAGCTTTGTATTGCAACAACCTGCCTAACAGAAAACTTAACTCTGAGCTAACTTGGGGTTTTGGGTTTCAGATGCCAGATGTTATTTTTATACTTTTGTAAATTTGGATGCGATATGGACATGTGTGTCATGTAATTATGGCCTTGCTTGGGTACTTATTTGAACTAAATAGTAATTACCACAGAAAAATCAAGTAATCGATGTGCCAGTTAGACCTGTCCTTTGGCAGGCTTTCTGCCAATTCTGTTTTTTCATGTGAAATTCACAGTCTGTGGAGCCAGGCAATCCTTCTCCCTTTACAAACCTGCATCCTTCTACACTGGCCGCCTTTGTGTTAGAAAGTGGAGAGAGACTAATGACACACTGAGGTGCTCTCCCTATTCAGAAAGCACACACTCACTTTTGAAATACTAAATCAATAGAAATTGCTGTAAACCTAAATGGCATCATGCCAGCTTTTCCTTTTAGATGGAACTAGCTGGCTTCCCATAGCAGGTTTTTATATTGCAGTTACACATGAGTATCACCAGCTAAAATGCTAAATGCATTTTAATACACCTGAGACTTGATTTTTCCCACTTTCTGGCAACAAGCCACAGCTCCCACAAAGCGTAAAGCTGTAGCACTACAACATGATAGCAGATTCCTCACAAGCCACCATCTATACTAAATTGTTATTATTTATCACCTTTTTCATGAAAGGGATACCTTTATAATCACATTATCCCCGATTAAATGTTACTCTGCTGGAAACGATATTTCCATTTTTCTTTAATTTGTACATGCACAATGAAAACAGTGGAAAATCTGACTCAAAATAAGTCATTTTTGTTACCTTTAACAAACAAGCTCTTTCAAAATGAATGCCAAATTTACTTTCCAGGTTTTCCTTGAGTCAGAACACATCTGACACCGCACTTAGGAATTCCTAGCATGTGATAAATACAACAGTAAAATAACATAGTGCAACTAACCTGGCACAAGATTTCTAATAGGGCCCCGACCTCTCAATCTGTCAAGCTAATTAGGAAGATCAGACAACCATTAATGCTGCAGTTCCCCCCCGGGATACAGGATGTGTTATTAACACGGTATGACACGGGAGCATGCAGTGGTGTAAAACTCTAGAGGGTGTCTGTACCAAACTCCAGCGAGTGTGAAAGCAGCCATACAGCTCATTCATCACAGGCTGTCAGCTGCACCTCCAATGTCAAATGGGATGCCATACAGAATTAATTACTCAGAATCAGCAGCCCAGGAAAAGCAGTCATCAACATCTGTTCACATTTCATTTATAACTACTAACCTTATCCTCCCAAACAAGGAAGGTATGTCCTCTTGAAATTCTTGCAGTTGGAAGTGGGATAAAAAGCTAAGAGCTTCAGGAACTGAATGGGGTCACTCTGGTGCTGGGGAAGGGGAGAAGGAAACAGCACCTACGTGCCTTCTCCACCATCAGCTACGTCTCACACTGACATACCTCAAGGCTGGGTATCCTGCAGGGCAAGCACAGGAAGAGATGATTTCTGTCCCACCTTCTCTTGCCAACCCAGGGGATCATCTCATTAAAACTTAATACAGGCTGTCTTAGATCCATCTGGAGTGGACTCTTCCATTGCTTGGAAATGAAGACGGGACCAAACATTGAAAGGACAAAAGAAGAGATGCCAGAGCAAACACTTATATTAATGAATAAGTCCCTAAGCCCAAGTTCTACATACTCAGGCGTTTGGACACGAATGGCTGAAAGCTTGACAGATTCCATTCATGGAGGCTTTTAGGTGATGATATAAAGAACAAAGGATGTTGGGGTGATTCTCTTGGGGCACCTAAAAGGCAATTCTGCCTGCAACAGTAACTAGGCAGCAGCCAAGATGCTGTCAGACCAACTCGGCAGGAAGAAACTTCCAGGCAATCAGTGCAAGCGCAGGCAGCGGGGACAGAGCCACTGGGAGGTCAGGACAGGATATGAGAAACTGAAGAGGAGCTTTGGGCGAGCTCTTAGCTGGCATCAAAAGCTGCTGCCATTCAATATGCTTTGAAGCTATTGGTGTTCACTTAGTTTTTAATAGGAATGAGAAAATCAATATTATTTTTACTTGCTATTGCTTTGTTACACTTGCCATCTTACTTGATTCATGGTAATCCTTTTACTACAGCCATCTGCCAATTTGCAGTAAATTACTCAGACATGCTGAGCCTCTTTGGTTGCACTAGAATGTTAATCTGAAACATCTAGGCCTGCTTTTCATCAGCCAGAGCAGTGTGTGCCCTTTCATTCTCACTGCTGAACACATTTCCCAAAATGGACCAAAATGAGGGACCTACTGTACAAGGCTTTTCTTTTGATCTATCAAGAATGCTTTATCCTTCCATTCTCAATGATGAAGCAGACCCTGGGATATGCTATTCTGATTTTTTAGCTGAGGTTAAAAGTATTTTTAGCTACAACTTATTGTACATTTCTGTAAATAAGCGTCCTTTTGCTTTAGTTATTTTCTCCATATTATTACAAAGCAAGATGGATTTCCAAAGCTTTGAAGACAAAAATGAATAGTGCTTCGGATATTCAAACTCATTTACTGTTCGGGCTGTTAATGAAAGTGCAGATCCACTCCTTAAGTTGCAGCTGTTCAGGGCCTGCTGTGCCTTTGCCTTCTCCCTCATTTGGAGAGACAGGTTATGACTTACATCCCTAGAGAAGTGGGAAAGATTTCTTTTTGTCATATTTTTGTCATCAGCAGTTGAAGACAGTTGGGAATTGCATGAACCTTCTAAAGAAAACAAAGAGTTTTCTCATGTCAAAACATGGCCAAAACTTTGCTGCTGATTAAGCAGATGTCTTCCACATGAAGGGGGTCTTCAGAGATGAAGTGGTAAGTGAAGATTGTCTTGTGTAGCAGGCGTGCCAAGAACAGGGCTGACATCTGGAGTTGAGCTGTGAGGGGCCAGCTTTGTTCTGTCAGCAAAATTATATTGAAATATATGTCTGCGTTCCTGCAGAATCAGAAAGCAAGGACAGCTATTATTCAATGATTAGGGCCTATGGAGCGCATATCAACCTATCTTGTTTTAGCTTTCTGATTTAAACTGTTTTGGTATAGGGTGGTGCAAAATAGACTGGCTTCATTTAATCCTTGGGCAACACTGAAACTCCAGTGATATTTGAATAAATTCCTCCTCAGCTAAATTCCCACCCCACACAAAGGAAGGCTTTGGGCACTCAAAAGGAGAAAAGCAGCTCTGGCCCAACATGTAAGATAAACTGGATTCATTAGTTATGTCTTTGTGTGCGCTTCTAATGGTGAGTGATTTCTGTTCCAAGCAGTATCCAGAGATGCTGTCTGAGACTGGAGGGTGGGATTAATCCTTAGCAGCCTGCCACCAGCTTTGGTCAGGAGGTTATATTCACAAAAGCGTTTCACTTCCTAATAAAGCCATTGCTAACCCTAAGCAAATCAAATTGAGTAGGCAAGAGTGCCTGAGAGGCTGAGCAGGAGATGCTGCTCAGCTTTAATTCATGGGAGGGATTATTGACACATCAAGGTTGTCTAAATGGCTTAACATGTCCTAATGCCACACAAACCTCCCGCTACTTGGAACACTATGAGACCTACACAGATGCACATTATGGGATTTTCAGTGTTAGAGGGGGAATAAAAGGAAACAGCAAATGCTTTCCAGCTGGCATATTTAAATGCTCTTCATCTTCCTCTGAGACATGTGCAGGTTAATTTCAGCTGATGACAGATCTCTCATCCAAATGTTGCTCCAGATAACATGAAGTCATTATACTTACCCTGCAATGAACCTAAACAAGGGAACATTCTTAAAATCATATGTCTGTATGACTGCAATCATAACTTACTTAAATATATTAACTTTAAATACAGAAACAAGGCATAAGGTTTGAACCCACTGCCTTAAACTAATTACACACTTTCATAAAGAAAGCCTCACATGTTAAGTACTAAGGGAGTTACACCTTAGAGACCAGCTGGTTTAGGTCATGCTATCTATGTGCTGCTGCCTACAGTAATAATAAGAAATCGGCTGGCTTCTAAAGCTAAGTGCCAGATATAGACCATATGGCAACGATGCAACATACAATTAAGAATAATACACATAGAGAAAATTAACGTTGTACAATTGCCAGAGGCTCCCCACACACTGAAGAGGAAACAGAATGGACCCCACGGCCATTCAGTCCCTTACATTCGGTTTCACATTTTTGGTCACTGAGGAGCTCTATGTACAGCTGTGGTGCAGACATGTTGGTTACCCTGCACACAGAGGAACAGCCGGTGCTTCGAGAACCTGGTCTGTATTCCTCAGGCTCACAAAACTCTTCTTCAGCAACAAAGTCAGGACCAGACACCTATGTGGCATCCAAGGCCCCGTGTCAGGAAAGAGGTCCTGTATTACACCACATTCACCGAACACATGCAGCCCTACAACCAGTGATGGGCCTTCAGGGCACACATAGTGGAAACTAGACTGGTAAGTTCAGAGGGATCAAGGGCACTGGGATGTGAAGTACATAAATATTAACTCCAGGAAACACAGAAAACCAACTAGTTCTATTATTTATCGGCATTATTTTCAAAAGTTGTAAACTTTCAATGAGCCTTTAAAGTGAAACTTTCAGAAACCACAAAGGTTCCTGAGACAATCCCTCTGGGATAAAAAAATACAGGGTAGAAATAAAGTGGGTTTTACTCACTGTTTTCTCTAGGCAATGAAAAAGAGGCATTTTATTTATTTTTTTGTTTTGTTCAGTGGTTTTTACCTTTACACTGTTATAAAATACTGAAGATGAAACATCAACAGCTGTCAAGGGGAAAGAAAGTTACGGTTTATTAAATACAGGGTTAGCTAAACATGTTCCTGTAAGAAAATGAGAAGTGTCTTGAAAACTAATGCTAAGTGACCAAATGTAGCCAGGCATTATTTTACGTGCGGTCTATGCTGGGACACATCTGTACCATCAGCTACAAGACAGCTGTTGACCACTGTGCCCACTGTGCAGGCCAGCTCTGGCCTCAGAGCCACACAGGGGAGGCTTCTCAGCACGGCTGGCTGCGGGACCAGGGCCAGCCTCTGCTCCTCTGACTCTGGGCACAGCCAGGGCTGGGCTGAGGCTGCCTCAATCTGTTTGCATGGAAAAGACTTTCTGTTTTCACTAGCGGCTTTCTGGGCTGTCAGCACTACAGCCAATGGGTCAGACTGATGAGAGAGTTGGTCTATGTGGTTTTTCTCTCTTCTGCACTGGTCTGACGTACAGCTTCAGCTGTGTCAGCAGAGTTTTTCCAAGTTTGAAATGGATGCAAGAAGTGAACCTGCCATGTCGTCCAGGAGGGAGAGCAAACCCATGCTAGCACAGGAAAATCAAGAAGGGATAGTGCAGATACTAAAACCAGGCTGCTGGGACACTATACTTAATCAGTTGAAAAAAGCATCCACTAGTGAATGGTAATCCCAGAGGATGGAAGATCAACCATGATCCATTAGCCAAAGGTTATCAACCAAGTGGTCTGACTTAGAATCACAACTTAAACTTCAGTCACAAGGCAGAATCTACAAAGTGTGTTATAAACAATCAGTTGCATTTTTTCATAAACGCTTTACACCATGAGAGGTAGACAATGACAGTTTTTTCAGCAGTATGATTGGGGAGTGATCCGAACTCTGAAGCAGATGCCCATGATCAACCCCAAAACAGCTTTATTGCACATAATTCATTAACACAAACACAAACTTGTGCAGATGAATGTCTTCCGACTCTAACAGAAATGCATGTTTGCTATAGCCTTCATCTAACACACTTGCACAGTGAATCAAGGAACCCTTGCAAAAATATTTTGTCCTAAGCTCTGTGATTGCCTTGAGGAAACTGAGAGAAGACTCTGCGTTGTTACATATGTACTTGCATTTGCCCAGTAGCATTCATAGTAGTCCCAGCAAATCAGAAAAGTTGCCACAGTCAAGAGACAGAGCACCACAGCAGAAGCATGGGAGTCTTGTGTAGGCGCAACAATTTTTAGGGAAACTCTGCCTTTGTTTCACTGTCGTCCTCTCTTCTATGAACCCATTTAGTCAAGAAGCTCTTCACCACAGAAAAGTTCAATATCCATCAACGCAACACCTCAATCGCTGGGACATAGTAACATTTGAGGCCTATGGGAATTTGTGTAACATAGATCAGTGAAAACAGCCAATTCCTCCCAGGACAAACTAATACCTGTTTACTTCCATCTACAAAAAGACTGATAACATCACATTATATACACTTATTGTATGTGCCACTGCTGGTACGTTATCTCCTCTTTCAGTGTCTTCTTAATGAAAGTTTTTCTAGCTATGATATTAACCTTTTCAGGTACTAACAGGCAGAATCAAGATTTATTGCTCACATAAAAAATGAAAGGTCAGTGTTCTTCTGAATAATTTGTCCAAATAATAAACATTAATAAATTGATCTTGGCCTACAAAGATAAAGCCTCTAGGATGCAATTAGCCAAAATAATTATGAGAACTATAACTAACAACAAAATACAAAACCTTTTTTATCAATCAGTCCTAGACTTTTCAGTAATGAAGTAAACAACGATCCATAATGTGCCAAACTAAAGAGCTACTGTAACTAATTAAGGTGAGGCATCCCAATGGAAAAAGTATGGAAAAGAATTGAAAACAGAAAACCTGAAAGATGTTATTATTTTCAGACTGAACCTGCTCACATATAATTCAAAAAAACAAAGTCCAAGTGGACTGTAATCAAAGTCCATAGACAGAAACAGAAAAAGCTGCAGCACAGAGACAATTTTATATCTAGCAGGATAGCTGGGATTAGCCAGCTGAAAAGGAATGTACTCCTGGGGAAGGAGCAGCCTTTACAATTACCACTTTGTCATGCTCTTCATTAAATAATTCAGGAATGTATAATGCCATTTGCTTACGTTAAGATTAAATTACAAAATAAATCCCCCAAGGCCAAAGCGATATTGCAGTATCACCCATGTACCCCTACAGTTCCTTTTATAACTCCACGGTATCAGATCTCATTATAAACAGCCATGTATTTTTAAATGCCCCATCAAAGCTATTGTTTTATTAAGTCTGACTGATGACTCCATGGTAATAAATGATGTGCTCCAAAGAATCTGGTGTCCGCATAAAGGAAGCAGGATGAGACATCTTCCAGGCTGTCCGGCTGAAGACAGTACCGGACATCCTGAGGAACGCTGGGGAATTCCCCTCATTGTAGTCGCACAGTAGAACAAATGACATCATTAAGAGAAATGCAGATGTATCCCTGAATGGCTCAGGGGCTTGAGAAGCTAGGAGAGTAACCAGGGTGACGTTCCCAGTGCTCACCCACTGTCAAGCACCAATGATAAGAAGAAAGGGTTGGGGCTCTACTCCAGTTAGAGAGAGGTGGAAAGAAAAGGGTAAACTAAGTTCCTGAGAGATCGGTGGACAAACAGCTAAGGCTGGTATGGCTGGCAGTAATGGCAAGAGCCAGCAACCTAGGCCACTGCTAGATTTGACATGAAAAAAATGGCAAAGGCGCAGCTGACAAGGGGAGGTGTCCAAGAGTCACACTGCCGCTGCCATGGCACAGGGAGCAGTTCAGCATGAGCACAGTGCCCTCCTGATGGCAGCCTGCTCGCTTTGCCCAAGCACTTGCCCATCGCCTGTGCTGGGTGCTCCAGCAGAGTCGACAGGACATTCTTGGCTTTTGTGGTTCCCCCTCAGCCTCCTCCTCCTCCTCTCACTCGTTGCTTGCCTGTCCAGCCCACCGTTTGAGCTCCAAAACTGCTGAATCCTCCATCATGAGGCTACAGGCATACATGCCAATATGAAAAGGGTAGAAGAGAACTATGTACCCTCAAGTTACTTGCCATAAAATACTGTTAACAACAGAATGGCTCGTGACATCAATCTTTATGCAGTATCTCATACTATTTCTTTGACAACCCAAAATTAAACAGGAACACTAAAAGATGATGTAAAAAAATAGCTTTACAATATGTGACTAACTACAGTAAAGCATATGTGCTGCACTCTGTATGAAAACATATAGTCTGTCTTCATCGTACTGAATAAGGGCCAAGCAATAGAAAATTCAGATTGTGTGGCTGTTTTTCCTGACAGAAACCCAGAAACATGAGATATGCAGAAGTGTTTGTCATGTACTGTCTCTGCTAGTAAAGATCACCTGAGCTCTTGGTCTGTGCTCTATCCCAGGGGACTAACGATCAAGAGATCACACAAACAAAGCTGAAAAGCAGATGTAGCACTTCATTTCTTGTAGAAATGCAGAGCAATGAGAAAGTGGAACAGAGAGACTCAGGCTGCAATTTGGATTTTTGTAACTTCAAGGGGTATTGTACTCCAATTTACAGAAGGGCAGTAAATCAATCACAGACATTTCTCTTTATCTGTTATGGTGACTGTGAAGATTTCACAGAAGAGGAGTGATAACGCAGAGGTATAATGTGACCCTGTGGCAGAAAAGGTGCCATAGCTATACAGCCATAGGCACAACAAAAAAGGCAAGGAGATGATTCTTTCAGAACAGGAAAGGGAAAGGAAAAAACTGTATTTGTCATCAAATTATGGTTAATCCATAGACCCAAACTGCCAATAAAATATTTTGAAATGACTCTTCAGTGGGGATTGAATGTCCCTGGGGAACAAGCAATGGGATTTGTAGATTGCAGAGTAACACGGCCAGACTCCAGCCCAGGGGTAGTAATAGAAAGTCATTTCACAGCTGTGCAGCAATGTATTTGAAATATTAGTGATTGCAGATGATGGAACTCGTTTAAAATGAATAAACAAACGGACCCATACAGGGGTGTGATGCATCACTTAAGATGTGAGGGCTGCTGGGAGGATGTTGAAACTAAACATGATGAAATGCACCCCCAGCAGCTCTACTCCTGGATTTTTTATTACAGTACATTTGGACAGAACTTTGTGTTTTCAGTTTGCTGAATGATACATGAGGCTTTATCATAACAGTATCTGGAATAATGACTGCTGTCATGTTGGTCATAAAGAAATGCTAAACAGAGGAGAATGAGAAGCCCACAGAATTTCCAGAAGACTTGACTATCTGACTTTTCATTTTTCCACCTATAACACTATGTACCTAGGAAACAAAGTTTTTGCAAGTAGCTCATTTTAACAGAGAAACAGCCAACTGCTATTAAATGCACTGTTCATTAAATGTCTTCATTAGCGCTCAGTGAAACCAAAGACACAATTCCCACTGACTTCAGTGGACAGGATCATGCTCTCACAGCCTGATCCAAAGACAACAAAAGCCAACAGAAGATACTCATTGATTTCAGCAGACTTTAAATCAGGTCAGGATCTCAACCATTCACCATTGCATATAAGCGAATTTTGTCATCAAAACGGAAATGAAATATCTTTCCCCCCCCATATCATCAGGGGAAATTCATGGCATAATTGATGAAAAGGCAAGATTTAGTCAGAAAAATTATGTTGCCTTTCAGTGAGGAAGAATAGTATCTTGGAAACCAAAGCTCTAACAAGAAATACCCATAAACAAAGCACCTGAAAAGAAACTTGATACTAATCATATGCTAAAAAAAAACCACACAACAAACAATAAAGACCAAAACCCTCCTGTCTATGTGCTTGCTGACTCATATAGGAAGCTGCGGTAAGGACCTACACTATTATTTACTGCATGCTTAACTGCAACGTACAGAGTCATCACCAAAATAAGCATAAGCAAAAGACTGTCTTTGCACTTGACTGCTTTGTTGGAGAACAGCTGAATAATTAATACCAGAACCAGAGGTACTATAGTGTTAAAGGAACTACAATAGGAAGAATTAAAAGCTAGGGAATGATCAGAAAAATGGAGCTACATCTGAGCACTTTACTTTTTCTTGTATTGCACCTTAAATCATATTTTATCAAATAATAATTTGATCAACAAATATGATACAAATCATAATTTATCCTACAGCTGTACATAGAAGACCAATATCACATAATGAACCCTGTGTCTAACTTAATCACGACTTTGTAGCATTTGCATCTTGACAACACTGTTGTCTTTGCATCTTCAACACTCCCGAGTTACTGATATTCAGATGACTGGGGCAACAATCATGGTAATCTTAAAAGAAATCATCAGTACAGAAAACAAATTTCTCACCAAAATTATCTGGTGATATCTACATACAAAAGATTACTGTAAACTCTTTGCTGCTCTTTAATTGCTATGTAGTTAAACATTTTGTCAAGGTACTGTCAAATATGGGATAGGATTGTGACAGGTAAACCCTGCACTACCATCATCGATGGTGCTAGGCTCAGGCCCCATCTCATTTTGCAGTATTTGTGTTCTAACCATGTCACAAGCAAACCTCCCACATTTAAAAGCCCATGTTCTGATCTATGGCCACGGGACACAGCTCTCCATAAAAAGGTACACTTCTTGCCTTCTTCACATGGGGATGCAATGACAAAGCCCCCAAAGAGGTAACAACACTGTTGCTGAAGCCACTATCTGCTTGACCTGTACAGACTACAGGTAAGATCTAGCAACTAATGAAGAAGTTCATGAGGAGGAGGAACTGGATTAGATTATTTTCTTCATAACACTGATTGACTTGGACAGCACATTTCACTAACATTTATGCTGCAGTGAAACCTAATTACGATTTCACTGAGTGACAGGATAAGATGACACAAAACATACAACCAAATTTTGAAAGGGCACATTAGGTCACTGTAATTGCTTGATAATTACTTTTCAGTGTTACTTGAGCAGTTCAATATATATACAATCAAATGAAGATCCGAAATTGTGTCAATAAACACCATTCAAAGGACATTCTTGCACCTCATATGTCACTGTTTCCACTGCCTGCAAACGATAACAACCCGGAGCTGTAGATGGCTTGTTCTGACTGTCTGCCATGCAAACTCAGCCTTTGTTTGCCTGCTTTGTAACAGTCCCCTGCTAGACATTGTCTTTGATTCCCCAGGGCAGCATTCTAATGTATTCCACGCTACCAAAGCTTTTATTCCACTAATACTTCTGTGTATTTGGCTTTGACATTGATTAAGGGATTAAAGGCACAACTTTGTCAATCAGGCCAGCAGAAGAGACTCCTGTTTCTTAGAGCTGAAGATATTTTCTACCCGAGTGGCTAGAAGGAGAATGTGAATGAGTGGAAGAGGTTCAGACATATGTGTCATCTTACTGTTTGATTTCAGTTTTAACAAAAGCATTTGTGCATATCGCAGAAGGATGAAGAGAAACATAAATGCAGGCAGGATTTAATAATCTTTGAGGGCACAAAACAGCACACTACAGCAGAAGAAAGGATGGCTGTGGAAAACAGCTTTTTACTACAACTCTTGTCCTACACACATTAAACTCAGTATCACCATCAAAGAGAAGATGAGAGGTAACAGCAATGCAAAACTATATGAACTTTTCATTATGGACTGAGCTATACAGAACAGAGCAGTTATCCTTTACATTAGCTCATAAGAAAATACTCTCTTATAGATAAACTTCTGCTTGCATGGAAACAACATACAGGATTATGATACGAGACAACATCCAATTTTAATGCAAAATGAGAATTTACTACAGAGAACTACAGAATAATTGATCAGGTTAACATCTACAAGGGCAATTTATGCCAGATCTCAGATGTCATGGTCAGACTCTTGGCCCCAGCTGAGGCAGAACAAAGCAAGTAGAAAGATGCCTTAAGGAGGCAGCAGTGGATGAGGATTCCCCTTGTGCCGACACTCGCCACCTGCTCCCCTCTCCATGCGGGGCACATGCCGGGGGGCCCAGCGGAGCCAGGAGAGCTGGGCAGGGGCAGGCAGGAGGCAGCAGACAGCCTTCACCCGCTTCCCAGCTGGGGCAACAGTCCCTGCGGGCTCAGCAATATTGTTTCCTGGCTGCTCTCTTCAGCTCCAGCGTTGCAGAATCTGTGCAAAACATCCCAGGATCTTTATGGTTCTGCACTCACCTCCAAAGTTCTGCTAAACTTCATGTTTGGATGAGTATTTAAATGCTGCTGCTAAAAATGGGTAATATCGTTTCATTTAGTTTTACACTTAAAAAGTAAAACGTTATAAAATGCATGTCAATTCAGCATCCAGCATTAGAGCAGTATATATCTGATGGTGTTTGAAAAACTGTCTGTATCTCAAGTTCAGAACAAAATCTGAATCTGAGGGGGTTTTGTGCAGGTAATCAGCAAGAGCACTGGACAGGAGTAGCTGGGTTTTGTAAAAACAATTCTTGACAAACCTTACCCTATGAACCTGCTTATGTTAGAAGATACACCTTAGTACTTCAAGTATCACATCAAGTAACTATATCATTGCAAGTCGAAGTCGTGTACATCCTGTCAAATCCCTATGCCCCACAAGCTGAATTCATAATAAGTATTTCAAATATTGCATTTTGGGCAAACGGGTTTTTTTGTTTCTTACAAAACTGCCTTCTGGAAGGCTTGCTGCTCTGTCAGAACCCTGGCATTGTCAGTGCTGACAGCTATGCAGACTGAAGCAAGGCCACATCTCCCAGACTGCCAGGTAAGCTCACACTCTTGGCTCCTTGACAAGCTATCCCAGCAGCCAGGATGCCAGCTGGCCTCAGACTCTGGAAGAGTCTGAGATCTGAACTGTGGGTTTGGGGAACCCTTGGATACTGACTCAAAACTGTGAAGGAAACAAGCAGGAAATCTTGCAGCTTGTGCCTTAAGCTGACTTGTTTCTTTTCAGGGTCGCTGCCTCTCCACAGCGATAAGGGCAATGAAGCTAATGCATGCCATCTCGAAGCAGTCACGCCATCTCAAAGTACTCTTCGCTAGCAGCAGAACATGCTTTCAAGTATTTTCTATTACAGGATGTACTGATAAAACACTGAAGTATGTGGATACCTTTTGCAAAACTCTTCTATTGAAATAGACCAGTCCCAAGTTGCTCTTGCTTCAAAGAAAGAAAACTGTATTAACTTAAAAGGAATTTCTGTGGTATGTCTGCATTTAGAATTTGAGTTAACTGGTAGCACCACTGTAGCATCAGGCAACGCTCCTACAAAAAGTGACCTGTATCAATGCACTTCCCCCTTGCTTCAAGCAGAGCAATCCACACACAGGGTTTTACCTGCCTCTGCCTGTACCACAACACACGTGTAGCTACACCAGGCATCGGCTGTTAACATCAACAAGAAACACTGCACAGTTCTAAACAGGTTTCATTCTAGGCATTCATGCACTGTCCTCCCATCCTTCTTACCATAAATCCTCAGACTTTTTGCATTTCTGCAAAGAAAATGAATATTCTTGGACCATGAGATAATGACAGAAGTACGCAGCTATCTGTAAGATATCTCAGAACCAACGGAGTTAATGTGCGTTTCAGATAAAGCAATAATCAAAAAAATCCCTCCCATTTTATGGTACATCGTCACTATGCATCCCACTCACTCCTCTACCTCAGCCTGCTTAGTATGAGTCGTCTTTCAAACTCCAGCAAGCTAGGATTTCTGAGACATTATTAGGAAAGACAGGAGAACTGCTTCCTAGGGCTGAATTCCACTCTTTCTTGACTAAAGCTTGTACAATTAGCAATAACAAGAGAAAGGAAAGCTCTTTTGGGACAGCCTGCCCACATCTAATTGGTATTATTTGAATGCAGTTTTCCAGCAGCATTAAAGAACATGTGGCAGAAACTTCAGTCGCCTGCCTTTGTATCTGTGCAAAACCATGCAACAACACTGATACAGCTTAACACACATAAATACACATCTATTTTAAATACACAAATGTAAATATCAATATATGTAATGTAATACTAATTTAACCTAATATAGTGTAATATATTTAATAAATTAAACAACACTATAACAGCAGCTATATACCTTATCACTCTCCACAACTACCTGAAAGGAGGTTGTAGCGAGGTGGGTACTGGTCTCTTCTATCAAGTAACTACTGATAGGACAAGAGGAAATGGCCTCAAGTTGTGCCAGGGGAGGTTTAGATTGGATATTAGAAAAAATTTCTTTACTGAGAGGGTTGTCAGGCATTGGAACAGGCTGCCCAGGGAAGTGGCGGAGTCACCATCCCTGCAGGTGTTCAAAAAACACGTAGACGTGGCACTTCAGGAAGTGGTTTAGTGGGCATGGTGGTGCTGGGTTGATGGTTGGACTTGATGATCTTAAAGATCTTTTCCAGCCTAAACAATTCTATTATTCTACTATAATAATAACAATGTATAATAATGTATTTTAAAGATACATATTTAATATGCAACAGATTGTTCTTTGGATTAAAACAACATCAAATTCACAGACTACTAAAAAGAAAAATATAAAATACCATAATCCTGCAACGTCTGTTTAACTTGCTTTGTAAAAGGAAAAATCCTTTTCATATGGAATACGATTCAGACTCCTCTTTGAATCCATTATGTCTTCTATTACCAGGACATTGCTCAAGAATATTAGAAATATTTAAGTTTTCTTTAGGGGTATTTTTGACCTGGAAAAATGGAATTTTCAGTTGAATTAATTTTGAAGAGATCTTTCTAGATCAAACTGAAATTTTATATGAACATAATGAGTTACAAACTTCCAAGTACAAATCCATCTTTATCCTTGAAGTTGACCTTATCATTATCACGGATTGCAGGTGTTTAATATGCAAGCTTCCTAATTCTTCTTTGAAAAGTTATCAGAGGAATAGTGTGCTATAGAATATATAATCATTTATTTAGTCCCTCAAGCCCTTCACGTATGTGAGCCAATGGAAGATGGAATAGAAGATTCCATACTATGAATGGACTAAATCATATGTAAATTGACTTTACTAGATTTTTTTTTTCCCAAAAAGGCAAAAAATAAATTTTAATCAAAATGCTTATCATTTCCTAAATGCAATGTTTGGAAGCCTGTGTTTAAATACTGCCTAGCTCTGCTGTCTTGTACAAACTTCCACTGCTTTATGGAGTATCCACTTTGGAACAGCATTAGCTTAGCTTTGTAACCAACAGAATTTGAATTTTCATGCATTTCAGGGGGCTACTGCTCTGAAACCAAAACAAAGGATTATGATTTTGTAGTTACTTACTCCCAGCTGCTTATCAATGTGTTCCTGCTACCTGTTAAGAAAGCCAAACTTGCTCAGAAAAGCTTCATATGGTCATGTGTGTGCAATGACATCAGGAAATAAAGGGGAGATTCCCACTTTGGTTTGGGTTTGATCAGAGGGAACACAAGCACTGTGGGAGGGCTTAGCTTTGCTGCTTTCCAGTGCTTCTTTGGCAGACAGTACGTGCATGTGCTTTGAAAGGCATATACAGGTGACTAGCAAAGAATATTCCAAATTTTGATTTATACTGCCTTTATGTTGAAAGATTCTGGAAACATAACAAAAATAGCAAAATACTTTTTTTTTTTTCATTCCACTTACTGCTTTATTTACAAATACTACAATCTGCAATTCAGCCCTGATCTCTTTTTTGCTCAGAAAAAGTGTTTCATGTATATGGTTCATGGTAAAACACTGGTATTTTAAGAGATGTGCTCTCTTTGATTTTCTGTTACAGACTGGGATCATATCAATAGTAAAAAGCTTTCATCTAGAATCAAGAAACAAATTGTGTAATTTCCTTATTGCTTCAAAAGGGGTAAAAAAGTCAAGAAGAATAGAGTGGATGTTAGGTTATAATGGCATGGTATTTACAATACTGTAAAAATTTTGGAGGAACATGAACTAACCTCTTCTCATAGTGGACAGAGAAAAAGAATGATTAATGGATGTAGATGGCCACCTTGCAAAAGGACTGATGATTTTAAAGGCTTCAGTTAAGGCCCAAAGCAAAGATGTTAGCAGACTTGACTTAGCATATAATCGCAAATAACTGGTTTTTAAGATATAGGTCAATATCTGAAGTGGTGTGATTCTAGGATGAATGTGTGATTCTCATTAATGTTGCTATAATAAAATAAATTCAGGCAGAGTTAAAAAAGGAGGATTTTGTGTGTCAAGGCTGAGGTGGAGCTCAGCAGCCTTTCCTCTTCCCCTCGGTAACTATCTCTGTCTGGAAGTGCATTCTTTTAAAATCTGAAAATGTAGATTATGCAGGTTCACCCGATGATTTCTGGCCTCTGAACAGAGATTGTTTTCCATAATCCACATATTCTCTTCTACCAAAGACTTTTTTTCCTGGCAGATGTTGAACAGATGCTTTTTATTATAAACAGATGGGAAAGATTTTTCAATTACCGATTATTCAAAGTGACAAAAAGGCCTGTTGCATAACTTAGAGATGATATTGAAATAATATTTATGCATATTCAAAAAAGAACATTAAAATAATGTTATTAATCTGGATTATATTAAAATTATCATGTTTGAAATTTTATCCTATTCCAGTCTAATCCAAGTGTAGTACTGTGAAGAATGATGATACTCCCCACTGCGGCACTATGGCCCTGCAGTGCAATGGGGTCCTTGGTCTGCGCCGCTCCAGCATCAGCTGGGAATGAAAATTACTCTTGGCTCTTTCACAATCTCCTGGCAGTACGAGAAAGTCAGAGAGCTTCAGTTTAGAAGTAGCATTGCTAAACACCAGGACTGTACGTACTGACTAAAACTGCAGTTCCTAAGTACAAGTTGAATTTCTTACATCCCAATATCCAACACTAGCGGTTCCGACGAGAACAAAACCCTGACTTAACACGAAGACAACACATTGCTGTCTTCCTTTTACGGCAAATAACGTAAAGGAGCAGGGAGCGTGCCATATTTGTCGTCTGAACCTATCTGGAGTAGATTGGAGGTGCAGATCCCAAAGGGAGCACCCACCACTCTGACCTACAAAGCCAGGTTCTTGAAGGAGGGTCTGTGAAGCAGCACATCCAATAAATACACTCATTTTCAGCACCGTTGCCTACAGTAATCAACATGAATTACATCCAAAAAGTTTGAATTTATTTTAAAAAGCACTGGCTTGAGTATGAAGAAGAGAGAGAGACAGGAGAAAAGGTCATGAAACAATTAGAAAATGTCAATCAAGAGGGAACTCTCAGTACCCTGGCAAGCGTACCCAATACACTCCCAAGGTAATAGTGAAGGAAGCCAGAATGATCTAGTTAGAAAAATTCAACTGTTCTAAGTTTTCTTAACATTGTCTCTTTTAAAAATTTAAAACTCATGATCTTGTCAGCATAACATTAAACGAAGCTTTTGTTTACTCATTAACCTTGGTGATGGAATGGAGAAAGAAAACACAATCTAACAAAAGCATCCACAGGGCCTGAATCTAACTGCACTGGCCACTACTGCTGCACTGAGCCAATTCTGTGGCAGTGTAAGACAGACCAGGCAGAGTAAAATACAGGAATGCCCAGCAAGAAAAGAAAATCTGGGTTTGGACAGGAGAGCAGAGTGGAGTTGCTGTGAGACCACTCACCTACAGAATGAACCGCCGATAACAAGAAAATCCTTTAGACAATCAAATCGTTCAAGAGGGAAGTTTTTCTTTGGCACTCTATTTAAACAGATGTGCTGCAGCGTGTTTTTTTCTGGCAGTGGTGGTACTTCTATTTTAACTACGCAATCCCCATACAGCTCAGTGACTTTACAAAGCTTGTCTTACAGCACTACCTTTTTCAAGCTTCTCCAGAGAAAATCTTCCATCTTACAAAATAACCCCCCGACCTCGGTAACACTTGGAGGAGGATGAAGAACTAAAACTTGGTTCAGAAGCTAAATTAATAATAATGAGTTAATTTTACTTTCATCATTACCATTATTGTCTCTGCTATTGTTTGGAGTATTTTGAAGAGGAAAATACAGAGGTGATACTTTTCCCTGTAACCTCTTCACTAACACTCCTGTTAACATAATTAAAATATTCCAGTGCTGTTGAAGCCCTGTAAGATTTTTACAGGCATTGAAAATTCAGCGTATGCTCCCTCCCCCCAATCACTAGCGAGAGCAAACTTACAAAAGCTTCATGTAACAAACAGCAAAGGAAAATCATAGAAAGGCACTAGTCATTTGGTTCCCAACCATTTTCATCAATGCCTCCGGCAACTCTAAGTGTTTGATTTTCAGCAGATTTCTTTTTCAAATATTAAAACAAGAACAGATTTTCCTCTTAATTCCTGTTTGATTGCAGAGGGAATTCATGTGAAAGGATATTCCTGGATATTCAAATGAGCTGTTAGAAACGATGTCTCATGAAGTGTTTAGAAAACATATTAACAATGTGCATTCTTTGGGATTCTTTGTCAGGGCAGATGCAACAATAGACCTTAGGAAACATGAGCAGATGTTATTCTGCACACTCTTCATTTCAGAGTCTTTAGAAATTCATGAGGTCTTTTGTAGGTTTTATGAATCTTCTAATAACAGTGCAGCTGTTCAATTCAGAACTGCAAAGATGTCCTCAGACGTTTACTTGAATCTGCAAATGTCGAAGGCAGCACTGGAATGGCCACTTTTTACAGGTTTGCAAGATATTATCTGAAAAGGCCAACCAGGTGGTATCTGCGAATGCTGTGTTTTCCTCTCCTCCCATGACCTGGACAACTGCCATTCCATGGCTAGCAATCCTTTGGTAATTCAAAGTGTTGCATTGCCTCCACCTCTTTTAAATAGCGATCTCAAAGACAGTTCAACTTTCTCTGAATATTCCCACTTTCTAGATGGGCAACACTATGATTATTTTCCAATTTTATGAAAAGAATCACTTAAGTTGTCAACAATAGCACAGAAACTCATTTACTGCAACACACTGGTGCATTCTCATAAATATATTCTGGTCAGGCAACACACAAATCACATTGCAGATGGTTTCACTGGAAAACGTGTATTTGATCAACAACAATTGCACTGTGCTGAACTTGATTTGATTTCTAAGAGTCAAGCTGTTTTACACTAACCCTCTTCTGACAGAGCTGCAATCCCTTCTGGATTGTGAATGTCCAGATGGAATATTTAGATCTTTGCTCATTCTCCATTTTTGTTGGCTCACCTTGCATTTACTTTAAATTCACTGATGGCTTTATTTAGCTCTTTATTCTGCTAATCTTGAAAAATGTTGCTTAATCTTACTCATGTAGTAACTGATGTAGTAATTGGATGGTCCCCAGAAGAAAAAGATGTTTTAAATATTATGCTTGGCTACTCTCCAAAAGGCAGGACAGTGCATCACAAGCTTCTGTCCTTGATCTACAGTTTGAAAAATACAATTCCATTACCTTTAATGTTCCTTGAATGTGGCAGATCACCTCTCTAAATGCAAAGCATCAGAGTGGTAATTCATCAAATACAGTAACCACTCAATACAGTTCCTTCAGTACATGGTAATATAAGTTTACTTTAACAACAGTAATATTTATTTTACGAAGAACAGTTACAGTACACATTCAATATATTTATTCCTCAAATCAGAACTAATCTGCTTTATGCATTAAGTATTGGCAGTAGTAGTGTACAGACAAATACTTACTAATAAGTGTTAACTGAATTTGATATTCCTGACCACAGAAGAGAGAGACATGAAAGAAAATATGTAATTCAGTTAATAGGAAGAGTTGCTTTTTAAAAAAAAATTGCTGTGAGGTGAAGCAGACTTGAAACACAGAGGCAGTTAGTTCTTCGGAAAATAAAAATGTGGACAATCAGAATTTCATAAAGGAAACACTTTTACATCAGCCTGTAATTCAGAACTCACTGTCAAAGGAAATCACTGAAGCCAAGAATGGACACATCTGAAAGATGCTTCTTACAAAGAAAATGTTTCTTTAACTACTGGTATCTTGTTATCCTTCTTAACAATAACTAACTTCTAGGAAGTAGCAACCCACCATTAAATGGTTTAATAATTTTTTAAATCAACAGTTCCCAAACTGTAGAGAGTTGGCTCCTCTTGGTCAATGGAGCTATGGTAACTGCTCTGAAGCTGGTTTAAGTACCACGATTAAACAAAAAGTTGTATGAATTTCTCAGGTCTATGTGGCTGTGCTGTTGGTTCACCAGAAGTGTTGCACCGTTAGTCCAAAAATTTACAACCACTGGTTCACAATGAGATGAGATGAGATGAGATGAGATGAGATGAGATGAGATGAGATGAGATGAGATGAGATGAGATGAGATGGCACACTGTCTTCAAACTGCCTCCCGAGTGTTTCAGCCTCTTACACATTTGGTGCCAGCCACCACTAGTCATAGCTACTGGAAAGGATGGCTGGTAAGCCCCATGATCTGCTTACATCGTCCTTTTCAGTCACGCAGTGGTATACATAGTGGATACAGTGTAAGCATGCATATGAAGTGGAGATAGTGCAATATGACAGTGCATATGCTTCCGTAATTCGGCTTCAGATACATCCAATGCAATGAGACAAAATTCAACCAGCTGTATATGTGTGTTATTCTAAGTGAAGAACACTTAGGGACATGGTTGAGTGGTGGACTTGGCAGTGTTCGTTTAGGGTTGGACCTGATGATCTTAAAGGTCTTTTCCAACCTAAATGATTCTGTGATTCACTACAGACATATAACACAGACAGAATTCAGACACAGGAGGCTTGGCATCTGCTTCGCAGATACTGCAATTAAAGAAATTTAGGTTTTCCACAAGAAACAACACCCCCCCAAAATAGCAATTAAAGCCATTAGAAAGAGAGAAAGATTCTATGGCTTTAAGAAAAAACAAGGCTTTTCCTATAAGCCTGGAAGTTTAGACAATAAATACAAAGATGTTGCTATACTTACACAATGCTCATCATCACTGATAAGCAAGTACTCTTTAAAGTTTAGTAAGTTTGTGCTGATTTATCGCAAAAACCAAAATCAACCATATAAGTCACCGAGGAAAGCTTCTATGTGGTCCTTGTCAGTGTCCTTCTGTGTCTGTGGCTGCGAGGCAGTGCTCACAGATTGCTTGTCCCGTGTCAGCGGCTGGAATGATTCAGTGACTTACACTCAGTTTATTCAGGCTTAACCTGGAGAGTTTGGCGTTTCCACACACTTATACTTGGTGGCAAAAATGTCGATCATGGCACAGTCCTATGAAGTTCATAGGGTTTACACTAGTTAAGGCTTATTTTTGCCATGAAAGACAAAATAATAATGCTCCACTTTAAATAAGAGCAGAATTACCACTGTAATTATTGGTCTGCAGCAGCACTGAAGTATGCAGGAAGCATCAAACTTGGGACCATGTTAACTCCTCCAAGGTGATCTTAATTCAATACTGAGATGGACAGAGCTTAAGGATAAAAGTGTCACAGAACAAGCTAAATAGTGGTTGGACAGGTCTTGACAGAATTGTAATGTATAGACAAACACGCTGAGTGTCAGTAAGTGAGAAACCTCATTATTATCTTTCCCAAGCAACTTTACTTTTTCTCATTTTAAAAAAACAGGACAGCAGAGTGCATAAAAGGAAGCTATGGTTCCTGTGCTTCCCAGAGGAGGAAGCTTGGAGAGCCTGTTGATTATAAATAGAAGAAAGAAGTGGAACAACAGAAAGAGAGAACAAGCTAGGACTTCAGCCAGGTGCTGATCAAAGAGCTTAACTGAGTTTGGGGGCTATCAGAGGGCAGATTTACACTCTTCCTGCTTCCAAGTTAGTCAAAGATGACTTCCACCCAGTTAGACTGCAGTTGAGGAAAGTAGCACTCTCCTACCTTGCTGTCCCATGGGTTGGTAGATTTTGTTGTAGCGATTTATCAATTAAAAATTAAAAAAAAGAAAAGATGCCCTGCAGGCAGGTGACTTATTTCAGGTCACAACTGCATACCTGTATGTCAGATAGTTTGGCAGCACACTACCTTTGCTTTTTAGCTTTGTACTATTACAAAAGATCACTGCGAAGAGCTTATTAAAGAGAGCAATGTCCCAACAAACACTGCAGCTATGCTGATCTACAGGAAATGCACTTAAAGGAATGAAAGGAAATCTGACAACTAATACTTTGTATTTTCCCAGATCTCCTACCCAGACGAGCAAGCTCCCAGGTGACATACTGGCCTGTATTAGTAGTGCTGGTGTCCAACAGGGAATGGACTGAAATGCTACTGTATTCTGTTTCTCTGAATCCTGATGGAGACTAGCTGAAATGGTAACTATTCTGATTAACATTCACTTCATGATTACAGAATAAAAGAAACATCTTTTCTTTCTCCTCTAAAGACAATGCCTGCTCATTACTGTTTGTGATGTCCATATGTTTTCTGAACTCAGGCTGCATCACTGCATATGGAATTGCTGGTAATAGCTTTTATATCTAATTACTTGAAGGTGCTTAGGCTAATAAAGAAATTAGTTTGAAGAGACTGCCAGAGATATCAGACTGTGTCACTGAGGTGGGAGACGAACAGTTGAGCTGCCTTGTGGCAGGTCCCTTGTAGACACTGGGAATTTGAGGAATGACATTTCTGAGCTGCTTTTAAGATGATGCAGCATATACTAACCCTCATGGACAAAGAGCTAAACTCCATGGTATTCAAATATGGATCAAGAGCACAGCATGAGACCTAGCCTCTGCTCATCCCTTTTGGGATGCATACGCATACGCAAGCCCCCAAATGCAGGGAAGCACATGTCCTGAGGCAGGCTCAGCCCAGGGCAGGACAAGGACTCCAACAGGACACCTCTCAGGGCAGCACCCCTCTCTTCCACATTGCTTCCTGATGGGTCCTTTCACTTCTTTTTGTGAGGTGAAGAGGTAGGCTATTTATGTATTTTTCATGCTTAGTATTAGTACATGGCACATAATATTACTGTATACCATATTACTGTAGTGAACTCAGTAACTCCTAAGATTTTCCTCAACAGCTCACATAGCATTTATGTTTAACTGAAGTTTACAAGCCCACTGTGCAAATACCATGACAGTATATACTCATGTGAAAGTTAAAAAAATGTTTGTCTCATGAGAGGAAGACATGTTGAAAGATAAGTTAAAATACTGACTTGTCCAACAGTGTTTGAAATAGCCTAGGTCGATAAATAAAAAAATCCAAAAAACCAAACTTAGTTGATAATCATGTGCAAAGCCATAGAAACAGTAAGAAACCTTGGACAGCTTTTTAATTATTATTCAATATGGCTCTAATGGAAATAACATTGTCCTTGAGAATGAAGAACTAATTCACAAACAGTTACTCTGGCACAGCTTCTATTGGAGCATTTGTTGGTCAGTGTTAAGCCTTTTCAGTGAGGCAAAAAGATGGCCTGTTTACTTGTTAATTTTTATGGTTATTACTGGCCTCACACATACAACAATTAATTTCTATAGCTCTACATATTATTTGATGCAAACAAGCCTCTAAACATGTCTGTTTCTTTCCACTTCTTCCATTTGTTTTACTTACATCCTAAATAAACAACTTTTAAAAATACTTGTAGGAATATTTTTTTAACTAAGTAATAAATGTTTTCCAAACTGCTTTCATATTTGGGCTTTACAGGGACACTGCTAACAATCTGTACTTACCACAAAGAGGACGAAAATAAATTCTGCAAGGCACAGAAAATGAGGAGGAGGGAGATACTGTGAAGAGACAAGTAATGGTTTTTAGTGCTCAGAAATTTGTTAACAGCTTTTGTGCACTTCTGTGCCTCTTTCCTTTATGTGCCACCATCACAGAACACTTTGCAGCACTAGGAGAGGACAAAGTAAATACGTGAGCTTCCTTTTAAATCCCGTATGTGAGGGAATGCTTCCAGTGCTCAATATGAACAGGGATACAATTTCAGGGATGTTCCTCTCAGATTCCTTGCTATGACAAACAGTCCTGAAAGCTGCAGTTCAGGCCTGAGTTCCCAGCTCTGACACCAGTTCCCAGGCTGTGCTCTGGGGAGAAGGGGTACAGGGCAGGCAGCATTGGTGACATGACAGCAAACTTGCCTGATTTCCGTTAGGAAACTTAGCAACCAGCACCATGTTCCAGTTTTCCTGTATCTCCAGTGGAAAAAATACATCAGAAAATTCAGAACACCCATTCCCATTTCCAACCTCATTACAATTTACCAGGTTACTGTTTTCCACTGTCTTCATTCAATTCAGAAAAGATCATGCCTACATAAACAGGTGTTCCAGTTTTCTAAGTCACAGGAATATCACACATGATTCACTAGGTGGGCAAGATTTAACATGAATAGTGGTTGCAGTGAGCAGACTCATCAGCATCCTAGTTTCATTTACTCTTACAAACTGAAGGTATATCTCCTAAACTTTTCACTAACTAATATTAGACATAAAAATCTAATCACAAAATTTTTGGTAAGTTTGAAATGATTACAGAAGAAATACTAAAGACCTCTCTAAACTTCAGGTTAACTTGAAAAGCTTATCTAGGGAGTCAGAAATAAATTTTTACCCCTTTTAAGACTGCGAGACTTTTGCCATCAAATAGAAAAGACATTGAAAGTAAAATTTCCATACATTTCAATGCAGCCAGGATCTCGTTCCTGTAAATTACATCTTGGCACTCTGACTGCAATAAATCCAACCTGAACAAAAATAAGACAGGGTTTAAAGCCTGTAGGAATCTGAAGCTGTCAGCTGTCATTTCAGCAGGTAGTCAACCTGATAGTTTTGGGCTAACAAGCTAAACTAAAGTTAAAGGAGATAGATCTAAGTACAAGCAATTCTAAGAGATACTTTTCAGTCAGTGCCAGTGATGGGTGTAATACCCATCCAAGTGGGCTACTTTAGACTCCAAGAAAAGCAATTGCCCAGATAAAACTGAAGTAATTAGTTTAAAAGGTAGCAGAACTGTATTTACCACAGAAGGGGATCTAATATCCAGATCAGGTGATCTTTCACTCAAAAGCTTTTAAAACTCCCTGTGAATTGTAACAGTTTGACTTAAAGAGTCTAGGTCTAGCGCATATCAGAGATATACTTTTTCAATTTTCCTGGCTTTGACGTTTAAGCAAACATTTGTCAGCCATTTTTACAGTCAATAAGATATAAAGAACACAACCTCATGCATACACAAGAAACACAGGAATAGCACAAAGCTCTCGAACCGGCAGACTGTGTTGTACATATGCACACAACTACATCTTCCACAACGCTATTATGTCAGTGAGACGTGCAAAGCATGAGGTCAGGGTCCAAAGCTAAGCAGGCAGGAGGCAAAGATGCTTTTGTGGAGGCAAACTGGACGTGAATTGTAATCCAGCAAAAGTAAGGACCATCTGCACTGAGGTCTTACCTCCTTACTTCTGTGCTCTCTACTGATCCCCTCTAGCTTCCCTTTTACCTCTGCAGCATCCCTCTATTAAAATCATCTTTTTGGGGCTTTCAATAGATAATTGTCAGAGAATCCCCCAGTAAAAGAGAGGCTGTCTCATGAACCTGGCTTCAACACTGAAATTACCACAGTTGGGAGTGCTGGAGTGGCTGCATTCCCTCTTCATCAGCTGGATTCTGATGAGACTGAGAATGATGAGGGATGGTAGGCAGAGCAGGTGCTCTTCTGCAGATCTATACTTGCTCCCTACCTCCTCAGCCCTGACGTGGACACATTCCTGTTTGTAACTGCTTCTTCCAGACTCTCCAGGAAGTTCTATGCTTAAAGAGAGAACAGTACTAATGAAGCTGAGACTCCCCTTCCTCGAATGCATTGGAAAATAACTCTCTAGATGTAGAATGGGACCCAGCCCATGATATTCTGTTATGTATGTGCAATCTCTTGAATCTGCAACATAATCTAAAAGAAAATCTGAATGTATCTCCAGGTAATAAGAGGACACTGTTCAATAAAAACTGGTTGGCAGTGTTTCAGCTATAATAAAGCAAAGATTAATATAACCAAGAGGTTACACATTAAGCCTCTGAACCAATTAAAAATGAGAACACAACAAGCAGTAAGCCATTCAGCCAGTCTATTAGCAAAACAAGCACTAACCACATTAGACTATGTTTAAAATTATCAGGGCCTAATAAAAACAATCTACCAATTCTCAAGCCAGTGAAAATGAACCAGCCAGATGAAGCAGTTTAATCTCCTTTAGCTAAGGAAGGAGAGTGCTAGCTAAAGCCCTGGCGTGCTGACTGACCTATAATCCATTCTTACCAAAGACAGATGCTGCCATTGCCTGCCCAAGGGAAGTGGAAGAAAAGGAAAGGGAAATTTGCAATACTCAAAAATGCCTTTACTTACATTTTAAAAAAACAGGAAATATTACCTTTATGCTTCCAATGCTACTTTTTTCTTTCTAAGAATTAAACCCTCAATATACTAATGAAAGGCCTGAAAATGTTTGTAGTTTTAAAGGGCTTTGTCCTGACTATTTCTGTGTAATAAGTACTGGCAAAGCTACTCTATAATTTTGATTAAAAAAATAAATCTATAAATAGACAAGTGTGGTTGATGAAGCAAAACTGCATTTCCAGCACAGGCATACACATAACCACAGAATAATAAAGAAACAAAAGACTCCATCCAGAACTTTCCAAAACATGTTGTCATTGTGCCTAGGGGCTTCAGCTGCTGGCTCACAGTCCTCTTCCCTATGCATTCAGCTTCAGAGGAACTCTCCTCTCCAGTGCAGGAACCCAGCAATCAAACCCAGATTGACTGGGTTTTGGAATTAACTTATTTTTATCATTCCCTTTCGCTTCAGGCATTTCCCCCAGTCACAGACTCTGCGTCTCTACAAGACGGGCCCCATAGGAAGGCCCTGTCCTTCCTGTGGTGGGCATAAAGTATCTGCCTTGGACGTGGAGACACATCTGCTGTTCGACATGCTATTTTTAGATTCAACATATCTTGAGAAAATGCCTGAAGGATTCATTAGGGCGGCTTTTCATCTCTGATCCGTGCTTCCACATCAGATATAGCTGAAATGGGTATCCTCAGAGAGTAGGGCTCCATCCAGTGTCTGCTAGACGAGTTACTTAAATCTCTGCTTAAGTTTATGAATTAAACCTCAGAGACTTAAGCCTATGCTCCCACTCCAAAGGATAGTCATTCAGGACCTATTCTCTTGTCAGACAAGGCTGGGAGAGAGAGTATGATGGCTGTTAAGAGCAATAGCTGATCAGACATTTCCAAGGTAAGCCTTTGAAAAACAGACTATGGTGAAATTCTCGATATTGAATTGTTGGATTTTTTTTGCAAAAGACTCCTGTTGACCTTATCAGAACCAGGATTTTATCCTGTTGCTTTAAACAAGTGAGTTTAACAGTAAGGATGTGCATGGTATTTTTAAGCATAGGCTTCAGATTCCTACCTTCCCATGAAAAAATACTCTTTGTCATTTTGGTATCTAAAAGCTTGTTCCCAGACTGAATATTGGGATTTAATCTGTGAACAGAATAAAAATGGATAAGTGCATTTATCTACATGAAAAAAATGCCCTTTAATCTTAGTTCAGACCCATAAAATCTAGGTTGCAACTTAAACTGTTCTGTGCAGCTGAAATAGGTTAAAGAAAACTCCTTTGTACTCTTCATTTCTCATGCATACAGCATTATCACTTAGAATTAGGCATGACATTTCAGTAAACATTGCTTGTATTAAGTTAATAGACAAAGCACACAGGAGACAGCTATCAGCTAAAGAGGAAGAGGGAAACAAAGCACTGATGAGGCAAACTTTTACACCGGCAAAGAAACAGAGAAGCATGTGCATTACCTTTTTTACCTCCACCCAGACTACACTTCTGATATGTTGCTCAGTCATACTTACTTACTCACTTTCTAAGAATATTGAGAGACTCATCTGTCAAAAAAAGCATTAACCTGAAAGTAGTTCCTTTCATCTAAATTAGTCACACATCTTATAAAAAACTCAACTACCTAGTGATTTGTTTCCTGAATTCCTTGCTTTGTATGTATAAATTGTACATAACTTATATTCACCAATTTTATTTAACACTGAACAACTCAATAAAAATCTTACTAAACATGGGCTAATTGAGAATGGTGATGTTTCTATTAAAGTATGCATAGTAACAAAACAAAAATGCAAGAACATTACCTGTATTAAACAGATTTGCTGCTAGGCACCATATTGTTTTAAAGGTTATGAACTCTGACAAGATCATTTCATCACTAAGGGTTAGACTATAATCCCTTCATGCTGGATGGGAATTTACACCCTGGGGATTTTCTGCCATTAGTTACAGTTGGGTTACTCACAGCATAATCATGCTATGAACAAGGCTATGGGCATCAGTTGTACTCAGATCTAGGTTATTAGGTCTCAGGTTTAAGGTCTTTTTAAAGAATGAAAGATACAGCATGCATTCAATTCAGAACTGAAAACTACTTTCGTTTATCTTTAAAAGTGACATAAAGAAAGAATACTTTATCTGCACATTAAGAAAACGTCAAAATGTTCCCCAAAGGTATCCAAATTAACATGTATGTAAATTATCTTTCATTTTGATATGCAACAGTCAGTGTGCATACAGCACTAAGCACTTCAAGAAGGGATATGACCTACTCTTTGTCAGGTTGGGAGTAAGGGAAACCATGACAAATAAACACCATTTTTGAAAACAGGACCAGAGTATCCAGCATTGGAGTTACGCTGTGAATCATTCTCCCTTCCTCCTTGCTCACTTTTAGATACTGAATTAACTCAAGCTATGAGGACACGTAGTTGCCTTGCAGCAAACATATTATATGACTTAATTTTAGAATAGCGTCTCCTTTGGTGACTACTTTAGATATTCTCATGAAAATCAGTTTCAAAGTATCATTTAAGGACCATCTGGACAACCCGTTTATTCACTGAATATGCAATCCTACAGCCATTAAAAAGTAATGCAGCCAAGACAGCAGATTAATTAATTAAAGACATTCTTTTCTTTGTAGCATACAGCCAATCCTGTATTTTTTAAAGCTCCTTACTGTGGAAATTCTGCAGCATTGACATATAAGTTTATAGCAATAAACTCTTTCACAAGACTTTGTTTTTGGTAAAAATTCAACTCTGAATATAACACTGCTTCTAGGCACAATGTAAACCTCAGCAGGAAAAGGGCCCTGCAGTGCTCTGAATAAACATTTTGGTGCATGTCCTCTGCATATACTCAGCATGCAATACATGGTTGCTACCTCATATTTCCAATATGCCTGTAAGTTATTGCTTAAACAAAATAGCTGTATTAAGAACATGCAATTCCCATGGGGAATATTCTGACATCCACAGTGCTGCTCATGAATGGAGCTATTACCACAGAAAACAAGCATCAGCTTCTAAAATGGGATACTAATTTATAGTTTAGGCTGCTGTTATAATATACAGCAAGCCAGAAAAAGCCCGTGATATTTCTAATATTTAAGCTCCTTGAAGGAGCACCTTTATCTCCTCCTAATTAAAACTTACACGAGCATTCTCTCTGGAAATGCAGTTGCTTGTATTTCTGTTTGATTAGGGTCCTGCCACCACCCCTTTCAGATGCATAACTGTACGCAAATTTGACACTCCAGGCTAGCCTCTGTTTATCAGAAAAAGAATGTAATCTATTATGACCAAACACCAAAAGGAGTAGAAGGAACTTGTGCTTGAGCTGCATAATAAGCAGTTATGACATCTGTAGTTTTGCTTTCCTTCATTAGCTGCTTTTTAAGGAAGGGTTAACTTCTTCCTATGTTTACCTTGTGAAACTATGTGCAATTTGAGACTGAACAGTCTAAAATGTACTGTTCAAGTGGCTTCCAGAAAGAGCCTTCATGTAACTGTAAAGCATTGCCACTGTGGCCAAAGCCTGACGTTCACAGTGCTGATGGTGGCCTGTCAGGGCCCAACCTTTCATTTACAACGTCTAATTTGAAAAGTTGTGCTCATGTGGACAAGGAACTAAGCTATTTTTTTCTTTTGCAGCCTCCAGATGTTTTGGGGTAAGTTCTGAACATTCCATTTCAGTCTTTTAAATAGAAACACAAAAAAGATTTTAAAATAAAACTTCTTGCTGGATGCTGGAGATCATTAACGTACAGTTTGTAAACATCATGCACACGCAAAACAACCTATATAGGGTTATCATTTTACATTCCAGTCAGTCAGTCTTGCTTGAACAGTGATGCTGTAATTTGGCTCTTTACTTTTAGCTTTGGTTTAATCAGTTATGACTTTGATTTTTTTTCTATTCATAAAAGCGAGCTCCAGTACCACCACCACCACCTTTATCTCCAGTTGCTGAGATACAACACAATCATTTACATGTCACACCCAGGCATGGTCCTTAGGTGTGAGCCCTAGCCATCATCCCTGCAAACAGCAAAGCTGGGTGTGAATACGCTGCAGCCCACCTACAAACTGGCTGGCTGCCTGGGACAACTGGCCGTGTCACCAGCACTGCCTTCTTGCACGGCCTCCCCTTCTGCTCTTGGCTGCCCTTACCTCCTTGTCCTGAGAATGTGCAAGCGCAGAGGCCTTCTCTTACCGCCTCCAGAAACTTTTGATAAAAACCCTTTGATCAGATTCATTCCAATTGCTACTCAGTTGCCATTTCCCCTCTGAAGTTACAGAATACCTAACCAGGGTTGCCCAGAACCTGAGCCAGCCATTTGCCTAAAATTTCCCATTTCAAATGGTAAGTAAATTTCAACACTGTGCTGTATTTGTGCTCCTATGAACCAAAAACTACAGAAAAGACAACCAACTCCTTCATTCAAAATGCAGATTTCACTCTGACCCCAATAACAACCAGTATCATAACCACATATTGATTTTAATTTGTAATGGAAGGAGAAAATGATCTAAAGCAAAAATACATCTTCATAAAATTTTTTTTCTACCTAATTCCCTTCCCAATTAAATATAAGCACATTAGCATTACAGAGAAGGCCTGGTGTCAGAAAACATAAGTTCAATCATACATTACCACATTCATAAACTGTAGGTGTTTAAAAGTCATAAACCTTTCCTGTTAAACTTGGCCTTCTGGAACGTGGGGAGCAACGAGCACTGCTAGCTAGTCAAACCATCATTTTATGTCAGGGCTGAAGACACTGGGGTTTACCCCAGTAACTGCAAGAAGGAGCAAAGACTCTCACCTGGACATGAGCAGACCATGATCAGACAACTAACGTGAGGCGGGTGATGATGGAGGGCCCTGCACGTGCCCTCCCCACTGCTGGGGGTTCGGCTGCCAGGACTCTGGCAGCTCACAGACAGCGCAGCCGGGGGCTGCTCCCTTCCCTCTGGGGACACGGGGACAACGCTGCAGGAGCTCGTGGCCGGGGCTGACCCCCTGTCCCTGGCAGCTGCCTCCAGCTGAGGCCCTAGCGTTTGCCCCGCTGAGCTCCAGCTCCAGCTGCACCCTAGATGCTCCACAGCCAGACCCGGGCCAGGGGCCTGGCTGCCTTGCTCGTCCCCAGCCCTGTCCCACCACCATGGCCCTGCCTGGAGACCCCAGGGCTGCATCTGACTCTGGTTCCCTTCTCCAGGTCTCACCCTGGGCCCAGCCCACGGGCTGCCATCCCAGCCTAGCCTCCACCCTGCCCAGCAATCCTGGTGCTGTGCTTCATCAGGCCTGACCGTGACCCCAACCTGTGGGCTGACTTCTCACAGCCCTGCTCTGCTTCCACAAACCTGCCCACAGATCTGGGCTCTGGGCTGCTCCTGGCCTGCCCTGCTTCCTCGCTGGGGACGGTGGGACAGATCCTGCCTTGCTGCGGTGGGGTCCCCCGTGGCTCCCAGCGCCCTGTGCCATAGGGAGCAGCCAGCCCTTGTTGCTTCCTGACAGGTGAGATGAATTCCCCTATATTATCTTAATATTGAAAGTACAAAAGGTGGTGATAGATCGCCAGCCTCAGTAAAACACTGGTAGTTAAAATATGCACAAGAAAAAACGATTACTAATTTGACTCCTCTACATATATAGGACTGGAATTATACTAGAAAAATATCGGCCTTTGTTAACTACAGTATTAACTACTGCTCACAGGAAGAAAAATACCTGGTTTATTAAGAATGAAAATGGTACGGATACCACTGCTCAAATGCTAACCAGAAATCTCTCATAGCACGTATGCATTTTCAGTCAAACGCTAACCACTTGTGCTAAAATTCCTAATGTGAGACACTGGAGTTCTGCACCAGCCAAATAGATAGGATTAAGAGATACACAGATAAAACAGGTATCACAGAGATGGGTCAACAAAGCTTTTGTAGAGGAAAGCCACGTCTCACATACCTGTTTGATTTTCTCCGTTTGATTTTTTTTAATCCGTAATGATGTAACATAGACAATGAAGTGTACACGCATTTTCAAAACGCCTTTCTTGAGATCCTTCACCAAAGATTCTTAAGAAACCTAATCTGTCACACAAGAAGATGAAACGTAAAAAATTTGTAACTCTTGCTTTTCACTTTAGAGAAAACTGTTCTCTAAGGGTGAAAACAAACACAGAGTGATTTTACTTCAAAGAATTTGTTCCTACTAGCTTTCACAATTTAGAATCCTTAATAGCCATTTGATAGATAATACCAACTCGCAACAATGAATGAGTTTAGGATCAAGACATAATTTCATCTTGTACTGAACTCCTGATTATTGCAGAGTTTCACAGGTGTCCCAAAATTTTTCTGAACTCTCAGACTGAGAGTAAAAGCAGTGTTTTCTGCAAACACCTGAGAGAGGTTCTTACTCAGTTCCATCAGGCAGTCACAGTTAACATGTACTCCCATTTTCAGCTGATTTGTCTCTGTTTAGAAACTTGCATGTGCAAACCTTGAACGTGGCACAGCTCCATTACCATCTGTTCCAGTGCCTCCAGAGCACAGACAGAGAAGAGCCCTGATAACTGAAGCTGGAACATACGGAGTGTTTATAGCACAAGAGTCGTTACATGAAAGTAGGCCTTGGAAGGAGGGTGAGATGGTTTGGACTGTCCTTTCACATTAATTTTCGTATCTTTTGCTGTTTGGTTGAGAAAATTGACTGTTGAGTTTTAAAATTCAGCAAAAAGAAAATAAATCCTTGAAGTTTCTCTAATTAAAAAACACACATTTTCAAGTTTCCATTTTGTGGGGAAAAAGACAAACAGGGTAACAGAACTACTATTTTTAATGTTTGAATATGTACTTTCAAATTATTTTGGCATAGGAAATTGCTTTAACAGTTACAGAACATTTGGATTGTGTCGTATGGAGCTCTCCTGCCCTAGCTGTGCATCTGCATTTAGCAGAGAAAAGAGGTTGGACTGTTATCTCTGCACTGTCATCTTGCTTTTCAACCTCTGGAACCAGATCACAGTAATCACTGCTGCACACAGAAATACAATAGTTTAGGTCAGGAGGGACCTCCAGAGGTCATTTAACGCAACCCCTTGGTCAAAGCAAGGCCATCCGAACCAATTATTTTCCTTTGGTAGCTATCAGTAACATAAACAACAAATAAAGCACTCACTGTCCCTTATCATATGCCCAACTTGTGAGCACAGCCCTCCTCTCACAGAAGAGAGCTATGGGTTGGAAAGTATAGACACCATGCATGAATTTCTTCCTTACAGAGAGCGTCCCACAGGGGTTGCTCAGTGCCCTGCTGAAGACCACATTTGCTCTTGAACAAACACTCTGGAATGCTCCTTCAAATGTCAAGTGTAAGAGCATTGGAGTGGGAGAATATACTTAAAGTGAGACTGATCCATTCTATTCGCTTTGTCAGAGCTTTTTCCACAATGTTTATCAACTATGACAAAAACATTGCATGGATTCTCCTGGAAAACACAGGACCTCCAATAGTAAACGGATTGTTTAAAGAAAGTTATTTTTTCTTCTACAGTGGCCACTGCTATCTCAACAGTTACCTTGGAGCTTCCTAAAGAACACTATCCCTTTTTAGTTCAATTGTTACGTATGTTGATTTTGCAGCACATAATCATGCAGGATAATGCTTTTAGTAAATATTACTTTCTGCCCATTTCATACTTTCCAGCCTTGTTCTCTTAACTGTTTTAGAAAGGCAAGCAAGTCTTGTCTGTTCTTCCCACACAAAGGAAAGGTACCCATCTTAAATTCATGCAGTTAGTTGCATGCTTCAGCCCTGAAAATACATTACTTCTTTCTGTACATGCAGACAAGATGCCAGAGTGACCCCACAGAAGGCGTAGGTTCTACCGCACCCAGGAGCACAGGCAGGGTTCCTGAGCGGCTGCTTTGGAGCCAGGCTCCCCTGGGGTTCGCTATACATCAGCTGTGGTGGAAGAGGGTAAAGTGGGGTGGGGAAGTCAGGCAGTAAGGAAAGATAGCCAGCAACTATGCAGCCAGTGCAGCCATACTTAGACAGATCTGGCACCTCTATTAGCATCTGAGGGCTCAGAGTAAGCATTCATTTTCTCCAGAAAAATACTGTACCTAGCACATAGAACTGTACTCCAAACAGCACGCAGGATCTGTTCTAGCATGAAATAGATGCAAAACCAGGCAGAAAGGTCTGTTATGTACGTGAACTACCTATGTATCTGATAGCTAATCTTAAATTCGGCCAAACCTACTGGGAACAGGGAGCAGTGAAAAACCTGTCAGTATTTACAAGCTTCTGGAACAGCTCCATTTTTTAATCATTTCTAAGCTCCAAGTAAGCAAGAGAGGACAAATGAACAGTTCTGACAACATAGTGACTGACAACGTGTTAACATTTTTTAAAGCACTCCTAGGGTGCGTTCCAAATAGGTTTTGGAAGGTGAAAGAAATGAACAGAATGTGGCGTGTGCAGCCAGAAGTACCGTGTGATGGCAGTTTCAGTGACTCTTCTGCAGTACTGAACATTCTTTGATTTGCAGAAATTCAAACAATCTGTCTCTGAAGAAATAGCTCCAGGATGTTGCGACAGGAAGGAAATGTACTCTGTAAATGCTGGAGTGTCCCACGGAACTGAGAGATGCCGCATCTGAAGAAAACTGCTTAGGAAATGCTTAAGTAATGCATGTGTCTAAAGAACAGGATTGATACGCCCTGAAACACAGAAAGCTGATAAAGTTGAAATTGCAACAAGACACACGTCTTACCCTGTATCCATTACAAAAGTCATCTGACTTGTCATATGGCTTTTTTGATTACTTTGCATCACCTACATGTCAATAATAGAACAGCACAGCTGTGCTGGAAATTTGATTCAAGAATGAGAAAAAGGTTAAGTTTGCAGTAAAATTCAGTTATACAGGAACAACCAGCCCCAGCCAGTTCATTCCTGCAGCATGCCAGCAGCCTTGAAACAAGGCCTCTCAGCTTCCAGACACCTTATCGGGGAGTCACAGCAGCTTGAGCATTCAGGAAATTTAGCCATATATTCAACTGGAAGAATGACCAAGCAAGCTCTTCTGAGGCAGGAGGCATTCAGTCAGTTCTCTGTGTGTCACTGCAGGGGTTTCGTCAGCCAGAGGGTCACAACAGGAAAAAACAACGAACTTAACAGAAAACTTCCACACAGGACCTACATGCTGATCTATGCCATGCTGATCCACCACTTCCTGCAACAGTGAGGAGCAAGCTGCACATACCCGTTACTGATATGAAAAGCTGCCTTTTTGACATAACGCACATATGCTATATACACATTGCTTAAACACTATTGAACACTTACGCCAGAGTATTCAAATGTGTCACAGAAATTTGTCACTTGAAGTGCTCAACTTTTCTAACAACTGGACCGCCATGAATTTAGGTGGCTCAACTTTAAACACATTCATTCAAAATGCATAACCAAAATGTAATGTATTCCTCCACACAGTTTTATTACTGTAGAAACATTGTATTTATCAAGAGCTTTCTGCTGTGACATATTTGGATTTCAAATCCAGACAAAACAAAGTGAAGTACTGTGTTTAAAATAGTTCATATGAGTATTTCATGCAGCGCAGTTTCTGTACCACTGAAGATATCGAGCTCTAACATGAAAATTGTCGCAAAACATGGAAAAATGTGTGAATGCTTTTCACAGCATCCTCATCTACTTTGTATACAAAAGTGACACCTATCTGTTCCCTATCCAGAAGTCCATGATGGGCATACTTCTACTTTACGAATACTGGTGAACTATATTCCTGTTTCTTGTATGTTTTAGTTATTTTACGAGCATTCACTTGTTGATGCACGTTTTCAATAAACAAAGTAATACGAGCATGCCAACTCATTGTGGATTTCCTTTTTCTTTGTCAGTCATAGGACATTATTCCATACGTAATTGTGATTACTATTTAGGATTTGTTTTGCACCTATGTAAGGAATCTTATAGAACCAGGCATGGACTACCTGCTGCGTTGGAAATAGCACAGGGCAGAGAGGGACCTTTCCACTGAAGGTCTGCTTTATTTGCAGTATGAGCTGGCGGGGATGATATGGCAAAGTACAACAATAAGCAGACCCTTCATTGTGTCCCAGCATTACTTTTTATGTTTCATCCACTAGTGCTTAATTAAGGTAATAACTTCTCTCAGGGGCTTTCCAAGTTAATTCTTAAAGTGGAGCAAGGAGCAGTAAAGAGCAAGTGCTGCATGAGAACTTCCTTGGTCTTGCCAGGACCAGTCCTCTCTACACTCAAGGCAAGGAACAAAGTAAAACGTCAGCTGTAGTTCGTATAAAAACGTAAAGAAAGAGCTGTTTGCAATTACTGTCATGTAATAAGGCTTGAATTTACTGAAGGGCAGGAAGAATAAGAGCCGTCTATCAGCAGTAGGTCAGCAGAGTGCTCCCGGCCACAGGATGGGATAACGCTCCCAACTGTGGCACAGCCTCTGCCCGTGGGGCTGCAGCCAGCCTCCCAGCTGACCGGGGCACCGGGGCCGGCAGGGCCGCCAAGAGCAGCCCTGGGCCCACGGACGCTGCCAGAACGGCACTCTATTCCAAACGCAAAGTAAGCGGCCGGCGTTACAACAACTTGCTGTAAAATACTGTTTTCATCTGGCGTTGTGGTACTCTGTGGCACGCCTTCAGCAAAACAGAAGATGCAATTTTTTGACTGATTTGTCACGTCACGGAGTCCCAAACAAGCACAGGGAGGGGCTCCCACTCACTGAGAAAATAAATACTGCATACGTATGACGGATTATTTAAAGCTTTTCTTTCTGATACTATTCTCATCTATCAGCACTTAAACATATACGAAGTGTAGAATGACACCTGTTTCTTCAGGATGATTTTTCTAGGCAGTAAGAGTGGGAACTTTTGACATTCTGAACCTTATTTTTGTATTGTTGCAAAACCCAGCCTTTGTGGTCTGCCTGCAGTCCCGCCAGCAAGTCTGACACTTGAATCCCATTCCTGCAACTGAACCACAAGGCATGCCCTCCTCTCCTACCTTTACAATGGGTAACTTCTGTCAAAGTTTTTTTCCCATAGCACGACAGTAGTCACATGTATGCTTCAAGGAAAACCTCACGAAGGTGAAGGAAAAATGGTGACTTTCAATGGAGAGCAGCGCTTGGAAACTCAGTTAGATGGCTATGAGTGCTGTTTTCTTGAACGCTAGAATGTGACCATTTTCACTGTCCCTAATGAAAATTCTGGGTTTCTTCTGAAGTGTTGAACTATAAATATTTAAAGCTGTATTGAACAACGGTGGCCAATGAAAAGGAAATTTATCCACTTTAGGCACCAGCCAAAGCCTGTGATTATTCCTCAGAAAACTTCTTATTGATAGCGCTCACAAGAGCTTTCCCACTGTCAATATTTTTGACAATACTGCTTCTATTATCAGAATAACAAATGCAACCATTTTTGCTCTTGTGAGTGTTGCAACCACAGATTTCCTCTATTAAACTGCCAGTAACTTTTCACTGGAAGCACTCTCATCTTCCGAAATCTGGCTGCCTTCCTCTGAGTTGAGAAATGAGGAAAAACTACTCAAATGAACTCACTGAAATCACTTACTTGGTAAAAAGTTTTCATACTGTATAACCATTGGTATGTCTTCAAAATTGCTTAGCTTACTTCCCCCCGCCCAGGAACAATATAATGAGCATGTGCAGAGGACTAACTTTTCTACTTATTACAGCACAATCCACACATTCAAAGACAATATTTGACTCAAACTGATATAACCATCTAAGCAACACGTAACTAATACATACATTGTGCTAACAAAAACAGTAAAATGGTGGTCATATTGGAATCTGTCTTCCGAAAAGGAGTAACTGACACTCTAAGCAGGGCCTGAAGTCTACACACCCCTATTCCTAGGGTTCAGCTTAGCTTGGCCTGGCTTTTTCAGCCCTTATCAGCATTTTATGTAGTCTACATTTTCTTACTCACTTTGTCAAAAGGAAATCTTGCTGAAGCAGAAGAGTTCTGTAATCACTTGGGAATCAGACTCCGGTGCGTTAAGTAGGAATTTTAAGAGTCAAGTAAAGCAAATCTGAAAACCATAAAAAGCCGTGTAATACCTGAGAGTGACACCTAATGTTAATTACAAGGGATTGTGATGTGCCAGATTGAGCATTAGGTAAGTGCAAGATTTCAGGACAGCTACGCAGAGCCAGATGTGCTGTATGGAAATTCAGGTTACACTTTATTGATTGATTATAATTCAGATACTGTATAAAGTGAACAGTCAGTTGCATCTACAATAGCTAACAGACTATACAAATGGCAACCTAATATACTGGTGGAAAACGGTGCCAAAATAATAAAAGGCTATTACAAAACAAGCAAAGTCAGACCCTGATCCATATTTAGCCATTAAATTACAGAGTAGCAGGAAAAAATGCCAGGTTGTCATCTTTTTACACTTCACTCAGTGGAACACTGACAAGAATGCCTGCATGGCGGGAAAGCAAAGTCAGGGCTAGAGGGCATGGCAGATGTCTAAAAAGATACACAAAACAAAACTTTGAACTCAGTACAATCTGAAAGTTTGGGAACTGCCAGAGCCTCCCAGGAGGCAGCGTGTATCTCCGATCGGAAGGCATTAACTCGGACAGCTGGGGTGTCCCCCGAGGCAGCCCTGAGCCAGGGGAGGCTCTCCAGGCAGACTGCGAACCCACTGTTGTGGGTTTGTCAGAGTTCCAGGAAGGAGGTGGATCAGAGCTCTTTCCACAGCCAGCTTGCCTGAGGAATGTCTTAAATAACCAGCAGCCACAACAGCCAAAGGGAAATCACTTTAGACAAGCAGAACTAATGACAGAACTTATCACTGGCAGACGATAACAGTCAGTCCCAAGGTCTCTGAGGGGAACCACACATCTCTGAGACTCTCTGTCCGAAAGCAATTATGTGACTGAGCTGACAGTTCATAAGACTTTGAAATTCTTGTACTGCTACAGATTTTTAATCATCATTTAATGCTATATGGTCTGTGAGAAGAAGAGGGAACTGTATCTTCAGAAGGGTTTCACAAAAGCCTTTGGTTTACAGTACTGTGCATGTTGCATACTGGTGACCAGAGAGAACCATTTGCCAAAGGTTAAATAAAACCTCTTCCAGACTCAGCTGATTACTGAATAGAAAGGATGCCTGAGGCAAACTTACCACCAGCTCTGTAGATTACTTTGTTCCCTCCTTTGCTCTCTACCTGTTGTCAAAGCACAGCATAAGTAAAAGGCACTAACAATCTGTTTTTATTAACACAATTATGCACTGCCCTACACGTTGGCCTCAAGGAGTAATACAATAAAAATAAACGAAAAGAGCAACACAAAATTAAGCAGAAGACAACAATCCAGATATTGAAAAATAATTTACAAAATGTATACACACTTTATATTAATATACATTGATATTACCCAAATATTAACAGTTATCTGAAACCATCAGACTTACTGTAAGATCTCTGATACCAGTAACAGCACTTCTCATGCCTTCAATTCAAAGACCTGGAAATACTTTGTAAGTCATAGTCTTACAATGCCCCTGTGAAATAGCTGTTACTGTATCTACTTACAAATGGATAAATAAAGATTAGGTGAGAGGAAATCAGAAGTACAGTCAGAAACAGAAACTTCTGAGTTGTGACTGCTAGTCCCCTGCAGAAAGCTATCAAAAATATGGAATTCAGTCAGTTTAGAAAGCAAGCTGCTATTCAAGTCCTTTCACAATAGATATTTCTAGAACCTCTAAACAATTCTAACTTCTTTTACATTGTATGCTTGACTCTAAGTGTTAATAATTTTTTTGCTTTGTCTTTTGAAGAAAAATGTTGAATATTAGACATAATAATAACCTGTTGTATGAATGATACATTCATTGGGTCCAATCAAAATTCTTCAACAGCTGAGAAAACCTTTTGGGTCCAGTTTCATTAGCCATTAGAACAGCAGCAGCAGATGATAGAAGACATAGTCTTAGTATGGCAGACAACGTTTGTTTAAACATCAGCCTGTGAGCAAAATGGGTATATGTAGCATGGTAATCCATAGCTTTGTATATTATGAGTTTGTAATAAACAGGATTGATACTATTTTTTTCTTTACTTTTCATAGTAAACATCCATTTTATCTTTTTTAAAAATTTCCTTATGTAAGATATGATTGTTGCAATTGATGGGTTAAAAAAATTATCCAAATACCACTAATGCCATGCCTTTAACATTGTATTATTGAAAAAACCAACTGTGTGACAGAAATTACTCCCTGTTTTAGGATCATCTAAGGAATTATATTTTTATAAATCCTCATTTTTGACAGTAAAATGTAACTGGTGACTGTATCATCTCTGTCTCTTTGTGTCAACACCTCCAAAGCTTAAAAAAAACCCCTCTGGTGAACAGACATGATTAAAACCATTCAATGTAGTGGCACACCTCAAGTGGTAACACTAAGACACAAATAGCTTTTAAACTATAGTGAGTTCTGTGCTACCTTGGTAGTGCAGTGGGCCAAGCCTACTGGCAAGTCTGATGTATCTGCTGAAAGGTAGACACAATAAGAGTTTGTAATCAGGACAGCTTGAAGAATGCCCAGTCAGAGCATTAACTTCAGATCATTTCAAGTTCATCTTGGATATTTACAGTCTTCCAAACAGCATATTCCAGGCATGCTATTAGCATGAGTCATTAATCCTCCCATCTACTGTGACAGTACAGTCATATCTCTGGCTTACGCATAAAGGAGTTGAAGTAGTCATTCACTTTAACTCCAATAAGAAGAAAATAAAGTCATTTAAAAACCAGCTTTTTCAGCTATTTAGCCACTTAGCTACATAGAACACACGGCTCAGTTTGAAATCCTTACTCACACTGGTGAGGGTATGGGAAACTGGCACTCCATACCAACACTTTATTCAAGATGAACACTTCTGTACTGAAATGTAGCCTGCTATGCAAAATTAACTTGGTGACTACATTCCAGAACCCATCACAAAACTGACACTTTTCAAGAATCTTCAAGGTCCGAAAGAGCAAAAGATCTGAAGGAGGAGGGTGCCGAACAGGCAGATGGCATTTCCTTACCATACGCCTGCCTCAGTGTAACAGTTGGCAGGAAGTTACAGAGAAAGGGTCGCTCTCCAGAACAGCCAGTAGACCTGCGGTTAGGGTATAATCCCAGCAGGGTGTAATTTTAAGTCCCTGCTCTGCTTCAGTTTGCTGGTTTCCCAGTAAGCGATCCTGACCATCTGACTCTTCTGGAAAGCATCTGTTCTGCTCTGTTCTATTGGAACTAAATAAGAAAGATCAAATGGTCCATGTGCATTAATTAGGAAAACGGCTACAAGTGGATGAATGCCTAGCACGACTGCAATGGCACTGTTATGGCCTGATTTTATTGATCACCTGAAATATAATTTAAATGGCAGGGTTTTATTAAGATACCTTTCAGAGAGCACACACAGATGGCCTGACAGTCTTGATTTCTAAGCTTATGCAGGGCATAGCATACCAGGATCTTGATCTCAACTGAAGCCTCCAGACTTTATTGGGATACAACAGTAATAAAACAGTGCAAAGCAGATACAGTGCTGAAGGTTTAGCCCTTCACAAGATAAGACCATTGGATATTTTTGAAGAAATATTTTGCTTACTTTGTAACAGTTAATTTAACTTTAGGCTAAAATATCAGTATTTCTTCCCAAGAGAAGTGGAATTGTTTTACTGCCTGTTTATAACAATAATAATAAAAAAATCAGTACAGGCCCATGCCTGCATATTTTTAACGCTGAAATTTTTTTTAAAAAATCAGTCCCTAACGTACCATCAAATAAGTGAATGGAAATAGTGGAACATTGTTTCTCCACACATTTTCCACATTTCATTTATCTTCTAAATTAAGGGTCATAAGCTGTAGCAAATACACAGTTTAAAATCCAATTCACTAGGTAAGTGAACCAGCAGCAACCCTTATGATCATTTTAGGTACTGTAGGAAGAATAGAAGTTGATTTGGGAAGGAAAGTGTCTCAGATTTTGAAATCTATTTGCCACTTCTAAACGAAGCAACAGCTGTTGTCAAAGAGTTTTAATGCTAACTTGATTCACAGAGGAAAATGTTAAACTAGTGTTTTAAAAAAATCCAGTAAAATTGGAGCACAACTATGATATGGAATACATGTTTTCCTGTTTCTTCCCCAAATCAGCTGCTGAGGCTTTTGGAATAACATCCCTTTCAGAAGAGGATGAAGCAATGGAGCCGTTTCCCCACTACTCGACACAAAATGTGGAAGCTGTTTCTCTTTCAGATAAAAAGCCAAAAACAAACAAAAAGAATCTTGCTAGTTTCAGGCAACAGACAGTGCTGCTTTTTCTTCCCAGCAGTGCCAAGGCAACGAGCTTCAGAAGCACATGCTGAACCGTTCTCTATTCTGCAGTGGGACTGCCGACACAATCCATATGCTGGACAGCATTTGCTTCAAGCTAGCACTAAACTGAAGCAATTAACTGCAATTAAAAAAAAAAAATCAGATAAAATTGCACTAATAGCAGTGAGTATGTAGGTAGGAGAATAAATCCTTATTGCAAGTCATTCTGAATGTTTTGCAGCTCAAGAATCTTGCTCCCTTCTTCCCATCGACTAGACCCACAACAGATGCCATAACTTAAGAAATAAACCATGATCTCATGTGTCCTTCTGTGGTTACTGCAGACTCTGCTACTGGATCTCAGGACAGAGGTTAGATTCTTTTCAGATTTAGAATTAACAGACACTGATTACTCTTCTATAGATCTTGCTAGACCACACTTACACCCACCATTCAGTCTTCACACCTATTACACTGGAAAATCTTTTGACTGTATGGAAAACTACCATACGAGAAGAAAATGTTAAAAAAAAAAGCCTTTGGAGAAATGGCAAGTGGAAACATTTCTATAGTCTTTTTGAATATATAAAATTGTTGTAGTTTGGTACATTCTACAAAGCATATCATAGAACTATTATACCTCTTAATGCAACATCTTGGTATTTTGATTTCCATTCTTAGTAAGTTATGGTTGGTTTTCCTTGCTAAATTCACTGTTTCCATTTACCTCTTGGTTCACCTCACTTTTTTGCTTGTATCTTCTTTCATTCTTTTCTTCCAAACTTCCAGGACAATTAAATTCTCTCCTAACATGTAATAACTGATCTCCACTGCATTCTTTCTCCTAGTTACTCTCTACCCCTTTCTGTATCTTTGCTCTTCCACAAAATTATTCCATTTTCTTTTCTGGTATAACTGTCAATTTTTAATGCCTCTTTCTATTCTGTGTGACAAGTCTTCTATTTCTTCTTTGGCAGTTACACTGACAGGCATAATGTTGAAATGAAGCACTGGACAGCACTGTCCTGGAGATCTTTAGATTTTCATTCTCTGGGCTAGGTAGGCACACCACAAAAGCTTGTGATGGGAAACCAGAAAATAATGGCCTCGTTCAAGTGAACTTTTTTTCTCTTGGTGAATTATCTTGGAGACTATGAGAGAGTAAGAGGCATTCTCTTTGGCAGGTCATTTACTATTTCCCCAATTAAGGAATACATAAAGAATACTGCTTACTTTTTTGAAAACTCCTCTTAGGAATATTTATCCATTTTTGACCCATTATAAAGAAGCATATTCACAATAAGAACTAACACATCTTAGGATGTCTTATCCTCAGTTCCACAGGGAATGTCATGTAATGGCTAGTATATACAGAAAGCCATCAATTTATTTTAGACCAAAGCCCCCATATAGCTGATTATAAATGTATCAGCCACGGTGCATACATCATTCAACAACATCAACACCAGCGGCAAAAGAACTATTTGCATGTCAAATTCACAAATTAAAAATGTGAACAGATGACAACTGAACATCTTGATTCACACTGTGCTTCTCCTGCTTGTCAGTTTCTGGCAGTTATGAATAGTAACTTGAAAAGTGCTAAAAATAACACAGATTCAGGCCCTGGCTCAAAACTCTTTTTCTCCTCCCCTTTTGTCGTGATACTGTGCTTGATACTGCTAATAATAATGTTAGTATAACTCATAAAACCATTGCTGTAATTTTAAAATAAGATAAGAAACACGTATTACCTATGAAAAAGGAGATAACAGTAACATCTAGAATTCATTCTTACACATTATTGGCAAGCTTAAATGATACATAACTATACATCCAGCATGTATGTAATTGCACATGTAATAATTGCATTTCAGGTAATTTTTTTCCAAATATATGATTTGATGCATACCTACAAAGAAGAAATTAGAGATTGCTTACATATCTTGGAGTTGAAAACAGCCTTCAGTCCTGCCAGCATTTTTTTAATGTCACACTGAGCATAGCACACAGCAAGCAAACCAGATAAAAAACAGTTTCAGGTGAACTGAGGGAAATGACTCTCTTCCATCTTGCAGAGCTTGTTAGCATGGTTAGGTTTCAGTCACTGAAAGGCTCTGTGCTCGGTCTGATTTCACAATCCAAAATTATCAGGTTGTCTGGTTTTCTGTGCAGACTTATTACTACTGCCGCTCAAGTCTGCAGATAGGTGAACCCCACTGGATACTCATAAAGCTAATGGCAGGACTTCAGTGACTGCTTCATTCTGGACACAAATAAAACTTTTATCTATGTAACACACATATAAGACACTATTTTTGTGTGTTCAGGCATGCGTACATCAGCCAATCACTTTAGAGAGAAAAAGGGTTGTCTTATTTGCAACTCAAAAGTTAAAAAAAAAAAAAAAAAAGAAAAAAAAAAGGTAAGACCTTCAGTATTGCCAGAAACATGTTATTCTAAGAATGAGGTAGCTTAGTTCTAGCACTGGTTGTGAGACTTAATTTGAACAGAAAAATATTAGGTGAACAAAAACTTCAAAAGATCTCAGCTGTGTCCACCCTGGTAACACCTCAGTATAAAGCCAAAGTATCTTAGAATCTTAAAATTTAGTTGCTATGGGAGGAGAGAAAGCTGCAGCGTACCTGGAACACAGAGCAGTTTCTTGAGGAAGCAATGAAAATAACTTCCCAGCCTACAAGCAGATAGAAAAACAGAAGCAGATGCAAACATCTAGGTAAGACATAATGGGAGCCTGGACCACTTTCTCAGGTGTCATCAAGACAGTATAAAGAAGTACGAAATTACAAAGACTCAAAGCTTTACTTGGGATCTGACCCTTGCCAGCAAGAAGTGAAGACCCACTTCCTCGTTCATAGGATTAAGAAGAGTTGGTTCAAAGTTTCCTGAAAATTTGTCACCGTTTTTCTCTTGCGACACAAAACAGGCTGCACAAGGTGACATATCCTGTAATCTTTCACACTTTCTCTACATCCTTTTAAAATTTCTCCCAACTATAATGGTTTTCCCATCCCTTTCTCTCTTCAGATAAGAGATGACTCCTTTTGCCACACAGAAAAGACACACTTGTGATTTCTGCTGCCGTTCAGCACTCTCTGCCCATCCAGCAGTTTTCTTAGTGCTTTCATTTGCCTAAGGCACAAGATCTCTACTTGGAGTGGGGAGCAAATGAGTTGCACTATCTCCCCTTCTCCCTTCCGCTCCTTTGCTTTTCACAGATTTAACGCAAGCTGTCATGGCTTCCCGCTGCTTGGCCACTGGGTTATGACTTGTGGCAAATGCTCCACGGTGTCTTCCGAGTCACATTTCAGGCATGGCCCAGTCTGTGAGGTTCTACTGAAAGCAATACCAGCAGGCATCCTACAATCGGGAAAATCATTCCTCTCAGCCAGTATCACACTCCAGAAGAGCTACACCAAGGCAGGTCTAGAATTACCAGCTGTGAAATAAAATTTCCACTGAACTAAGCCCAATTAATTCTCAGAATTTCTGATATGGCTGTAGACTCTTGACATTCTGCCATACAACAAATGGAACACAAATATGTTGGGAAAAATTAAATCAGACAAAACACTGTGTGTTCGAAAAACACAACCACTGAAGCCAAAATCACTGGTAAGAAGAGCAAATTAATAAATGGGAAGGTCCTCTTCCAAAAGTGACAAATCATTATTAAAGTATGCCTGAGGGAATCCTGAACTAATCTTACTGTTAAAGTGAATAAACACAAGATAGATTAACAATGTCTCCTGAACAACATGAGTTTTGAAGGCTGATTATAATTCAGAATAGGAAAAGGGGTTATCTTAAAGAGCTTTACTAGTTGTACACTGTCAGCTTCTGAGCGTAATTAACATGCTATTAGTACTTCTATGTGTAAAATTCTTGTCAAAACACACTTTTAGTTCTTGAAAGAAAATAAGACGTAAATACAATGTCATCATGGGTTTAAATTAAATATCTCCTTGCAGTGAAATATTTTCTAGAATATCACATTTAATACAATGTGTTAAGACTATATCCTGCTCTGCACGTGACACTTAGTATAGCAATTTTATTTAAAATTATATGTAGCTCACATTCTAAACAGCAAAGAGAAAATGGTCTGTAATTTTGAAGCTATTGAGCATTTCAAGTCCTACCCAGTTAACCAAAACCAGAAGAATATTTACAAATTGCCATAAGTGCTGTTAAGGTGAGGATTTCAGAAATAACATAATAGAAATAATAATACCATAAACTAAGTAGGCTGTAGGAGAATATAATATTATTTCTGTTTATAATGAACAGTCCATTAATACAGTAATGAATACATTGATTTCCTTCTGTAAAAATATAATTTCTGTAAGTCATATTAGTATTCTGTCTTAAATCTTCTTTAACTGTAGCTGTCACAGAAACTATGATTTTCTTTCCCTCTTTCATTTTTAGATGTTTGTTTTGGAAAACATATTCCAAAAAGCTTGAGTGAGAAGAATTAATTCCCATGGCTTTAGGTGACAAGCTGCATTGTATCAACCTGCATATACCATTAAATGGCATCTGCACCAACCAACATCCAAGGCCAGATTTATAAAAGCATTTTGGTGCCAAACAGTGTGTAGGAGATTAGATGGAATTTCCAAAAACACCTGTGCACAACAGTCATGATGATTTTCATATGAAAGAAGCGCCTCATTTCCCCTGGAAATCCCTCTATAAATACTTAGGGTGGTAACCCTTAAAATCTGGTGTCTAGTCAACTATTTTTGATTCTCCACCACAGAACCAGGGCTCTCCAACCCAGTAATTTAAATAAAAGATCCTAGTGAACAGTGCCAAACTGTAAACCCTATTCCAGTTCTAACCACTACATAATAACAGTGTCTCCCAAGTCTGTCTCTATCTGTCCTGCTATTATTGGTCACTTCTATGGTGTCTGCTAACAGAAAGTGCATAAAGGCAATGAAGAGAGATGCTGGAGAACAAAGTCAGATTTTGAGAACTGCAAATATTGCTGTGGGTATTTTGCATGTCAGTTTCAATTCATCACTAAAGTACACTTCAAAAGGCATAAATTTATCACTTCTAATATGGTAAGAGATTCATATAAAAATTAATTAGACATCTTGTTCTGATCTTAGGACAACCTTTGCTCTGCCTCGCAACTATCATTAACTATGAAAATTAAAGCATCTTTACAATAAATATAATGAGAATTTATGCCTGTTTAGTGCTATGTCTGAAATTCTGTTGTTAGAGTAGTATTTCTCTTTAATTCTGCAGGTGATGGCAGAAAGGAGGCAGATGTCACTAAGAGCAGGCAACACATACATGTCCTAGTAGCAATGGGGTTGGAAGGGGTGGCAGGGTCACTCAACAGGGATAGCCATTTTGAAATGAAAGAATAGTGTCTATCCAGAGCCAGAAACTAGAAAACACACAAATGTTTAGTAAGGAAAACAGCATGTTTACATTAGACACTTCAAGGTCTTTATGAGAGAAAGATTATTTTGAGTAGAACCAAATAATAAGAAGAAATGTTAACCATCTTTTCTATGGATCCTGCCACATTGATGAAACCAGTGTATATAAATTCATTTATGTCATGCATGCTTTATTATTGACCTACTAGCTTCATTTTTTCTCTTGCATGAAATAGGTCCTCCAGATTGCCTCCAAGAACTTCTAAATCAAACAATTTATCACATGAAGATTTTGTAACTGTGTGATTTTCTCATGCACACAAGCATGGTTATTTCAGACAGGCTGTATATATACTTAATGAAAGAAAAGCAGTGGAGCAATGAGCTCCTTCCGCTTCTTGACACCCCTGTGCACCCCATCTCCCACAGCCTCTTCATGGAATTCATCAGAGTGCAGGCAGCTTGGACAAGATACAACAAGTGACCAGATTTTTTTGCTTAGGCAATGGTAGGTATAGGGCCCATTACAGTTACTGGTAAACTGTAGCACATCATTGTTTTCCTGTAAGCAATAACTAGAGTGGACAGCTGTATTGGCAGAACATACGCACTGCATGTGCTGTACTTTTAGCACATGCTGCTTTTGAAGATTCCTCATTGTGTCTGTTGATTGTTGACAAAGAGACTGATCTAACAATGTCTCCCTTTCCCACTATAAACTGATAGGAATTCACCTCCCCTCTACTAAAAGGGCAGTACAGATACTGACCACACACCTCCCTCTATTTCAGAAGCGCAGTTCAACTGTAATGCGTTCAGAGCTTTATCATTCACACTGCTGACCACCTTTTTTGTAACCAAAGAAGTTGCTGAAACCTGAGGCAAAGAAGGCATTGAGTTTCTCAGCCTTAAGTGTGCCCGCTGTCACTAAATCACCCACTATATTCAGCAGTGGGCCCACATTTTCCTTTCGTGGTAGAAGCTCATGTTGTTGCCCTTGATGTCCCCTGCAAGTCTCAACTGCAGTTACCCAACAACCTTTGCTTTTCAAGCCTGTCAACTGCTTCCTCACTTAACTGCAGTTACAATCTCCTTCCCTCTTCATTCCTAATATACAGCTTGTGTTTTCAGACTGGCCCATCTGTTGGCAAAGATGCTCTAACCCCACTTCGTCAACTGGATCCTGTCTCTCACCAGCAGTCCTCAATCCTCAAAGAGGATCCTCTGGTCATAAAAGCCAAATCCCTGGTAAGAGGTGATACTTTACAGACCCAGTAAGAGTCATTCTGAGAGAAATACCACACTGTGGTACTTTATCAACCTTCTGTAGTCACAACCATGCGCAAAATTGCATTTTTAGGTTTTTTTCCAAACAACTTCATAAGATGGGCTGCTTTGTTCAAAAGCTATACAAGTATCACTGTTTTGGATCACTTCCCATGAGTTTTTTCTCAGCTATTTGTTTACAGGAAAAACTCACTTCCATCCAAAAATGCAAGTAGATCAGTTATTGCTCTTAACCTCTCTTTGCCTGAACAGTCCTACTTTGCATTTCCTACTTTGCAAAGAAAAAAATGTCCAAAGAGGGAACCTAAAACATGTCATCTATTGTCTATCTCAAATAAATGAAAGGTCTAACTTAATGCATTATTACTCGCTGTGCCAGAGGAAGGCACATTTTATTAAATGAATATGCCAGCAGCAATTACTTTGCCCAAAGAAAAGGCTTCACAAGATTCTTGTCACAAACAACGAGCTGGTTTAAGCTATATATATATATATATATAGTATTTTTTACAAAAGTAGGTCTAAACTATTCATCGCTTTGTATGATGACATTGTATTGTCTAAAAACAGTTACTTGGAAATAATACTATACATGGCGGGGGGGGAGGGGGTCATAGCATTAAATACATTTACCTCTTTTACATCTTAAAAATACCCTGAGCACATGATAAGGTAGGGAAAGAGGCCAAATGAACTCAAGGATTATTCTAGACGTATGTAAATTGTTGTCCTCTCACGATTCTTTCATTATCACAGCTGCATGCATACAGAGGCCTGTTCCACACCCGCTGTTTACAGTGGTGACAGCAGTCATGTAACGGAAGCGGTACAGGTTCTCTGGTCTTATTAATCTGTTGTTGCAGCCAGTAATTAAAAAAAGATTTGAAACTATTTAAGACCTGGCCCTTCCACTAAATTCAGCAGGAATTTTACAAATCACCTGAAACATGCAAGATGAAGTCTATGACATTCAAGAACAAGCAAAACTATGAGGTGAAGATGTGATAATTAGCTCAATCTAGGCACAACGTCTGGAGGAATTAGAAAAACATAGCTGCAAATATTCATTTTAGAGCCTCAAAATATACAATTAACTAAAAAGTGGGAGACTGATTTACTATGAACTGCACAACCACCACCAAAGACTTTTACTGCAAACTGTAGAAGCTACTGTGGAAGTTGCCTTTATAGCTATTATAAAATTTGATTTCATGCGTATTGTTTCTCCAGCGTTATCGAGGGAATATAATGTAGAATTCACACAGTGCCTTTTTTGTTTAATTATGATGATAATTGATACTAACGGCATACAGACAAAAGAGAAAGGTATCAAGAGACTTAATCTGAATATAGTTCTTTACTTATCCTGTTATTCCTGCTACTTTATGCTACAGGTTTATGTTGTATTTGTTAAAAAAGCACGCAAGATACCACAGATTTAGAAAGAGAACTGGTGGAATTTGATTTGCTACTTTAATCCAAATACCCCAAAGAAGAGAAGCTGAGATACATCCTTATTAGAAGAACAAATTCTTCCTTAGTCTTCAGGATTTCAGATTTGCTAAAAGGACCCAATTAAGACCTGCAACTAAAGAGCAAGAGGAATGGAACTAGCTTCTAGAGAAGTATAAGTGTACATATATGATCCCCGATGTTAATGAAGGTGTGGTATAGAGGAGAAGTTGCGTTCCTATCACAGTCGCAGAACAGCACCACAGAGAGGTGAGAGCGCGCGGCCTGGCAGCACGCACTGGTACATGCCAGTGACAGGGAGGGACGGCAAGTGACATCTAATCACGGCACACAGTTCACTACTTTTTGGGCATCTTTACATACCCTTATCCTGACTTTTTGCTACTTAAAATTCTCCATAAAGATACAGGATCAGGTTTTGTAGGCTTGTTTGTCTGTTTGCCCCCCTTTTTAACTAGCTTTGCTCTTAGAAAAGTCATCAGGCCTGCTGGCTTCAGCTGTGGAAGATCAGTTCACATAAAACAAAACTGGTAACTTCATTCTTCCAGAGAATTATTAATACATTCCAATAAGTAAATGACACTTATGATTAGCTAAATTACATTTTGCCTTTAATTAATATTTGGGTAGAAAAGCTCACTGTGTTTCATGACAAGAAATTAAAGCAAAACATATGGGTCTTTAAGCCCTAAATTAATAGTTGTATTATGCAGAAGAAAATCCCCAATACTTCTAACAATAATAATAAGCAAATCTCATCATATGAAATCACTATGGATGAAACACGGGATGATTAATCCTTCTGATACTGTATTTGTACATCTCAATTTTTAGATGATAATTTTTTTATGCTTTAAAATATGATTGCTGAATGAGGAGATTAAAGCAAAACAATTTGTTCTGCAATCTAGAGAATCTGGGTACATGAGGCATTTAGTACCGATAGCTCCAATACCTCCTGTTTACACTTCACTGCACATACCTCCAAAACAAACAAGCTGAATGACACACTGGTCCAAAAGGGATAGTGACCTCTGCTAAACGTGAAATGTAGAAAGATTAATGTATCTTTTTGTTATCTACACTAAATCTAAAAACTGCAGAGAGTGAAGCCTTTACAACAATCTTTGCTGAATTGACAACAAAACACAAAAATAAAATATTTGGCACCTTGGACAATGTAACCAACAAAAAAGGGATGAACGTCACTAGCCAATGAACAAATTAAACCTCATCTATATTGCTTCAATTCACCATATATTTCTAAAAAAGGATCATCATAAATGGCAATATAATGTAATAGAGTGGCAGAAATATCAGTCTCAGGAGACGTGAATCTTACACTGCACTCTGCCATTTCTTTCCCAGAAATTTAACTCCTTCTTGCTTTATTTCTTCCTCTGCATGCTGGGAATGATACCAGTAACCCTTTTTCTTTTGTTAAACATTCTGAAATCTACTGAGAAAAGCATTACACAAAAATCCACCATAATCATTCTGTGTGCATGGTGAGACATAGGGTTTGCATGGCACACAAATCCATGTATGGCCTGTGCCCGGGAATGAACAGTGGGGCAGCAGACCTTGTTACATGGCAGTATAGCCAGCTTTACTGTTTTGTCTCTCCTGTGGCTTTCTTCATGGCATACTTTTTTAAGAGGAAGGTATGTTTCCTTTTCAACAGAGATACATTTCTTATGAAGGAAACCACAATGTCAAACTTTTCCTGAGAAGACAGGAACATAGCTACACATGTTCAACCATAACTTTATAAAGATGTTTCTGAAACCACTTGCAGCACTGTTCAGAGAGATTTTGAATTACCGTCAGGGCAGCGGAAAGGGGCACTGCATCTTTAAAGGAAACAGATTTGCTTCAGAAAGGGGCAAGCTGAAGAAACATCTGTAAAGACCGATAACAGATGCACTTCCTGAAATTATTCTACAGCTACTACTGTGAAAAGCAGGAAGTAAAGGCAAGAGAGAGGAAGAAAGTTATACATGAGAAAAGAAAGTTCTTCCCCCCCCCCCCCAAATTGGCTGGAATGATGAATGCTGCTATACATGAGACTGAAGGTGTCATTAATGGCATCTCTATATCCTGAGAATATAGACAAAGAGCCAGCAGTATTACTTCTGTCATCTGCCAGTTTTTCACAACTTTAGGATCCACAGTACAAAGAGGAGTTGTGATGAAATATTCTACCTTCTCACCGAGGCAACACCCCTTCCCAAACAAGCTCATCATCCTCACGGAAACAGAAGAGTTGATCTGGACCAGAGATGTAGTGAACTTTTACCAAGGTATACTCAGCTTCAAGCTGCTGTAACCAAAACCGGCACTCTAGAAATAACATTTAATTACAAAGAATATAAACTTCCCAAAGCAATACTGCATTTAAGAGGATGAGGACCTATTGCATAGGCAGCTACATCCCTAAAATGTAGTATTCCAGAATATTAGAGTACACACAAATGCAGATACACTGTTTTCTTCTCTCTGTATATGTACTTACATAAATTTTACACAAGCACAGCAGATCCTCTCTAGAAACTGGTCTTTATAATAAAAATCCAACACATTCCTCTCAAGAATAATTGCGAATCTTGGGTGGTTTTTTGGGGGTTGGTTTTTTTTGTTTGTGGGGTTTTTTGTTTGGGTTTGTTTGGGGTTTGTTTGTTTGTTTGTTTGTTTTAGGAAATACAATTCTTCTATTAATAACTGTTGTTTCACAAACCAGACTTCCTTCCATGCTCACAGACAAACCTGAGTTTAAAAGTGACACCAGTTACGTTTCCTAATAAAAACCTCCAAACAGCCTTTCCTCTCTCCTGTGTTTTACAAAACTTTTCCAACTCATAAATCTGAACAGCCACTCACAATTATTTTACGGTGCATGCTGTAAATTAATTACAAGTGTTTCAAAATCCAGGTCAGTCCCTTTGTCATGGTGCCATGATGAAGGTAAAGCATGGCTTGTTCTAGCTTCCCTGTTCCCTTCTGCTTCTCTGGGCAGAGTGCATTGGAATCGCTAACTCCACTGAAATGAAGCGGTTAGTTTTTAACAGTCAAGTTAAAGGTGCATCAGAACATCCTTGAAATAAAACAATCATCCTTTTTGTTCCAGAATAAAACATATTTTGTCTACTCTTCTTCTCTTTCTTTATATGGAGAATCAATAAAGTTCTCTATTGATAAACCTCTGTCCAGAAAACCCAATTTTGCTTTCCGTTTCCTGAAGACGGTTGATAGCTTAGTCTTACTTAATGGTCTTAAGCCATTGACTACTATATTTTAACACAAGAACGCTGCAATAAATACCAAGAACAACAATAAAAACGTTAGGTCTTTCTCTGCATTTCTAAATGAAGGAAATTGATTAAATATACTCAAGCCAGGTAGAAGGAGATTTATTTATTTATTCCCAATTTAAAACAGTGTATGTTCCATAATCTCTCTGGAGGCTTTAGCAATACCATTTTGAAAGAACAATACATTAAACCAAAGCTGGCACAGTCAGCTGCAACAAAGATACATCTTCCTTCCCCCAAAGAAAACAGATTTTCTCCAAACTTCATGATGTTTTGTGAGAATAAATAATTATCTAGTTCTACCACACTAAGGGAAGTACGTGTTTGGTGAGAAGTCTTGCACTGATTACATCATGAGACTGAGGCTCTGTCAGTACCATTCTCTACTGCACTCCTGTCCAGAACCAAGTCCTAGAATTGCACGCATCAAACTGTATCCAGAAACAAAACAGTAGCCAATATTGCCTATTAAGCAGAGACAGGCTAGTAGCAAGGAAAACAATTAGTAACTATTATGCAAATTCTGAATTGGCTTTTCTATTCAGCCGCTTTCTTTTTGGCATCCATGAAAACTGCTTTTGTTCACACTAATATTTGGGAAAGAGGGTTTATTTATGCAAATAGATGCATTTCTAAAAAAAACCCCAAAATTGCATGTAAATGAGCATATTTGTGCATCAATTAGTGAATCTGAGTTCTTCTTTGCTGCAAACACACATCCATTTCAGATGGTCGTAAATGACTAGTGAGAGGGAAAGAGAAAACATAAATGAATCAGTTTTTCTGAGCACTTGACAGATACGCAAAACACCTATTGTAGAAGAGGCAGGGAAGCTATACAAATGTACAAAGACAGCAGTACAAAGCAGTGTAGTCAACAGAACTGTAATTCTTGGTCAACCTTTTAAGTCTTCTGAGACAGAAAAGAACAAATTGTATTCAAAAAAAAATCAAAGTTTATTCTATGTTCTGCAGGCATGCTAAAAATACTTCATTGGAAAGTGCATCAAAGACGTAACTAGACAGATCTTTAAAAAGTGATAGTCAATGGAGAAAAGATTGCTAGTAAGACCAATCCCAAATGATAGGATTCCTCTTCTATCAATTAGAAGATAAAATAGGCCAATAAATCGAGATGTAGCAACCAGCTTAAGAATAAATTCCATTAATTTCATTTTGAACTTCCTCCTGAAGAGAGGCAGAATGCTCCCTACATTGGCCCAAGGGAGTACAGAAGATTGCAATCCATCGCTAAGGCTAGACAAGGGGAAGCTGGTCCTGCAGTTTGCTATTTCTGTTTTCTGAGGTCAAGAGCAAGTTCAGATGGAGTCTCACAAGCCTCGCACTGCCATCTGGCACGCAGACTGGCCAACTGTTTTGGTTATCAGTGACCTCCCAGCTGCCTTTCCTTCAAAAACATACACCCCGTAATTGAGGCAGCCGGACAGGCTGAGGCAAAGAACTACTCAAACACCGCTAAAATGCTTCTGGCATCTGCACCTATCAAAGATGATGTATTAGAGGCAACATATAATTCCCTGCCTGGGTGCTATCACTCAAAAGCAACTTCTAAGAGAAGCAGTAGAAAAAAAAAAAAGGCACTAAAAATGGAGATGCAGCTTTTCAAATTCTGAGCAATTAGCATTCCCTTAGTAACTCTGATGCTGTGATTATGTGCATGGATACAGTGTGATTTCAGAATTGAAACAACTCTGCTAATTCTGGCTAGGTGGAACTGCCAAGTGGTACTGTGAACTTTGAAACTTCAAGGAGGATTTTCCTATGCTAGACACTCCAGTGCTCTCTATACCCAGAAGTACAGATTTCTTTCCAGAATTTCCGCACATATTATGTTCGGGTGAAGTGGTTCACCGTATTTCATAATTTATTGCAAGGATGGCCCACTCTGCCCTGTGGACATTCAAGTGCTAAAGAGGACTGTCTTGGGAAATTTGAGAAAATTTATACTATTGAATGCTGGGAATTCAGACCAATTCCTGTTCCCCAAACTATAAGTGAATTTCGAATGCAAAGAGTGACTATACTTCTCTGTTTAAGTGGAATTGAAGAAATAATATCAAGGCACATTTCTTCTGAATTTCACAGATCATTTGTCACTCTGGTTACAACTCAAAACCACAACAGGCTCCAGTATGTTCTGCTTCTGCCAATTATCTACCATTCTGAAATGCAAGATCACATGAGAACTAAACCATGTAGAAAACTGTACTGGACTAAATTCTGCTGTTTTCTTCAACTGTTGCATGAAGATGACAAAGGACAAAATGGTTGGACTCGATCTTAAAGGTCTTTTCCAACCTAAATGATTCTATGACAACAGGAAAAATAGATCTAACCTATAAATACCACCAAATTAACATGTGCAGTAGTGAAAATTAAATGTACCTATTACATAGATTCAAAGATTTGAAATTTCGGGCATGCTCTTTTAAAATTCTGCTCTGGAGGTTATTTTACCTAATTACATTCTTTCTAAGTGTTGCTTCGTATGTCTTGCTTACGAACAAAGAAAAGTAAATGCCATCAGTAGTCCATTTAGTTAACACCACTCAGCCACAGACAACATCCCATGGTTATCATAGTAGGTGAATCCTTTGAAAAACAGCTCCACAAGGATTTGTGAGAATAAATACTTTATGCGGAGCGAAGCTTCTAATGAGAGCTGCACAATTATCTGAGCTGGTGGCCTGTTAGAAGCAGTCAGATCACAGAACTTTGCATAACAGGAAAGAAATATCTGCCATGCCAGCCTTCCAGCCTGCACAATGAATGCTACTTCAGCAACTGTAGTAACTCTACAGAATAAGTGGGCCTGTTCCCAAAGCACAGCACTGCTCTGCAGAATTCAGACTGGTGGATCCACAGCACTGTGGGACGAATGCCTTCCCTACCATAGGTAATATGCATTTGAGTTTTTTTTAAGGATGGATAAAAAGGATGGATGAACCAACCAAGAGGGTACTGCAAGAAACGTGCTTCTGCAAAGTGGGCTAGGGTGACTGAAAAAAAATAAATAGACAAATCAATTTCCTCAGAATCATTAAGTTGGTTGTAAAGCTGTTGTCATGACTAGGAAAGTCTATCTACGTTTTTATCTTCTACTGTCCAAACCAAAATTTCTTAAGTCCTTCAGCACGAAGTAATGAAAACAGTAGTTATTTAACTGTTCAAAGCTGACCTTCAGTTTGCATTCTGAACCATTCATAAATGCTGAGGATTATCTTTTCAATCATCCGTTATTATTAGAAGCACTTCAAACATCTTAACTGAGCATATTTCATCCAAAGGTGATTTAATGTAGTTCATTATTCAGCCAGTATTCAGCACAGATTTTGTGGCTGGACACTTATCTCAAGTTGAGAGCATCTCTGCCTCAGCTCGTTCCTCAAGTCTTCACAAACATGGACAGGTCCTGAGAAAAAGCAACACCTGAACTCTTCTGGCTTTTTGCAAAACAGGGAACACCATGTGCCCACGCCTCAGTGTGAAAACAAGTGGGCTTCCCTTCTACTGCTTCCCTGCTACATGAAGGCAGAGGAAATCAAGTGTTAACTTTTACACCTTGGGAAATTTTCCCATCACATTCAAACCTAGAAACTGTGTCTGCATGTACACACACATGGATGATCTTAAGAGCCTGATGGACTGTGTTTTGTTCAAGAAGGTATCATTGACAGCTTCTCTTGTTTCTAAAATACTGAATGAATGCTTCGATATCTATAGTATATCTTTCACAGCTGTTCCAAGTAGAGGTCGTAGTCTGTCACTTGTAGCGCTGTGACCTGTAAGACGACAATGAAGTTTCCTCATTCATATTGTCATATTAACTATCAGGCAAGATGCCTACTCTTTCTTTGCTTAATCTTTTGTAACTTCTAGTCCTTTTGTTTCGCTTTTCTATGCAACATTTTGCATAGAACTTAATTTCAGTCAAATAATCAATTACACTTGAATCATTTACACAAAATTCTGCTGTTCATAAACAAACTGGCAGTCACTCCCATAAATCAGTGAGTCTTAGGATACTACTAAGAAGAGTGACATTTGTAGTTTTTTGTCCAAAGTCCATCCTTCTACGTATCAGAATCACTGAACTGATTTCCTTGACTCAAGTAAGAATCATGGAGTCACAGAATACCAGGTTGGAAGGGACCTCAAGGATCTAGTTCAACCTTCCTTGGCAAAAGCACAGTCTACACAAGATAGCCCAGCATCCTGTCCAGCTGAATATTGAAAGTGTCCAATGCTGGGGAATCCACCGTCTCCCTGAGGAGATTATTCCAATGGCTGATTGTTCTCATTGTGAAAAATTTTCCTCTTGTGTCCAATCAGAATCTCCCCAGGAGTAACTTGTACCCAAAGTAAGAGAGCTTTTTTTTTTTTTTTTTTTGAGTTCTTCTATTTAAAGAGTGAGCGAGCAGCTATGGTAATTCCTTTTTAGTGAATATAGTTTTGAAGGAGGAGACAGAATCACAGAGCAGTTATGTTTGGAAGGGACCCCTGCAGATCTAGACCACTGCCCTGCTCAGGCAGGGTTCACTACGGCTGAGTGTCCTGGGCCCCATCCAGTCAGGCTGTGAATATCTCCAAGGATGGGGACTCCATCTTTCTGGGTTACCTGTGCTAGTGTTCAATCAGTGTCACAGTAAAAAAAACGGTGTTTTCTTACGTTCAGATGGAACGTGAGATGTTCAACAATTCCTTCTGCTCCCTTTCCAGGAAGTTCTCTTTGGAAAATGAGGAGCCTTAGCATGCACTACAAGATACGGAGTCCCTGGTTTTGCCATAATATGTTCATATACTCGGTACATATGGCAACAATTATCTTGCCTATTGCCTTTTGCTAATTTAAGCATATGTTCCCAAAAACCTCCAATGAAATGGAAAGTTCACAAGACCATCTGCTATTTATTAACTGTTACTTCATCTATTCTTTCTGCCTACCTCTTTGCCTACAACAAGACATCTCTTGAGGACTGAAGTCGGAAAGAAGAGGGAGAGAAGAAACTGCTTGTCGATTCAGGTGGTAAGACTGTGGCCAACTCAGGTCTAAATGAAAAAACATCAAATCATGCTCACAGACTGTCCTCAATAACCCTCAGTGAGGACTATGGCTATTACCTTAAAAAAAATGCAGTTTTTCTTTGGGGCAATTTTCACTAGAAAGCTACATCGTGCTTTTGAGAATACCTATGAAAAATGCTCATGTACAATTCAAGTACATGTCATGAGTTCCCACATCTCTGTTGTGCACATACTACTTTTGCATGTTGATAATCCTCTAAATGTTCAACTGATAACAAAATACTCCTTATGTCATGTAGAGCTATGAACTTAAGAGACAGCAAGATGACTGGGTTGTAGACTACAACTTATTTTTGTCATGTTTCATTTCAAGACCAGTAATAAGTGTGAACTGATGTGATGGAGATGATAGATATGATTCAGAAAGTAAGTCCTTTTATAACTTATAGACGTATGCTCTCATTTAATCATGAGATGAAATGGAAAAGTAGAATTCAAAGGAAGTCTCTGAAAACACAGAAGCAAAAGCAGGACTAACTCCTGAGAAAAGCCATCAAAAGGACAGTTAGAGGAACTGGCAGGCTGGAGTACACAATGGCCATGCTAGAGAAGGGCTAGAAAGTAGGTTGCCATGAGTATCACTATGTTACTGCTACCAAATCACATCAAAACAGAAGCATTCACTTCATATATTCCTTTTCATGGTTTAATTGCCTCAAAAAAAGACTTTGTATGCTTACACTGTATGTGTAAAAGTAGTAGTGCAATCACTGATAACAGTGAGTGGCCCCATGGTTAAACTGCATGGCTGAGAACAGGTAGAAATCACAGCTGTCAGTGTGCAGTAGTTATTCCAAAAACACTGAATAATGTATTGAATCCACAAATCTAACTAATTTTTTTTGCCTCATTTACATTACTCCTGCATATTGACAAGTCTTGAAAAACCCTAAGAATGTATCTTTTAAAAGTTAAACATGGCAAGATCTCTATTCCATTATGTTAGTACATCAGTTAATTCAGTGTTATTAAAATTCAGATTCCTTCTTCCATCTGAATGATTTCAGCAGAGATGTTTGTCTTCATCAGGGAACTGAAATTTATCACACAAACTCAGTCACCAAAAACCAGCTATAATTCTCTTCACAAAGGGTTTCCACCAGTTTAGTAAGTATATGAAATGCATCCGATTACAGATAAAGCACATAAATTTCTATCACTGAGCGTCTCAATAATTCCTTCTTTAAAGAGATTCATAGACAACACAGGTGATGAGTGTGCCCACAAGCCAACTGTCATTATTTCAGACCGGCTGATAGCTGTCTTCATGCTGACAATCAGCAGTTTCTCTGAGCGGGCACTGTGCCTGCTTACATTAGTGAATCTCTCCTATGGAAATAAAACAGACACTGACTCTGCCTGACACTGGATCAGAATTAGGTACTGGTGCATATGAAGTATGGCACAGGGAGATTGAGAAGAACAGTCATGGGAATTGACGATGTCCTATTGATTGTATAATTTCTGGCATTACTATTAGTATGATTTTGCGGTGACTGTAGCTTCAGAAGGAAGGATGGAAACGTATTTCATTAACTTCCTACCTCCAGAGGGACATTAGATCAGGGATTAGACATGTGGAAGCATTTATTTATTGAAATAAAATGTTCTTAATTTTACAGTGGCTTGCTTTTGTACACTGCAATTAGACCAAAGTAGCTGACCTATGTTTCAGCAAATTATTTCATCCACTGTCTGGGGAGGGTTTTCCCCCCCCAAACCCCCTCACGTTTCTTCAGACAGTAATATAAAACACACAGTGCGTACCTGAAAAAATTTTGAAACTGTTCAGGCAATAATATTCTCATCTGATCTTAACAGTGATGTTTATGCAGCATATATAATTAAAAGCATTTTCAGTATCAGCTTAATTAATCTCAGAAGTTCAGTATTCAAAGAGCAGAGGAAATAAGCTTTTGCTACTCATTATATATCATGCAATTATAGAATGAAGACATCCAATCATAATTATGTGTCATAATAATAATTCTGTGTCAGAAAAGTTCCATATGTCTAGAAGAAATTTAAAAAAGCATGCCTTAAACAGTTTGCCTCTAGGCTTATAGGGATGATTTTAGAGAGACTCTAAACGCTACTGAAACCCAAGGAGAAAGAAGGCAGGGGGGTGGAATCTTGCCTTGCGGGGGGAAGCAAAAAAAAACATTCCAACTGACATAATTCCCAGGTGGTCACAGAGAAGCACAGACAGAGGACACTGCCAGACTGAGCTGCGAGGTTGCTCGCAGCTGTTGAATTTCTGTCTTTTTCTCAGTAGGTAGCAGAACAAACAGCAATGCATTTGGGTTCCCAACAAGGCAGCTTTTGGGCCAAAAAAAGGCTTAACTCTTCCTCCTTATTCTCTCAAGAGATAAAACATGCTAACAATTTAAATAGAAATAATATCTAAATGTCTTCTCTCTGCAGATTTAAGTGGCATATCTGCATTCTAACTTAACTTTAAGACATGGTCTGTACATAGGAGGGGGAAATGAGTCAAAGCAAATGTCAACCCATGCTACCTTTGTATCAGCTAGGAACTAGTTCTCACACCAGTGGCAGTGTGGGGGTAAATCTATCTGTGGGAGGGCAGTGCAGCTTTCTGAATGATACTGTCTTTTTTCAGGTTCTGCAGAGCAAAAGTAATCTTCAAACCTTTTCTCAGGATCCTAAATAACACAATTTCCTAGAACGTCTGCTTCTCATTACATACGCAAAGATTTTTTTTCTTACAGAGGACTGACATGGCTGATGAAAAAACAGCTCTTCTCCCAAAAGATACTGCCTTGTGACACCAAGGTCACTTGTCATTTTGGTCCATCATCCAGAGTCAATGAAAAAATTGTTTAAAGAAGGCTCATTAGTGAGCACTTGAGAATTATACTTCTGTGCATTCCTTGCTGAAGTTACTCTTTGTGTTATTTTGAGACTCACACATGTAACACCAATTCCAAATGCCACTTTCACCATTTAATATTTTCCCTATCCATATCTATGGATTGGGAGACATTACGGCCCTCCTTGCCACAACATCTGCACGTACATGGGCATGTATTACCTTCACAAATTACGATTAAATTCTTTAATGATACTGCTCAGGGCAGTAGCTGGAAAAGAAATGTAGAGATTCTAATTTTATGAATGATAAATGGTTTTAGTTTGATAGTTGAAGTGTGCAAAGGAGTCGTCATTTACGGTCTACTTGAATAAGGTTTAATTTTCCTTTAGAGTTGTTTAGCCTTTTTCCCTGTAAAAATACAGACCAAATTCTAAATATTTCATTTCCTGTTTCCCATTTAGATATTATCTGTGGCTTGCAGAAAGCACCAACACAGCCTAATCCTTGAATTCAGTATGACATCTGAATGGCACTTTTTTAAAACCTTATTTATTATTTGTCAATATGTGCCTAGTTGAACTGTGAGGATCTCTTAACATTATAATCAACCATGTTTGTCAAAATTAGATGCATTTTCAGTAGCCAGTTATGTGAAATAATTAAGTAAATTTACAAACAAAATCATATGGGAGCAGGTGTCTGCATCTCAGACTATTTTCATGCTTGCTCAGTAATGAAGAGCGGTAACGGAGACCAAGACCAAAATGAACCTATGTACCAAACTATGATCTTTCACCAAGTGCTGTCTCTCCACGTTAAACTCAAAATGCCCTATCAGGGCAGCAAAAGGCAGTCTGCATTTCAGCTGAAATGATTCCTGTTGTCCACAACATACAAGGCTGTGTCCAGCACGTGCTTGACTAGCAGACAAGTTTGGAACCTGGATTAAAAGAATGTATATCCTACCTCTCCTGCAAACATGGGTTTCCTCAACAATTCTAGGTTTGTTGCAATGTCACGCTAGTTAGTATTCAAGAAATGTTTCCAGGGATGTGAAAAGCAAAGCTGTCAATCTGATGAGAAGGACAACAACTAAGTAGATTACCACACTCTCCAGACTAAGTCTGTAAAAGTGAAAGTGGGAAAAATGGCTGAGTTCTGCAAACATGCCAAACAATTCACCAGACACATTCTTTTTCATAAACAAAAAACCCACCAGTAGGCGACTGAAGTAGGTTAATCCACAGCTCAGAAGACAAACAACGCAACCACGCCTCTGGCATTCCAGCCATTACATCAAAGTTTACAGAAAGCTTACCTGGCAGCCTATGTGCTAGCATCAGTCTGGGGCTGTCTGTATCAGAGGACAGTTTATGTAGAGAACCTTCTCATACGGGATTCATATGATCTCATGAGAGAAGCAGTTGGTATTCAGTGGGGTTTTTCGTAGTCTATATGAAAACAGCTCAAGAAGAGCAGCTGTGAAGCCAGAAAAATCAAGGCAATCACAACTGCATGGCTGCAAGACAGAGTCCATCCACCATTACACACCTTGAAGTATTTTCATGAAATATGAACATCAGTATATCAGATATAAAAAAAACAAGTCCATACACTCCCTATATATGATAGGTCATGATCAATAAAAACATTGAAATTGCACTTGCAAGGCAAATGTATTCTGTTAGAAAACAATTATTTCTCTTATTCTAATAAAAGCAAGCACTGAGGTAATTAATACAGAAGGTAGGCAGATTTTTACTTTACTTACCAAAAAAACCCCATAGTTCTACATTACTTATGTAAATAGATTCAGTTGTGCTCAATTAACACAGCCAAATGTGATTCATTAAAAACCATACATTTGTCAACTCAAATAATGATAAAGTTAATCTGCTATAATACAAAGGAATTCCATTTCAACTTAGAGATGCTACATATGTGTAACTCTCAGAAGGGCCCACAAATTTGCCTAAACTAATAATAAAAACACAAAAGTCACATCATAAGTATCATTGTTAGGAATGACGAAAGCTCCTCCTAACTGTAAGTTAGTATTTCTTTAAATAATATTAAGCCCCCGATGGCTCATCTTTGATGTCAATATTGATTCACCTGGCATGAACAATACTCACAAAACGGTTCCAATCCACCACCCCCACCCCCAATATTTAAACTAATTAAATCCAAAGAAAGGCAAATTCAAGAAGGACAAGCCATGCACTATACGGCAGTCTGTTTAGAGGACTGTATGATTCAGAAGCATGCAGTATTTCTGCTCCCTGTTTACTGGGCCTCACCAGTAACTTTGCATTACAAGTGCCCACACTGCAGCAGTCTCGCTAGGGTTCAGCTTGTCAGGTGGTACATCAGGGCTGGCCGCACACAGGGGAATTCTCTATCATGCTACACAACATACATGGACTGCTCCATAGGTATAATCATTTCTTCAGAGCATCCACCATCACCTCTAAAGAGAATGGGCTAACGTACATAAACAACCAAGGATCTACTGGTCTTTCTTACGTTCTAGACATTTGTCAGTACATTTATACAAAGCATATGAATACATCTTAAATACAGTAGAAAATAAATTCAAAGAGTATGAAACTAAAATCAAACAAACATATAATAAAATACGCCACAACTACACCACCAGTGTTAAACTGGAAGAGCTCAGAGATAAGACTGTATACGTTAAAGCAGAAAACATTTACACTAGGAATAGGTAAAAAGCCTGAACACCATGAAAACATTCAGAACTGCTCATTGGTTAAATTATCCTGCAACTTGTAACGTATGATCACTCAAAATCAGAAATCCCTAAATATTTAAGGAGCCTATCCTCAAAACCTGACCATTTCAACTGAAATACCTGACATCTGAACTCATACATAGAAGCACATCAGTTACCTTTAATATGCTGTACACCTTCTCACAGGAAGATTCTCAGAGGAAGAATCTGGCTTATTTCAAGACGGCAGCATTTTTAATACACAACCATGAAAGGTGTTTATACATAAAGTTTAGATTTTTTATTTGTTATGCCTTCTGAGCACGTAATACTGACTGAAACCATCACTAGCTTTATACCATATCTAGACAGTCCATCAACCAAGTGTTCCATAAACAACAAGGAGTCTCATCTCTTCTACTGTAATGCAAGAAAAATCGCACATTTAGATATATAGGACTTTTAAAACAAAAATTCACATGCATGACAATTAGGAATGGCTGATATCTGTGAATTAAGCATAAACTGAATACACATAATTTAAAGCAGTAAGAATAACACATCAAAAATTCATGTATTAATTAATTTTGACAACCACACCTTAATTATTTATTGCAACTGCTACAGTGTACTAATGTACTGCAGCATATTTAGTGCATAAAGAGACCTGAGACTAAAACATGCTACAGCTTTTCATATATTAACTGTATGCTGAAAGGTGAGAAAGGGCCTCTAACCAGCTTATTAGGCCAGACATCATACAGTGCAGTAAACAGAGAACTATGATACTACTATGTTTTGATGTAATTATGCACATAAGAAAACCGTGAATGCAGGTTACTAATAAAACATGAACTCCTGTAATTATCCACACACAATTATATAATTATTTATCTGTTTCTCTTCTGCTAACCAATATGTGACACCTAGTAGCCTGCAACTGCAGAGAAATTAATAATCAACCTTTCCCACTCTGCTGCTCTGGTTGATCCCCAAATTAGAACTGAACAGAAGCCACTTACCAGGCTACATAATTAAAACTGTCTAATTTTAAACTTACATATTTGAGCCAAATGCTCTCCAAGGCCCCTCAGAAATTCCTAGGCAAAATTGTGATGGTAAATTAAATCTTTCAAGCCTACCAGTGGGTTTCAACAGCCAGGGAATCTATCCAGGACTCTGCATGAGCTTACTCCTCCTCCACCAAGGAGCTTGGTGTTGCTACAGGAATTAAAAACTGTGATTACAAAACCAAGAAAAACACAAGAGTGATATGATGGGAAATAAGACAGGAAATATTACAATTCCAGTATATAAATCAACAACTCACTATCTGAAATATTAGGTGAAATAATTGCTTCAGCTTAAATCTCAGTTCAAAATATAGAGTATAGTTAAGGCCACATAAAAAAGCTGCAGCTAAAAAAAGCACTGATAGCTCTTGAAAAAGGGAAGCAAGGGGGACCTAAACAACATTGAAAGGTTGCACACTGAAAGATGATGAATGGAAAGACTTCCCCGTATGAGGTGCAATCAGCCTCTGCTATTTCTCATTATATGATGCCACTGAGCTGAAGAATTTTTCAAATGTAAAAAGCAAGACTAGTTATGTAGTTCAATAATAAACTAACCAGAACTATAATGGCTTACACAAGCAAAAAGTTTGGAAGTCAGTAAACAACATGTTTCAGAGCAACCCAGGCTCTAACTTTAGGGTATACAACTTTTGTATCAACCAGGTTATCTACTATCAGACAACTTGATTTTTCTTATCTTTTCTGGTGACGCATTTGTCACTAGTTTAAGCCACTGTCTTTCAAACCAGACCAAATACTGGTCAGAATGGACTACAGACACACAAGAATGGCAGCTCCCTTATTCTCTAGTATTATTAGCCCAAATACCCAATCTTTTTCCTCGTTGTTATGCAGTTACAGCCCACCCTTATAATTAAAGTATTATTCACTCAGAAAAGCAGCAGAACATGCCATTTCATAACAAGCTGGCAGTAAAACAAGCAGAATTCATCCTTCCTTGAAAAGCCACAGTGTGATAGTGACTTTTGCTGAAAAGAAGGCATTAAGAAAGTAATAATCATCAGATTTTACGAATTCATGCAGAGATAAAATCTCTTCAGTTTCTATCCATTATAACACACTCTGTGGTTTTTCATACAGTGCCTAGCCATTCAAAACCCATGTACTGTAAAGGACTGAAATGGGGGGGCAGTCATTAATGCTTAGCTCCCTGTAGCTAAACAGCCTCCTAAAAGTGCCCCTAAATTTCATACGATACTAACTGTTGCCATGAACACAGCATGCATAAGGTACGTTAGATAAATAAAATTAATCAACCTTAGCCTTGGGATTCTTAACTCTCTATGCATCGCATTTGGAAAAACAGTTACCCATAAGCTCTCTCTAAACCATTTTCACACCCTTTCAGAGCTCGAGCTATGCTAACGTAAAGGTTCCTTTAGCCCAAGATTGCTATACCACCCCAATATAAAAACAGACTTCTGCTGAAAAAAAAATAATAAAATTATTATTTACTGCAAAGAAAGCACAGAAACTATCAGCGTCCACAGGCAGTCTCTAGGGCGATAAATGTGCTATTTCAGTATTGTACCGCATGTACTGTACAAACGACAAGCTCTGTACTCCCACACAGATTTCTGCCTAATACACCAATGTCTAAAAGATGTCTCTAGTCACTAGGAACTCTTTTCTTTCTTACTATGAAATTTCAGGAGTCATCTAACCGTTACTGGTTAAACACAGGTTTTGCACTTACTGTATATAAACATTCCTATGCTTACTCAGCAAAATGCATGCATTTCTACACAGATTATCCGTAAGCTGTAAAATCCCTCCTGTTTTGCAGGGGATTTCCATTCCTGCAGTGCAAATGACCTGAAGTGCCTACGAAGGGGACCCAGCATCTTTCCTTCTGCAGAATTTACTGACTCTTGGGGAAGTCCTACATCTCTACGGTATTCTGTCCTGTCAGGGCACTGGAGATGATTGAGGAAAAGGAAGAAACCAGAACCTTTCAGCTAGTTACATCCACTCTGGAGAGTAGAGCATGCTGTGGAGCCAGGATCTCCCCGCAGTGCAGGGCCTGGTTGAAGATGCATCGCAACCACCTTCTGCCTGTTACTGCACTAAATGCAGTCATTGCTTTCTGACCTTGCTCTCTCCCACGTATTTAGTTTTGCTATCCCAACATCATTATTTTAGTCCAGGGCTGGTTGTGGACACCCTGCCAGATGTCTTTATTTCTGTACACAGTCATGTTGATAGTTTCGTTTTGTAGTAGTTAATATGGATCTTCCCAAATTACTGCATTTTCCTCAGTGAGGAGATGACAGTCCAGCTGTAGGCAGGCCTCTAGCTATTCTGCAATCTCCCTTTCCCTCTCCCACAAAACCTGCTTGAGCCTGCAGAGAGCTTACCACAACTCAGAGATAGGAAAGGCCCCATCTTTAAGATTGCACTTTTCATGTCTATGGCTTCATTTAAGAGAGTGTTAAGCATCTAAGACACAGTCACGTTCTTAAGATCTGTAATGTCTTCGCTGGGGCACTTTTTCTCTGTTGGGTGAAGTACTCATATTAGCAGTACTGCCTTGACCTTAACTGTTCCTTACCTTAGGCGTGGAAGGAGATACAAGCATTCAAAAGCATACGAAACACGACACGTGTATCTGCCATTAAAAACGTGATTAGCTGCTACACACATTGGTATTTTACTTGAACATACATTACAATACATATTCTTCCTCCATATGCACATTATTTCTTGAGTCAAAACAGGAACAGGTTATTCTTCCAAGACTTCCTTGCTGTCACTAAATCTACTTGCACATCTTGGAGTAGGAGTAGAATGGGGGAAGAACATGATGCAGTGCCATTTGAGGAGAGAGCTACACTGATGTGCAGCAGAGGGAGGAGAAGATGGGAAAGATGCCAAGCAACAAAAAACTCCTGTGAATGCCAAAACCAGCCTGCATCAAACACTTCCCATTTTTTTCTCAAGAGTTCACTATACTTACTGAAATTTTAGGCTATCCAGGTCTGCATTCATCCAAGAAAGTTGTGAGAATGGATACAAAAATGCCAATGACAGTGAGGCCAGAAGCCCAGTCCTAATCTTCCTGACACAAGCGGATCTCCAGAGCGAGCCTTAAGTGATGTAGCTGCTGCACCAGACCCAGGTTCTCAAGCAGCATCTGTCAGTGTCCTGATGCTGCTCTGATCCAAGCAAATACTGTTGAAAAAAAGAGTATTTGTTGAAAGAACAACTTTTCTTTCTTTGTAAAAAATAATAAAAACAAATACTACTGTTGCTCTGCTTGGGAAAATTCTTGTAAAGTGAGTTTTCATAATATAAGATGCCCTTTATATTAGAAATTATCAGAAAGGGGGGGTTTCCATCACATGCCCATCATTGTGGCTTGTTAAGGTGCCTGACAAGAGGAAATGTGCTTTTATTATCAAGACAGAGATCTATCTCCTCAAACAAGTACCAGTTTGAGTGTTTGTTTCACTACTCTTTCTCATTCCACCTAACACCCAAACAGGCCCAATGATCCATTTTACTCCAGACACCTAATGGTGCAGATATCAGTGTACTTTCCAGTCCTGCAATATTTGATCACAAATGAAACACCACGGCAGGGGTGTAAGTTCTGCCTTCTACAGCTGTTGCTGTGACTACCTCTGCTGCTATCATTGCTACGGCTGGGTCTCCGCAGCAATACCGAGCAAAAAAATAGTCATTAGTCATACCACAAGGTAGAGAGCAAGAAAAACCAAAAGTTTTAGTGAGCCCTAGATTTAGCAAACTATTTTTTTTTTGGTTCACAATTGAGCAGTCAGTGCTGAAAGGGCATACTTATTAGTTTACTTCAGCAAATTTCCTTCAAAAAAGGTGAAAGACCTGCAATGCTTTCCTTCCTCTTTATGCAGTATCTGAGAGACTGAGATTGCTGAAGTGGTAACAAAAGCTAAAATATGCTAGAGTTGTTGTACACACACACACACGTATATATATATATACACACATGTTTCTATAACTAGACAATATGCTGGAGTAGTTATACAAAGATTGACTGAGCACAGAAAGCTATGCTCTTCATTATTTCCTAAAACATTCCTAAAATTTCCTAAAAAATCTCCCATCCAGTTGAAGAAAATCTCATATTAACTTAATAGTGGACATGTGAATGATTGAAGCTTGATGGATTAATCAGTGAGACAGAAGTGGTTTCACAACTATATCACACTTTAAAAAAAAAAAGAAGATAATCTTTCATTTGTTAAATCACTAACAAGAAAATTCAACATCAAATCAAATGCCTTTCCACTGAAATACACAATGTTTGTTTACATTTGGCAGACACTATGGAATTCACACTATGCAACAGTTGCTTAATCTGGAATATGTTAGATGAAGGGACCCCATCAGAAAGAAAGCTTAAAATGAAATGGCTTCCTCTTTTGTTAAACCCTATTGTATCTCTCACCAATGCCTCTTTTTTCCCCCTTCTTTCTAACAGTACCAGAATTTTGTGAGAAATGAAATGGACACATCGGCCCAATGACAGAAAAATGTAACACTTCTAAATCTGTACGGGTCTGTTCCTGGGAATAGAAAAGGACACTTGAATGCTATTTCCCATTTGCAATACAGGTACTGAGACTATATAGTGATTAAGAATGACCAGAGAAGTCTCTCTTCCACCAACTAACAGGCTACTAGTGCAGTATACTGCTGAAGGTGCATCACATTCCTCCAGTGTGCTTGACTCATATAAGGGCTACAAACTATTACAGGCCTTGCTTTCAACCTTGGAGGTCTAGGAACAGCAATACAAGCTCTACTAGAAAAAAATTAATTAATATTTGCAGTTTAAGTAAAATCAGAACCATTTCATGTTTAGGAAAAAAACCTCAATTAGATGGATTACGTGGCAGATGACACTGGAACCTCAAACTTATGCTTATAGACTTGAAGAAAGAGATGGTGTATTCATCTGAAATTCTCCATCAGAGCCTTTCACTCTAATCCCGTTGGCCTGTGAAGTTTATCTGGATACAACGCTAAAAAGGTCTCGCTTTCCTGATTCACTGGAGTTGAAATTGTGAGACAGAGTGTGTCAGTAGGCCCTAGTTCTCCCCATAAGCCTGTAACCATCTTTCTCTGTAATGCTCTCCTGAATCCTCTTTCCCTCCCATGTAGGGGCTTAGCTGTGTCTGCTCTGATTTGGTGCAGCTGTGTGACCTTCAATCAGACTTCAGTGAAAAAGCTAAATTGTAAAAACCCATTTAAAAGTCACCAGATTTCCCTTTGCTCTACATCAAAACCATACAAATGGTGCAAGATTTCAGAGCCAAAGAATGACTGTCTTTATCGTTACAATCTTCTGCCAAATGTGAGCCAGACTCTGGTCTTATAAGAAAATCTGAAACTCTGTACAGAATTGTGTGAAATGTGATGAAAATCTTGTCCTTCTCTGCTATGATCCATCCTCATTTTCCTCCTGTTTTTTCTCCAAATATTTTCTCCAAGAGATAAAAAATAAGAAAAGCTTTAATGGACAACTTGTTATAGCATTGTCATATCTCATCTTCACACATATGTTTTCTACCGTAACTGTTCTCCCCTTTAATAGACAAGCAACGTAAAACACCTTATAAAGATTGCCACTCGGAAAGCTTTGCCAGTCATGCATTCACACACTCCCATCAGGAACCCAGCTCCTCGCCAGAGAAAATGCCCTTCTGTCAGCCGGTTCATTTGCATTCTAGCTGACAAGACTCTTCTCTTAGAGCTTTTGTTACGTACTACAGCATCCTTCCAGATTAACACAGAGATCACTGGCACCTTTCTTAACAAGGGCTGCACTCTTGTCTGGCAGCTAACTCTGAGGTTATACTCTGAGGCACTTTAACAAAAGCTGTGACTGTTAAAATTATTTTAATTATTTCAAACCACTTACTGTGGCTTTAAATTTTTCCCTACTCGTTCTAATTGATAATCAAAGATGAATCAAGTCAAGATATTGTTTCTGTCTCTTAAAAAAAAAAAATCATATTTAATTAGATGTAAAATGCCAGCACCAGTTCTTTCAGTGGTGAATTCACAGGCTATGCAGATGAAAACATAAAAGCTGCTCTAAGTCTATGGAGTACTGTAATTAACAATAATTTCCTTCCCTATTCTACAATAGTTGGGACATTTTTCTAAGCCAACGTCTGACTAAAATTTAAGTTAGGCAATTACTCTTCATATTATAGAAAGACTCTCTAGCAGTGCTCTGATTTAGTGATGTATTTGAGCATCTAAAAGTGTTACAATGTTATTCATTGCCAACAGAGCTAAACTTTGCTGCATTTTGCATTTTCCTTTTCAGATTTTTCAGCACACCGATCCTAAGCATTTAAAAGTCACATCCAACCCCTTGTAAAAGGAAGGTTTAAAATACCCAAACTGTAGTAATTTGATATTAATTTATAGGCATGCCCATAAACATCCCATCCAGAAGCTACAAAGTTGCATTAGTACACACTGAGCTCCAAAATTAAAGCACCTGCAGAGGCAGTTACACAGCTTTAGGAGTTTCTTGTTTCTGGTCAGTTGTGAGAACAGAGAGAAAAGCTTGGGTCCGTTTCTGTATGAATGGCTTTATTTACTTCCTGGGTTTGAGCCACTGATCTTCCCTCCGATTATTCACTCTTCCCACTTTTTTTTTTGTTTAGTTGTTTTTTTTGTTTTCCCCCAAAAAGAGAATCCCGTTAATCACATATCATCAGTAGCAAAGGCTTTAAGAAATTATTAAGTACTGTGTTACAGATCAGAGAGACTGGTCATGCAAGCCATCTTTTCCTTTTCCCTCTACTTCTTCCTCTTGTACTTCCCTCTTTTATCCCCTGCTAGTCCTTCATTCCCCAAAATACAGCAGCAGAATACAGAGACGTTGTTCTTTATCCTGGTAATTGGTAATTGCTGCCTTCCAGATTTTCCTGGGGTTTTTTTGTCATTTAATTCCTCCTTATTCAGAAACTGGGAATATTTTCTTCTATGACTGGTGCCCATCTACAACAGCATGATGATCTTTGTAATTTTTGAGTATTTGAAACTATTAAAAAGAGTATTTACATTTTAGTAATGCTAGTTCCATGAATTTCAATGGGACTGCATCACTTCACAAGTTTAGTACCAAAATTCATAAACTGATTGTTATTTCTTTGAAGCAGTTTACAAAATCTATTTGTCTTAAGTTCCCTAGTCACTAACAGAGTGCTGGGCTTGCATTTTGGAACCATCTTTTGGGGATTCCTCATGTTTTTCCTATTCCAATCAGATAATCCAGAATGTCTCAGAATGAAATCATGCTTCTGACTGACTGAAGCTAATGATTTTAATGCAGATAATAGCAGTACAGCTTATTACACTTTTAGCAAATACATGCTCAAGTTCAACTACCTTGACCAACAGTACAAACACCACTGATAATCGCTTGCACCCTCAAGGTTACATTTAGCACAGAACCTTTTGGAGAGTGAAATTTGTTGAGACACTGCTACTAGGTCACTACTAACCCTTCAACCCAAACACTAACAAGCAGTAGAAGGACCCTGATGGTTACGATTGCCCTTTTAATTCATAACATCAAGCCTTTACCTCCAATGGGTTAATTTCTATTTTTCCTGGTTTAACACAAAGCTTACTTAGAGGTTATTTTTAATTATGTTGCAGAAAAATACAGAACACAATGTACACTTGCTGTCTTTAGCTATAAACTGAGATAGTAAACTATTTTAGCTCAATTCTGATGTTGTTCCCAGCCACCTGAGCATTACCATGATATGACATAATTTCTATGGGAGGGATAAAATCTAGTGACCAAAATTTAAAAACAGCCCCAACCAAACAAAATCAAAGAAGTTAGTCTGAAAAGTACAAATTGTAATAGCAAGTATTTTGATTACAGGACTGAATCTTTCTCAGGCAGCATGTAACTCTACTCAATTCTACAAGATTTTCCATTAGGGAAAATGTAAACAAAAAGAAAAAGAACATTCCTCAGAGCCTGATAGCATGCCAGAGACTTGCATTCTTGTGACTCTTCAAACTCTGCAAATTCAACCTTGCTTTCTGAAAGCGTATGATTGCTGTTGAAGCAAACCCTTTAGTTTCCAAATAATCTTCCTAGAATGGCAGTAGCATCCTTTACCCAGTTTGCCCTTTCCATTTCTCTAGTACTTGCAGCCTCACTGAGACTCTGAAAGCAACAGCCTGAAAGCAGTAGTAAACACAATAAGCACAATTACTAGATCAGAGGGATTAAAACTGAAATGTATCGGGTACTGTTAGCATCTACGTAACAGACTGTCTTGCACCCTTCAACATCTATTCTGATGAAGCTGTATTATTGCTGGGGTTTTGCTTCATTGCCAGGGTCACTTCCTGCAAGAGTGCGACAAGGCAGCTGAAGAAAAACTGCTTTTGGCGAAAATTAGTTGTTAGCTTGGGGGTTTGGGGTTTTTTGCCCTCCCAGTTTAAAAGCAGTAGGATCTGCACAGCTTGTTCAGACAATGAACAACTTTTCTCAAGAAACATCCATGAAATCTACAAACTCTAGAAAAAAATGGGCCTTGCAGAAATTTGTTTCTACCTGAAATTTCCATATTGATTAGTCATTAAAAATTTACTCTGTCAAAGACTGAGACTACAGTAAGAGAAAATTATTGTATTTTGGAGGTTGTAACATGTAAGTCTGCAGAATCGCTAATTTAAATTAGAAATAGCTACTTCATCAGTCAAATAGCAATCTGTGGAGCTTCTTTGATCAGTCAGTACCAGTAGTAAGCTTTCTATATTGGACATTGAAGCCAAAGGGCTTACATTGTTTTAAGATTGTGTAGGGATCACTAATCAAGGACTAGAGAGTACATTCCAGTCTTTGTAATTGGTTAATTGAAGACATGTGTTAGTGTCCTCACTTTAAAAATTCCCCCCCCAGCATACCTTCTATTCTTGTTCTTCCAGTAAGAATCTAACAATACCAGCTGCAGGCTGGTTCAGCAAATGACTTGCAAGTCAAGTTTGGTTCTGTGTCACAGCAGTGCAATCTATTATCACCTCTTTACATCATATCCAAAAACAATAGTCAATGGGATTAAGACTTTAAAAACTTGGTAAAACTATAACAGACATAACAAACAAAAAGCCAGATAGAAATGAAGCTTATGCTAAAGCAAAGCTGCTGTTGAGGCTGCAGAATCGTATTAGTCTATTATCTTTTAATGGGAGTATATGACAAATTAAAATTATTCCTTTGCCTTCCACTTATAGCCTTTAGGGAGAGTAGTGTGGGGTGTCAGAAAGGTCAGTCAGTTATTCATTTTTAGATTACTCAGTTCCTAGGCCTTATTCATCAGGATTTCATCTTCTGCCTTACTAAACGAAAAAAATCTGAATTCAGATGCTTTTATAGAAAACACAGATAAACTTGCAATGAATGACCCTTACAGAAAGTGTGACTTTTGAAGAGATGTAATACAGGAAGCATTTCCTGAGCAGGCCAATACAGTTCAAGTGTGATGTCAGGGTCATTATTCCAAGTTTTTAACAAAACATCCTGGATCAACACAGACACAGAAAATTAAAAACCTCTATCAGGAAGGCCTGATGGAGGTCAGAGCCCCTTGGCTTTTGTGTTAACATCTATTACCAATACTTACCTACCACTGTTATCCAGAAAATTATATTCTGTTCCACACAAATTTTAAGATGTTTTAATTGTATCAATTAGTACCACTGAAGTGCCTATTACTTGAAATCAAACATTTATGAGCTTGTTTTCGGCTGTACCTTTAAAGCATTCCTAACAAAATTCAGCAACTGCATTAGCTTCATTTTAGTTTCCAAAAAGGTCACTGCAATCTTTGTGACTCTATTTCTTCATAGTGCAGCCAAGCAAGCTGTGAGATTCACAGGTAACATTTCATACAATTAACCACAAGCATATTAAAAATAAACAAGTTAGTCATAAAATGCGTACAGAAATTTATTGCAGAATTGAGGAATCCCAAACTCTTGATTGGCACATAAAGGTGGCACAGAAAAATGAACACAATTCTATGTCACCAGTTACAGTGGTTGTATGTGTAATGCCATTGCCACTAGCAAAAAAGATTTCCCATTTATGAATAGATTCTACTTTTAAAAAAATACCTTTCCAGAAAAGCCAGAAGAAACTTTGTTTCTAGAACAGTGGAATACTGGTAACAGTAAAATCAGTGACACAAAGAACATTTTGCTGTTAAGAGAAGTCCTTGCTCTGAAGATGGCAGAGGGTCACCGCTGTCCTACAACTGACAAAATACAAAATCTCAGGCAGCATAAGGGAACCACTCCCCTTTCTTGTCCTTAATTACAGCCTTTTAAAATAATTTTACCTTTGTGAGGGTAAGAAAAATCAGAAATGTAGCAGATGGATTGCCCTCCAGTACACACTGCTCAAAAGTCTTTCTTCTCAAGTCAGACATCAGTCTTCACACAACCCTATCCATCCTGAATCACAGAGATTTCCATACTCAACGTAAACTTTCCACTCAGAATGTTTGCTGGCACAGCTATTCAGACATAATTGAGAAAATATTCTATACAGATACTGCAGGTATTCAAGGCGAAATTCTCAGGTTAGACTAATCACAGTAACTCCACCAAAATTAGAAAGGAAATGGCCAGCTGTTTCATTCTCTTTATATATAAGCATTGGTCTGTAAAGTCTGAATAAAGCAGTTAGACTGCACCTCCTTCTGCCACCTCCAGAATCCACTTTCGCATATTCACACTTTTATCAAGCCCTGCTGTAGCCTCTAGAACAGATTTTTGTTTTCTTACAATGCAGAGTCTCATGTTGAACAAGAGATGCATGATTAATCCTCATGATATCGAGGTATTTTAAGAGAAAGCTACATCCGCCTCATGTTTATCCTCTGGTATACCAGTTTTAATTAAACTTCAAATGTGAATGTTCTGTATTTTAAAACAGAAAATAGGCGTAATTAAACATAAGAACCAGAGTGAAACCCAGTATTCTCTAAAATCCTTTAATTGATCTTAACAGAGCTGTAATTTCACCTTTAAGACAAGGCAGTGTTTATATTCTAGCAGTGCTTTTCAGTTTACAGTCCTATACCCTGGAGAGCTGTGGATCACTTCTACAAGGTTTTGACCACTAGCCAATAAAAAGCAAAACTGTTTTCTGTAGATCTAAATTCACTGTGGACCACAGATATCCATCACTAGAAAATTTTTATCCCTCTATAAATCGCAAAAGGTAACTTTTGCTAACTGACCACCATGCTCTGGTTGGCTCCTTCCCTACCTGAAAGAAGTCCAGAGCTGCTGTCCTCAATCCCACCTGATGACTCTCCCCAGAACTCCAAGGATGGGGCGGGAGGGAAGACAGCTTTAGAACAGGAGGATGCCTTTCCTCAGACACCCTGCTTTTGAATGCCAGAAGCCTAGACACAAACTACGACTCAAAAACCTCTTCATTCTTCAACCATTCATGTGCAAATGGATCCAGTAATTCTGCACGGTTCCTGCAAGAGACTTGGCTCCAGGGATCAAGAATCTTTCAATTAGATGACCAGTACTAATGTTAGATTTACACTACATATGGGGCATATACTCGCACAGTAAGAGAGAGAAATTTCTGCACATTTTCTTGTGATCTGAAGACTCAAGGAGAGGCAGGACTATCCAAAACTCTAGATGTCTCTTAGGAGAGGACAGGTCCAGGGAACTGCAATGTTCACGGTTTCTTTCCTTGGCTACCAACCTCCCATTAAATCTGTCCTTTACTAAAAATACAACATAGGAAATCTCAGGAGAATAAAGAACAATACTGAGAAGAGATCCCACATTCAACCTAATAATCAGTTACTTATTTTTTTAAATGTAAGAGTTAGAAGTGCTGCCAGCACAAGTATGTCAATATTCAGGATCTGAGAATTAAAAATAGCAATATAAAAAGTGAATGCTTTTTCTCCCCTTTTCTTTATGCTTAATTTCTCTTTTCTAAATGTACTTTGCACATTGTTAGGTAGGTATAATATGTGTGGGATGTATTGTTGAGGTTGCCATGGTTTCTCATTTTTAATGAGCTTTGAGACTTCATAATCTAACCAAATACATTCATAATTACTACATCTCTTTTTTCTCCCTTCCCCCCTCCCTCCAAAGCACTCCAAAAATTACTGGTGGTAGAAGTAAAACTAGTGATTTGAAAGACAATAAAACATCAAAGTAAAAGCCCACCCTCAAAGAGTTGGCAAACAAAAGCTTAGGAAAGTAACAGGAGAAAATTACCACCATCAGACTCGAGGATCTGTTCCATGTCCTTGTGTCTGTTCTTAGCATCTAAAATCGGCATGGTATTCTGTTCTCTTCGGTGCAAAATTCCCCAAAACACACAGAAAACCAAGTCACATTTGTCATCAGAAGTGATGGTGAACCACTGAACGCTGGCTACATCAACTCTGATGCTTTTTGCCAAGTCTGCTCTACGCTTAAGGGGAGACTGAACTGCTCAGATGTTCTGTGGGCAGCAGCCTCCTGTGAAATACGCGATTTACAGTGCTTATAGCCTTGATTTGGCAAAGCAAGGGAGCAACTGTCTGACTTTAAAAACAAGAATCTGAATGGGACAACTCATGCACTTATACACAGGGCCTTTTTTGACTAACTCACTGAATCAAAGTAAACAAAACTGAAGAGGCAGAAACACTATTCATTTAAGAAACAGGGGGGGGGGGGGTGTCAAAAAAATCTATTTCCTCATCGAAGTGTTTTCCTTTTATACTACTGGATCAAGTAAATACAGATAAATAAGATTAAAAAAACCCTGCTTGTCAAATGTACAACTATGGAGAAAAGCACTTAATGCTTAAGCAACCATAAAAACACTTTTTGCATGAGAGCTGCTTGTCAGCTGAAGCCATTTACTATCACGTAATTTTTGACTGCCTCTTTACACTAATGAAACAGGTCATGGTGTAGAAGTTATTTAGGCCCTGGATCTGCAAACAGCTCTTTGTCCCAAACACGTAAGAAAAGGCGTATTTGCCACTCACTGCCATTGTTAACCTTAACTCGGGAGGTGGGGAGTAAAAGAAATCCCTTCCTTCAATTTGTAGGCAGATCAAAAACGACTACCGTATTTTTATAGAAGAGAAGTAATTTTAGCCTTCAAGAAACGAGCAGATTGAAACCGCGGTGTTTATACAACTTACAGTTAGCCAAGCAGCTGTGGCTGAGAGTTCTCAAAAGCATCAGTCACTGCAAGGACAGAAGATGAAACATCTGAGGGCTCCCCGTGGAAGTATCAACACATGCTGTCCTAAAACCTTGCAAGGCACTTCTGTGCTTAACCATCTCACTTTATAGATAGCTAGACACAAAGACCAGTAAAGCACAGACAAGGTAAGTGACTCAATGTTTCACGGAAAAGCTGTGCCAGAGTGGGACACTAGATCAACTTCCAAATTCTTGAGATTTGATTCTCACGATACTCTATCAACAGACCACTCTTCTCTGTAAGGACAAAAAAGGACATTAGCACTACCTCTGGCCAAGACAGACAATTGAAACCATGCTGTGATGCTAGAGACTAGATGAGCCCTAGCAAGTAAATGTGATTTGGCAGAAATTTGGAGGGGGAAAAAAAAATTACTTCTGCGGTATGAATCAACATGAACTTAAACCCTGTGAAATAAACTTTTGATGCCAACTTCCTGCATAAAGCGTCTGAGGATTCAGACATACTAGTAGTGCTTTCTTTCCAATAAACTCTTAGAGAATGAAAGAAAACTGCAATCTAAAAATTTCCATCCCATGTTCTACTGTGAATCAGAAATTGCTGATTTCTTTTGGAAAGGTCATTAGCATTTTACTTGACAATTTCCAAAAAAGCAGTTCATTTGAGCAGTGCTTTGCTAGAACATGGTGTCATATAACCACACCGCCATCTGCCCACTAAAACCACTTTGATTCCACGCAGGAGGAGGCTTTCCCTGGTTTCTGTGCAGGACAGAACAGCAGGCTGACTCTGATCTACACTAGAGACTTTACCCAGCATGGACAGAAAAATTAGTGCCATTTACTGAAAAGGTTATTGAACAGTTCTCACTAACTCCCTTTCAGCATTTGCTTATGCCTTTAACAAGCCTTAATCACCCTGTAATATTCTTCCTGCTATGTGGCTTTCCAATCCATAACTTTATAAAAGACAATAAAATTTGACTATGTGGCTGCTTCTTGCAAAGTAGGATATCAAAATACTGAGCACTATAAAAATGCTAAGTATTCTAGGCTATAAGGATATACAGTATGACAACCAATATTAATACATATTAACTACTTTGGTACAACCAAATAACAATACCATCCTCAAGCCTCTCAAACAAATTTTGAAGAAGTATCAATAAAGAGGAAGTTTCTAAAGAACTCCAATAGTGTAGGAGGTAAGAAGATCCATAAGGAGATTCATGGGGCTGGAAATACATTTTCAATGATTGTTCTGTGAGACTGATGAAGAAATTGTATATTTCCTAATTTCTGAGAGTTTGATTTGACAAACTCAATTCCATTTAAGCTGGTGGAGATTTTTTGCACTGGGAGAGAGGAATAGTGAAGGGCCTTTTTTTTTTTTTTAATATATGGTGTCAACACTGTGCAAGGTTAGAAAAAAAGAGGCAAAAAGGCATACTCTGACTATATATGTGACTAAACAAATTAAACACCATAGAAGGGGAAATAGGAATGAGCAACAGGAAGGTGTACAGAAGTTTATCTGTCTTAATACTTCTTTTTCAACATTGAAGCACAAGATTCCTCAGGAACATTATCATGAATTCAGGAACCTTGCCATGACATTAAAGTATTAAGACCATTTCTCTTTGCCTCTGTAGCACCAGTAAATGTTCTCCAGATACAGCCATGATGATAGTCAGCTTCTTACTTGCTGAGAGCAACTATAATGTCAAAAATTAGATGCATGTCTTCCACCTATAGGTAGTGAGCATCCCAAAGTGGGCACCTAGAAAAATGAAGTAAGCATTAATGGATGATCATAGCAGCTTGTTTCAGGTGAATTTCTTGGAGCCACAGAGGAATGCTCTGGCAGAAGCAGAAGAACTCTGCACGTCAACTGCCTGAAGCTGGTGTACGAGATTACTGTCCTGCTGCTTCTCTTCCTGCAACACACACCCCATTTCCAAACAGAAAGCACAGTATTCTATAAGGAACAGCCAGCATGACTACACCTCCAAGTGAGCGATGGAAATACAATAATGGGAAATCTAGTATGCAATTCAGTTATCCAGGACTATCATTACACAGGTACACAGATGACCTGAAGTGAAGGCTCCACAGACATTCTCCGGTTTACCTTCTGAAAGTGCAGGTTGAGCTTTACCAGTTTCAATAATGTTGTCTGTATGCATTGTCATAGACTCAGAAGGAATCCAAAGAAAAGAAAATCCAACTCATGGCATCTTACTGACACACATATGGTGAGGAGGGTCATGCTCTTCAGGACCACAGCACAAACCTCCATTAACATAAGTAATGGGAGTAAGTCATAACTGTTACTGATCATCATTTTCTGCAGTAACTGATATGAAAGCCTGAGAAACATACCATGCCAGTACAAGTAAGTGAAATTTTCCTGACAATAGAATACTGTTGAGACTCGAATTTTGGCTTCTGTTGCAGAACAGCAGACAGTTTGGAGAAGAGGATGTGTTACTGGTTTGCAGAGCCTTCTGTCCCTATGTGCTAAACTCAACCCATAGGTTTTGTTCTTACCTAGCAGAGGCCCATAGCAACAAAGAGCATCAAGTGCTAGGAAACTCCATCCTGATTTTTATCTGGAATTTGACACGTGGAAAACCTTTGGTGAGCTTCAATGCCAGCATAAGATTCAGCCTGCTCACATATTTTCAGCAACATCTACCACAGCACCAGTGCCCAGGAGAATCAGACTTGTTCTTTCAACTAGTGCATATGGAGCAGTACGCCAGTGATAGCTACACTCAGGTACTCATTCCTGCTCACTCAGTGTTGCTTTAGCAATCACGGCACAGCACCATGCAGCACAGATGAACTCAACAGGCTTTGTGGAATCCTGTATCGTCATCAAATTTGGATGTTTTTCTGTACAGAAACAGCACAACACGTCCTTGACTACAGTAATTCTCTAGACTAATGGAAAGTTCCTGCTCCAAAGCACTAAAATGTCTCAATAGAACTATTGTAGTGTTTCTTTTCATGTGGCCAACAGAATGAATTTCTTTCCTAGTCTCACGCTTATTAATGTCTGAGTATAACACTAGTATTAGACATCAAACTGGCTATCACATGATAGAAGGTTCTCGTGAAATGTGTTATTATCCAGTTATTCAGATCAAGATTGTAAAATAAAGTATTTCAGCTTGCCTAACCTGAAGTAGGACATGCAAGTCTATGCAAGAATAGGAAGGAAACCACTGCTTTATCTTAAAAGCAGAAAACAATCTTTTCTAAATATTAAATTTTATGTTTACAGTATTGTCAAAGCCAAGCACATAAAAATCACAAGTCAAGCAAAAAAAAATAAAATCAAATTGATTGGTCTGATTCAGCACCACAAGATTTTAAAATAACTACTGCATTCTTTGGGTGGTGGTATATCAAAGAGTTGATAAACAGATACTTGGACTAAAACAGAAGACGACTTTCCACATCACATTCACACAGACTTTTTTTTCCCCTGAAAGCACCAACAACATCTAGAGTAGGGTTATACTACTTACACTGCTCTTTAGATCGGGAGTTTGGAATACTTTTCTACTATTTCTGAAACCAGAAGACTCTCAGATGTTCATATTGTGGCAGCAAGACGGCCTTTAAGAAAGCCAGACAATATTGGCAGACTTGTGATACAGTCAGCATAGTCAGCAGTGCTGTTTAGTTTAAATTATGGACTAAAATTATTTTTTAAAATCAAACTTAGCATACCTATTTCTCATTTCTATTAAAATCAATTATTGGCTTTACATTTAAAGTCAATCTTCTAAAAATAAAGCTGATGAGACCTTAGATTATGCTGAACCTAAACTGAATGGTTGGAAGGCACGCTAGCAATAACAGGACTGCACTGTTTTAAACCATTAGACAACTGCTTCTTGATAACCTATTTTCAGCAATTCAGCTACGCTACTTGGGAGTACCTGCTCCTTCAGTTTACAGTGCAATTTTCACAGGCAAATTCTATTTCAGACTTGAATGCTTGAAGTTCTATGTATTTTAAATGGTTTTAACCATGATGATTGATTATCTCTCCAAATTAAAAACTGTGGGATACCAATATTGACCAAAAAAAAAAAAAAAAGGAAACCCTTGGAAACACATTAAAACTCAGTATAAAATGATTTAAGGAAAATTGATAGGCATAGCCTTGTCTTTAAATCACTCTTCACAGAATAAAAAAATTCTTAGCTTGCTCTGTTTAATACAACAATATGTAAGTCAGGAAATATTTTCACAGAATTAGGAATACTAAGGTACATATATACGTCCCCCAAACTGGATTTTCCCCACCACTACACACCCACTTTTGAGAAAATATGCTGTAATACAATGGTGTGAACTGAATGTGACTGAAACTGCTCATGGAAGCTGTAAAGGTTATCTTTCAAAGATACTGAATATAGCATGCGTAAGTAAAATACACTTTTCTAAGCATTGTCCAAACTCACTGAAGCCAACAGAAATACACTTAAATTGGTTTGGTTTTGGAGCCTGAATTTCATTTTTGTGTTCATTTCAATAACAGCAGAATCATTGATGACTGACCCAATAATGTATTTACAATACATGGCTTTATGGTGTGCAGTTAGTGTCCACTAGCTATCATTAAACCCATACTGAGATTTTGTTAATTACTACTATTTTAGAAGAGCTGTTAAGAGCTACCACGCTAAAGGTAACGGTCACTGTAGCAAAGCTACTTCCTGATAGCAGAGGCCGATTAGCCTGTGAGTAGTTGGAGTACAATAAAATGGCCTCAGTTATTCAATCTGTCTATCAGAGCTGGCCAACATAAACCACATATCATCCCCTGTGCAAGCCAGACATGTGCTCTGAGTTCTCAATGGAGTATTTAAAAAATAAATTTAACAAGCAGCTTTGTTACCACTCATTGCTTCAGTCTACAATTACAAGGGAACAGTTTTAATGTACTGACAGTTTCAGTAAGAACAACCTGTTTCTTATCTGATATATGAAGCAGGGGATTATTACCATTCATTAGTATGATGGTACCAGTCACACTAGTCTTGATGCTGTCTTCATACACATGAAAAGATGGTAACTCTCCTGCAAACTGCTAAGCACTCAGTTTCTATGGCAAAATCACCCAGGACACACCGAGTTCTCCCCACCTAAGATTAACTGATCTGTTATTCTTTTGCCAGAGTGATTTGAAATTCAAAGTTAAAACTGAGAAAAATATTCCTGAAGTAGGCAGGTGCTCTTTTTACTAATTCAGACAGTGACTATCACCCCTCAATCTGTATCACACCTCAAGAACTGTTCAGCACTAGTGCCTCAATTCCCATAGCAAGGGAATGCCATGAGATTAAACAATCTTGTGATGTGCAAGGTGCTTAAGCAAAAAGCATAAATGTCTTTAGTTTTAACAGGGTATCTAGGCTGCAAATCGACAAGCTCACAACAAGGAAAAAAGGAAATTCTGTCTAAGATTGCAGTTTTCTGTTTGCAATAAGTTGTGTCAGTTTTGGTACCTAGCTATGTAAGACAACAACTCTGACCACAGTCCCATCTTTGGTCAGTGGAAGTACCAATTAAAAAGGAAAAATCATCAGCAACAAAAATATCCTAGCATATACAGAATGAGAAGAAAGAAATCTGTCTATGTTAAAAATTAAGTGTCAGAAATTAATTATGAAAAATATAGGCACTGGGAGAAATCCACTGTCATAGCCTCAGGGCAATATTAACTGTGTTGATCTTTCCTGACAGGTATCTGTTTAACCTGTTCTTAAAGACCAACTGTAACAGATGATCTACAGTCTTACAAAGCAATCCATCCTTTTCCTAATAACCACAGTCTGGAAATAAATACTAAAAAGAGATTGCAGAGGACATAAAAATATTATGTGTTTTTAATATATCCACATACGTAGACTCAAACTTTCAGATAAGATCAGCCTGGTCTGAGGTGATTATTTAGACACATGCTAAATGTGAAAAAGGAAAAACTGAGATGAGTAACAAAAAAGTTATAGTCATCATATTGCATATCTTTCCCCCAAAGATTTTTTTATGCCATCTGTGAATACTACTAAAAAAAATTATACATATCTTGTGCTTTAATTCATGAGAAGTACTTTTAAGTCCATGAGAGTAAAACATCCCAACTGGTATTGTACTCCTGATTTTATTAATAATCAGTTACCCCAAAGTGCAGAGGATAGATTAATAGGTATGTAGGTCAACATGTATCTACACTGGCATGTGTCAAAAACAGTGCTGAGGGATACATGTGCTAGGGAGATGCTTTACTGTTACTCTAAGCTAGCACAGCAGCTAGGCAATCTAGAGTATTTTTTAAATTGAAAGAAAAGCATCAGGATAAAAAGAGGAAGTTGGGAAGGGGAAACAAAACCACCCCAAAACACAACACTGCCTGAGGCTCAGACCTTGCAAAGGACTGTAGGAAAGCATGCCTTCTGTGAGTGCAATACACCGGCTCTTCTGATTCCCTTGACATCCCCTCATTTCCCATTTTGGTCTCTTTCCAGCATGCTCTTTTGTACCTTTGCCCCATTCATCAGATCACACCCAATGGATACTGGTTTTGTGCCCCCTGCTTCTAGATCAGAAGTCCCAGCCAGAGCCCCAACTACTTGAAATAATTTCTTTAATTTCAGCTTTTGCTACTGGTGTCATAGGTGATGGTCCTGACAAAGATGTGCTCTACAAAACTGCTGTCACCCTTGAAGGGAAGTTAAGTCTTCACAGACACTGTACATAAACAGATCCTGTCATCTTTCTGCCGCCAATTGTAGCACAAAGTGAAATTATTCCTTCACAAGCTTTTACATGATTTCATACACCGAGTATACCACGTGATCGTTTGATCTCATCCTTTCTTGGTTACATATGAGGGAGCCCCACATAGGAGGGTCTGAATAGTAGCAGGCCCAAGATCCACTTCAATAATTCAAAGTTTAGCTATTCTTCATGATGCATAACTGTAATAGCTTTTTCATTTTATATTGCTTCATTAAAGGTCATTTTTGTGTGACATTTGCATAACTAGTTCTCTAACTATATTGCCAACCATATGAGAAGCTTTTTCAGGAACAGTTCATTCTCCCTTGTCAAGGAGACAAAATTTAATTACAGAGTGGAAGCTTTAAATAATGGTTACATAAAAAACACTTCTGTAAATTCCTTTTAGTTTAGGTTTTGAATTCTTAAAGGTCATGCTCTTATAAAGTCTGTAGCTTAAAAAGAGATCATGACTTAATTATATATCATCATTACATACTTCAAATCTGTATTAGTGGACATTGCTCATTCTCCTTTGTCACAAATTTTGAGTTTTGAAAACAACTAGAGATTATCAGCTGACTTTTTTTTTAATTCAGCAGGTGAAGGTTTCCTTTTAAAAGGATAGCCTACATATACATCAGTCTTGAACACAGCAACATGTCAGTGCATCTGTAGCAGTCATTTTTATGCTAGACATTTATACTTCATTCATCTTTTCTACTCGTCAGAAGCCCAACAGCAAAAAAACCAACCAAAACTTTATATAAAGCAATTTATTTACAATAGCAAGGTTGCAAAATAAAGCCCTCAAAATGTAAAGTCAGTCAATGAATAAAAAGATGTTTAAGTATACACATTTTAATTCTGTGATACTCACTTTCTGCTTATTTTCTTACCCTCTACTGACACCTCTAGCCACACAGTTCTTCATTTTGTAAGGGATGACATAAACAGTAACAGCAACTTGATCATGGAAGCACAAGGTTTTTGCACCTCAATTTGCATCAAGTGCATAATTCAGACTTTAGGTCCCCTAGAACTGTTAATAAAGCAACAGCAGGGATCCCTTTTTAGGATCAGGAAACACAGAACAGTATTCCACATCTGGTTTTAGATGGCAAAAGAATGGTCAGATTCAGGGTCCGATACTACAAAACAGAGCAAAATGAATCCTCATTGTTACAAGAGAGTTGCGGCTGTGGTTCGTAGCATGTCCCCTTTTGCTCCTCTTTACTCCAGAAGAACTCTGTTCCCTCCTGTCCTCAGCATTCTGCAGAATTACTGTTTTGTTGGGGTATGTTGAAAAGATCAGAAGAGTCATTTTTCTGCAGTTGATAACACTAATTGCAAAAGGTTAAATTCTCTCATACTGTGACAGATTTGGAACTGCAGTTAAGACTAGCTCCAAGTCAAAGAATGAATTAATCTAAAACTACAGAAAGTGTTCAGAATTGAGCAAAGAACACATATAAAGGGGATGACAAGCTAACTTTATTTTCTCTGAGTAGTTCCTGTTAACTTCACAGTATATGGTGATCAATACAAAGATTTACATCGGTGCTATGCCATTCCCATTCAGTTAAATTACAAATCCATATATAAAATGTATTCGATAAAGTATGAAAAGAAACAATAGAACTTAATTAATATCTCTAAATTATACATTTCACCTCCTAATTCATTAATTCTCCCAGTTCACACTTTCATTGCAGTGAAGTTTGTGGCTTTTGCCCAGTTTAGGCCAAATTTGGTTCAGTTTTCTGTAGCTTACAAACCTGTTGAACATCTGGGTCCACAGCTGAGCCAATCATTGCTTGTCATTTGAACAACCTTTCACTTTTGAAGACTGAGACAGTAATTCCCAACTGTAACCCAATGAAGAATCCAACAGCAAAAATACATTCACAAATAGAAACACTGAAGTTTTTCAATAAATGCTTTTGTCTCTCTGACAGTGGCATCTGTTACTCTACCTAATTTTGGGTGACCTTAAAATTCAATATCATATTAAATTTTCCTAAAATTGGCTCAGTGTAGGAAATGCAGTGTGTTCTTTGCTTCTCTTCACATACTTCTCTTTCTGATGTTCACGTCCTCTTTCATATAAAGCAGAAACTAGCTAACTCTTCATAATGGAGAAGACTCTCAAAAGAACTTGGATAACGGAAAATTAACAGGAGACTGGAATCAAGACTGTCACTGTCTATTTGTGTGAAGAAGAGGCCAAAAGGAATGGAAATGCTCCTTGCCCCAAATCAAAAAGCATATACAGATTCTAGCTAATCTGCTGAATCATAAAGGTTATGAGATGAATGAATTAGTTTTCATGTCTTCATGAACAAAGGGACATCAAAAGCTAGGAATTACAAACTGAAGTTGACAACTATCTTCTAGAAGCATACAATAGTGAGAAGTATGTAATAATGGGGACGGGCAGGATCTTAGCATGGTCAGAGTAACATAACTGCCATCCGTCAGGATTGGGCTCTGAACTCAAAATTTCAGCAAAGTCAAATTAAGACTGAACTAAGCACCGGAAGTTAACCCTCCAGAAAAGATCTAATTAATAAGATGTTGACAGTGGTTGCAATCACCTATATCGCCATACCACTGTTTCTCATGAGGAATACATTTGGACTTGTCTATAGTAAGACAGAAAACATCATTTTTAAATGTGCTTACTAAAAACTAGTATGAGTCTGTTCAACCTCAGTGAGTGCTGGATGCCTTGAAAATCCCAGCCATGGAGGAGATAGGGTGCATCTTAACTGGTCAAGACAACCGCTAATGCGGTCTTAAATATTCACCTCACACATCCAGTACACAAGTCATAAGTTTTGTAACTGGGAAAGCCAACCTTCATGTTCCTATCATTCACATTTTAAGTTTTTTCATTCATAAATGTATTGGAAAACTTCATTATAATCTCATCTATCACCTTCTTAGAGCCCAGACGAAATCGCAATTGACCCTTCCACCAGCCAACTCCACCTCAATTTTAAGGATTTCCTCTTCATTTCCGCAGGACGCTTAGGCCTTTCCAAAACACTATGTTAGCAAATGTGTCCCATGTTTTCCCTTACTGTTCATCCATATGCTGCTAAAAATAACATAACCTCTTCGGTGGTTTCAGTTCTAAGATTCCTGTATATTCTTTAATCTTTTTCTACTATATGACTATCATATTCCTTTACCTTCTTTGATTTTAATAAAGCACACAGTTGATACTGGAAGGTGTCTTGGGTTTTTTTTAAACTTCCTTCACATAGCTATGATATCAAGTATGTGAAGTCCAGAAATTTAACCAACAAAGAGGAAAAGCCAACAAAGTTTCTCACCTAAATCACATGGGTGTTTGGAAACACAGTGCTCAGAAAAGAGGTTAAGCAACTGTCTACTAACAGAGTTACTCAACAGGAAAATTCCTGTGTTCATTAAATGAAATTCCACGTAAGTTAGATTTTTCCCACACAAGGTTAGAAATTGCACTCTTACCTCCAAACCCAGAGGAAAGCTAGATACAACGGGTCTTCTGAGAGGAAGGTGAATCTGCAAAACAGAATGAATGCAGCTATAGGAAGATAAATTAGGCTTTTGTAAGGCTAAACTGAGTAGACTCAGAAAGTAAGAGGGCTATGGCAGTGGCATTCACAGAAAGGTAATATTAAATGAGTTTACATTATTTTCTGTTCCTATTTAGTATCTGTGAGCTTTGGAGCTGAATTGACTTCAGGAAATCTGCCAGAATGATCTGTCTAGAATCCCTTACAACTATGAAGGCAATCTGGCCCATAATCTTTCTAATTTTCATGCCTCACAGTGATCTCAGTTGCTCCTTGTTTTAACCCAAAAAATAGTTTTGTGTTGAATCAAGACATCCATATACCTTTTGGAGCATCCAATGGCATTAGAGGCAAAAAAGCTGTTCTGTGAAAGTGATAAATTGCAGGCTGAGAGCTCAACATGTATTTTTTGCTCAAGGTCTCTTAGTTTACTTTTATTCTTCATATTTGTACATCATCATCTTCTGATAAAATTTTTCCATAATCAAGACAGACATCTTCTCGTGGTACATGAGGCAGGATAAATTGCTCACTACACAAAATTAGTTCTTCAGAGATTATAACACTCAAGTATTGTTTATGTAAGTGAAGAGAGAGCTATGACGACTTGAAGGCACCTAAGAAACTCAGAGCTATAAGGTGGTGCTATTCAGATTTGTTGTCTACACTGCTGTCGCACTAAGCAGTCAGTCAGTCAACCAGACACACAAAGGATGTGAGCTTTCCCTGGGTAATTACTGAAATGATAATACTTCAAAAGACTGAGCCAGAACACAAAACATCCAGCTTGAGTTACCACAGCATAAGTGCAATGGATAGCTGGATACAAGCATTGACTATTAACTGTGAAATACTTTGTTAAAAACCCGTAACATTTAAAAAACACCCCTAACAGCTCCCCAAAGCCTCACTGTACAGGATACAACTAGGATCACAAAAATTTAAAATACCAATTTTTAGTTTAAGTATACTTAAAGTAAACTGTAAACAACTGTATTCATATGCTTTTTCAAGCATAAAAACTGGTAATAACCAGGACCAAGGAGCAAGAAAATGGACAGGTTTCCAGAAAGGCAAAGTGTGAATTAATAAAATACCTTGATTGTGCAGTGGGAACCTCTAAGGAATCATTTGAACTGTACAACAAGGCAAAAATACACAATTTCTACTTTTCACTTCCTTTTCCTTTAGAAGCACACCTAAGGCTTTTTTTCCTTTTCTTATATCTTTTAAATTAAAGTGAATAATTTCCTACCAACTTTTGCTGCATCAGCTTGGAAAAATCTTCAGAGTACCTAATTAGGTACTCTTCTCATATTAGTCTGTAGTCTGATTTGGATATCACTATCTTGCTTCAGCAGACAAGGGAAGAAATACTGATTGTGAGTCTATCTGATTGAAAGCATCCTCCTCTCCAAATCTGAAGAGCAGCAGCTGTATTGCTAACAAGCTATTCAGAACCAGAGTCTTAAACAGCCTCTGAGATCTTTCTCATTAACCTTAAAACCACAGCCATTCTAAGATAGTTTTAGGCAATCTGAATAGTTCTTTGCATTTTTGATAGCCCAGGCAGATGGTATTCCACTAGTTTACATTTGTTTCACAATTTGAAAAAATATTTTCTTTACATTCTTAAAATTTAAATTTAAAGGCCTAAGCCAAAATCTCTAAGCTAGAACTCTATTGACTTTAACTTTAGCTTAGATCCCAACATTATTCTTTTAGATCCCAACATTATTCTTATTTTTCTACATGAGAGTTTTGATTTTGAATTAAGCAACAAGCTCCTCAGCAGATAATCACATTATACTGAGGTAAGAAACCAATGCAGGAAAACCTTTTTCTTCAGAGGTACAACAAATGTAGGGCACAGCACTGGTGGGAAAACTGGGAAATCTATTTGGATACACAGCTTCAGCCATTCTAGACCAGAAGATAGTTTTAACCAAAATTAAACATCTTAACTGCATTTCTGTGTCTCAAACAAGGCTCAAACCAAGGGTCTGTGAATCCAAAGGCATATCTTTCCTGCCAAAAACTCAACAGTAATCTTTCCATTAGGCCACAGACCCCTGTTCAAATATCATGTCTGCAGTGAACTACTCAGGTAACCAATCTACCTGAAAAACAAGCCAACCTAACTGCCTTTTTACAGTTTTATTTTACTTTTTCCTAGACAAATCAGTTCACTAATCTGCTTCACTTTATGTGCCCAGAGACCTTGTACTGACACAACATAGGGGACCGGAATGAATGGTCACAGGTGGAACCTAACTGTGCAGACAGACACCACTAAAGAAGAAGGGCATATGGAACCACAGCCAGTTCCTCAAATGATCTGAGAAAATGTAATAGGAAAGATGAGCAGCTTTTTCCCTTTGAAAATGAGTATCTTAACATTCTGCTTTATGAGGTTAAATTGATTCTATTAGAAAACAAGTACAGCAGTTCATAAACAGTTTATACCAAATCTAAGCATCATTTTCAAATGCAAATTTGCCTGGGTTTTGAGATGTCAGTAACAGCATATCTGCAATCAATTCTGTATTACATTCATATTTCTGTCTTATACAGTGAAATTTTTTTCTCATGCCTTTTTATACCAAATTCAATTTTTGATTCAATGTTTGATTGCAAGCCACAAGTCTGTACAACATACCAATCTCTTTTGTAACACATAACGTTCTTTCAGACCTTCACATACTTTCAAACCAATGGTTTACTATAAACCCTTTGCTATTATTCAGAAGCTGAATGCACACAGCCTACAGACATACCCCATAACTGTGCTTGCAGCAAAAAAAATAATTCTTGCCAGACTGGTGACACCACCTGTATAAGGGAAACCTGCCAGACTCAGCATGTAGTCTGGGAAAAAGGTCTATCAAATGCTAATGATTACGACTGTCCCGTACCACACCTCCCACTATGTGCTGGGATGGGGCACTGGGAAGGACTGCAAAAATTTTTTTCTAGCGGAACAAAAGCAAAATTTCCTTAGGCTTCTGTCACTAGTCAATACGAAGCTGGGCAAAGCAAGGAGTCTTTAACACTCAACCTTCACAAAAGCTGGACTGAGAAGGATGAACCTGCTGTGTGTGTGTGTACAGAGGCAATGTTTACCTTCAGGTAAATAATACAGCATCATAGAGTTACTTTTAGGACCTAATGTGACATCTACAACTGCAGCTGATTGTCACAAATTCTAATTAAAGTAACAGCCTTAAGGTTCAACTGCAATTCAATGCAGAGATGTAGATTTTGAATGTCAGGTCAGTTAGGCAGGAGAAGTGGTAGAATCAATTATGAGCACATAGCCCAATTAGGAAAACGTTCACCAATGACACATTCTTGTTTTTACCAATAGAAACAGACTGGTGAAACAGTCATTTTTGTGGCAACACACAAACCCTAGGTAGCAGTTTAGTGCCCACTCTGAGGGCTGTAAACATCTTTATGACCCTGGAGAAAGCAGACTCCATCCCTCAAAAGCAGCCTTCTCAAATTTGCTTCCCTAGATCTAAATTTCATTCTGTACAAGGCAGCTGAGGGTCTTTTCTCCCCCACACCTTGGCGCACAGCTGCCATACCATGATAAAAAAGTATGGGTTTCCATCCCTCACCGTTAATGTGTGTTAGCATCACAGATTAGGAAGAAAAAATAAAAAATAAAGATATGCTTGACAAATTCCAGCTTCTCTAAGAAAACAACAAAGTAAGGACAACAGCAGAAAATGAAAAACATACACAAGTGAAAGATTTAAAGTGAAGCAACTGTGTTTTCTCTTTGAAGGCCAGATATCCCACTGACATGTTTTACTTACTGCTCACCCATCTCCAGAAATCACAAGTTTGTTCTTTCTGTATGTTAGTCAATCTTCTAGACCAGTTGATGAAAAGAGACTGTTTGTAAAGATTTAAAAATCTCAAACACCACATCTCCATCAGGTGCAGACCCTCCAGATCCATCACTTGACACAGAACTACTCATGGTCCTTATATATTGGTAATGATTATGGCAAGCGATCAGGGAAAATGGGAGGTGGCTACACTTTCTACTTAGAACATGTAGTAACAGTCACTACTTGTGTTTTCATGGTGTGCAAACTATACACGTTCTTCAACTGCTGCCAGCTATCCTGTTGACAAAATTACTCCAAACCATTCATTCAACTTGGACCGCACCCATAATACTTTGCCTATGTTAACTCAGATGGACACATGGATTCTTTTGGCATGCAAGAACAACTTATGCTTGGGCTCTTACTCCCAGTACTACAAGTTCCAGTAAGAACACAAAAGATAACCGTAACCCTGGCAATCACTGGGAGCAAAAAGGCCTAAATTCCAGTTGGCTACTTCCACGCTTAACAGTACTTCCCAATCCATACTACTGATACCATCAACTCGGAGACACTGGATCTGTACCAGTGCAAGGTTTAGAGGGCCTCATTTTTCAAACCACAGATCCATTTCTGCAAGCAAGGTTAAAGCACATTCATACTTAAAAAAACACAAGATGAACACTTGAATTTAAAACCATGAAGTGGAAAGCAGCATACAATTATTAAACAACTCACTTGCCTTACTTCATCTTTGCCTCCAAGCTTCCCACAACTGTTTTCCTCTACTATTTACTGAAGACTAATACAAATAGCAAATTGATTTTTTTTATACTGTAGTGGAGGAAAAGATGAATGAACTAATTCTCAGTTTCCATATTCTTTTGCTGCATCTTGTAGTGCCTGTTTTGTACCACATATCTGGCCCCGAAAGTATGGGTCAAGTTGTGAGGAAGTTGGTGAAAGAATATGAAATACAAAGTGACAATCTGCACCTCCTCATCTCTCCTCACATACTTCTACAGCCCCTTCTAATCCATTTCTATCATGAGGATATAATGATTCTTTTCCTCATGGAAAGAAAAAAAGAAAAAATAACTTTGTCCTACTTCTATTTTTATATGATGTGTTAGCATACCCGTGACAATATGCATGATGTGTGAACTGGGCTCACCTGTACACTTTATAAGCACAATAGTTAAACTGTGGATCCACAGGGATAGGGAATACGTTAAGCAAGCTGAATACATCATTTACAATTTGATAAATTAGGATTGGAGCAGAAGAGAAATCACTGCCAGTAAATTTAATTTTGTATGTACTCCTCACATTGAATGTTTAGAAGGTACTTGTATTTGGGCATAGTCCCTTTTAGGGCACTAGGATACTTGCTTTAAAAGACAAGGTTTTCTCTGTATGTCTGCATCAGAAATACCTGAATGAAAAAGGAAGAGGCAGGTTTCTTCTGTTTTCACATTATGCTTCAGAAGTCCTTTGACACTGAAGTGAAGGACAGTCCTTCAAATTTTACTGAATATTGGTTTCTACCAAGAAGTGATGAGGCTGAAGCCAGGAAGGTTTGGTACACTGATCTCCTGCACATTAATGTCACCTTTCATAAATTTACAGATATTAGGTCCTATCCTTCTACATTTTAAAAAGCTAGCAATATATATCCCTGGTCAGAATGAGAACAGACACTTGCTTTTTCTTAAAGAAAATGCCCTCTACACCACCAGCAGGAGCCATTCACAGCTGGGCATGCAGTTCTCCATGTTTATAGAGGGTTTGGGAAACACATTAAGGCCTTCTATCTACCATTGCACAGTTTCAGCTAACTGTGGCTGGTATCCTGCACAGAGGGATCTCAAAACCAAACTTCTCTGCAACAAATGCTCTGACTCCTATTTAAAAGGATTGAAAGCAGAACGGAAAGGTTTATAAATCCTATTAACATACTATGAGTTAATTCTTTATGATATATTATTACCTGAATTTTAGAAATATATGTGATTAATTTCCTTGCTTATTATTAGTCTTTGAACAGATTAATAATGACCAAGGAAATTAATCAATACCAATAAAATGGTCATATGTGAAAAGCTTCCAACATGAGTTGAGAACCATAATCCCAGTATTAAGATCACCTCACCTCCACTTTAACATAGAACAGATTTATAACTTTTTTCTTTAAATATACTTTATTGTAAAAAATAAAGAAAAAATAAGAAACAAGAAAGTTATCATGCAAATAATTGACTTAATATATTAAAGCATCTTTAGAGAAGAGGACCAAAAAGACTACAACTTAATTAAAAAGTAATGCAAGGATTATATTTAAATATAAATTATTGAATTAGGTAAATGGGCAATGCAGACTGCAATAACTACTGGACCAAGACTGTTACTTTCATAGTTACATGTAAAAACTTTTTCATATGTATTAGAAACAGTAGTCATTCTCAAGATAGTAATTTTTTATATATATAATTTAAATCACTTTCACATGATAGAACATACTCGTTTAGAAATAAAAGAAAATCAAGTATGAGTTGCACTCAGGAAAGCATATTTGAGGTCAGTTCCCTGCTATGGGTGCTCCTTGTTAGACTAGAAAATAATAAATAACTTCTGTTAATGCCTTTTATAGAAAGACCTTCCAGAGAAAGTTTCTCTCTCTAGATTAATCCTATGGAGAACCACAAACATCTGGCAAATTCTATCTTAAATGCATTTGCAAATCAGAAAACTCAGAAGAGAATGATACCTTCAGATCCCAGAAAACAAATGCTGCTGTACCAGATCAAACTCAGAAGCTGCCTAGCAACCCAAGAGGCACAGTTGTATTATAAGAAGCTAAACAAAACGATAAAAAAAATCTTTGAGCTTAAATGACAAAACAAACACATAGGATATTTGACCTATGCCAGAAAACAGATTAAAAAATAGTGTTAAATCATAAAAAGATACAGAAGTGAGGACATTTAACTCTTATTGCTTGTTTGGGGGATAATAAAAAAACAGGATCATACTGGTTCATGGAGTTAGCTGAAATTATGAATGTAGTTTTAGGATGCATCTTCACATTGTTTCCTTAAAAAAGTCTTCCCAGTTTTAGGCATAATATGAAAGAGCTTGTCTACAGAAACATAAATTATCAATTTGCTGTATACTTTTAAGCACATTTATAAACTGAAATGTCACAATTAGACTTCTCCATGGCAGAAGGGGAGCCAGCGGTTTTTTGTTTCTTTTTCCAAAGAGACAAAAAAATAGGACTTCAATAAAAGTAAAATCCATTGACTTTCATAAAAGACAAAATAAAGGTCAAGGAAAAGGCTTTAAGTCTTCTGGGAAATAAGGAGTTAGTCCTGTTCTCAGAAAGAAACATAATCAGTGGCAGGCCTAGTCTGTTCTTCACTATCCTTCTTGCTCAAGAAGTTTTATTTTCCCCTTTTTCTGCATATAATAGAGGCTACTGAAAATTTAAGAATTATTTCAAATATTTTCCACTTTATTGCAATTCAAAATAGAGGAGTGGAAAATGCCTCCACAAATAGTTTACAATGGCTGAAGAGTGACAAGCAATGTGCCCTCATAGAAACACAAATAATTTAATCTCCTGTTAAATTTTAATCAACTCTACAACAAATACAGTAGTTATCAACAGCTTGCTTTATAATAAAATAAACTGAAGACACATAGAAACAAGGAATACTACTGAAGTTACTAGGTAATTAGGGAACTGAATGCCAAATGCCCACCTTAGCTGGGTCACCAGACAGCTGGCTTGGTATGTACAAACAAAAAGATTTGTTTGGTCTTAAAGGCAACAACTGGTAAGGATCTTACTTTCTGAAGTACAAAAAAGACCAATGAACTTCTCAATGTCTAAAGAGACATTTATTAGTGAAAAGCTCATACATCTTATGGATGCAAGTCATTCTGTACCTTCCTGAAACAAAGCCCTTAACATTTTGCAGGAATTTTCTTACGAATAAGCCTCAAATTCAAGAACTGAACTTTTATCACCTAAGTACAATTTAGACACAATGGTGTTAGAATAGTGTACTATTAAGCTGGAAGTCCATAATGCATACGGATTTGATTCCATCCAGTATTAAACACTTGAAGCCTTACGTAACTTCTCTCACACCTCTCTCATTGCAGATACTGTCTTACAGTTCAGATCTAGACACCAGTCAAGTGATGTTAACAGCAATTATTTTAAAGGCAGTTCTCCTGCCAAGGGGTTACTCTTGCCTACATCCTAGAATATGGCAATCTTGCTTGAGGGAGTGCCTGAGAGTCCACAGGAGAATGTATTGAAACAGTATGGAAGGGTGCCCCCAGGAAGACTTGAGTAATGCAAGAGAAACAACTCCATACCGATCCTCTTCATTTGTGCAGTCCGTAAGGATTAACGTTATCACTATTACATGAGAAGGCCTGGCAAACCCATTTCTGCTAATCATACATTTAAACGAAATTGCAGCTTTTGATGTCCCAAAATTGTATGTGACTTTACACATCCATAGTGGAAAGGGAGGAAATGGGCAAAATGTGAACAAAAATTAGGATGAGATTGATGTTTTTTTCTCTTGTTATCCAATTCAGTTTTAGAAGATTCAGCTAAAATTGGGAGGCTCCAAACATATTCTCTTCACTGTTGGGGCACTACTTAAAAGCTATAAAGACAGTTCAGATTTTGCAAAGAACATGACTCCAAGCCTATTAAAGCTATGAGAAATAATCTATTTTCATTTTGCAGAATTTCACTTTGGCCCTTAAATAAGCCAGAAAAAGGATCTCCATCTCTTCTCTTGGCTTCACAAAAGGATCTCAAAACTTGAATAAACTGCATTGTGCTTCTCTCCATACTCTTCTTCACTGATTATTTTCTTATCCCAACAAGAAATGCAATTAGTTAGACACTGAGCCATACAATGGAACAAATTTTAACTGACAGAGGAAAACAAAAAGATTAAAAATACAATTAATTTCTTCTTTATTGCTTCAGAATCTGTAATAATTTGCATTCAAGCAAACAGTAATATCTTTCATCTGGAAGACATTCCAGGCTAATACATCTGTGGTTTATTCTTTTGTTTGCAGATGTTCAGTGGCTTGTTAAGATCATGATTAGATCACGACACTTTCTAATTCTTTGGATGGTGATTCATCAAACCTCAGAATTGCTACCACCTCCTGAAACATATGGACTGGCCTACATAGTAAGTGACAAAGTAAGAGCTATTTTGGAACAGAGTAGCACTAGATTTGCACCTCATGCAAATATTTAACAACCGATTTCCTTTTTGCTCTGTTAAACAACAAGTGCTCTTTTTACTTCTTTTTAGAAAGGTTTTCAGATCTCTAAAATGCATTTAGTATCTTTTAAAATCAAAATTCTCTCCAACTTGGCTGAGAGGTTCAGTATTATGTTGTGCAACAGTTCTGCCTAGGGTTCTGGTCTTCACTATAAAATCATATGGCTGTGAGAAGAGAACATCTATAAAATTTATTGACTTCTGCTATGATTCAGAAAACTTCTAACAGATTACACTGTGATGTGTCTCAGCCACTCACAGAAGAATACGACACCAGTTTTCTTTTAAATTAAATTTTGAGATCTAATAAAAATCCCTTTTCCTAGGAAAAAAAAATTCTCTATTAACAAATATCAAGGCTACTGGCCCTCCCCACTCCCAGTGTAGGTCAGCCTTTCTCACTCACTCACTTTCCGTCTTTCATCTTTATTGGCAAAGGTAAAGAAAAGCAGCTCTAGCTTGACTGCTGGACACGTGGCAGAAGGAAAACAGCTCACTGCAGCAGCAAAATTGAAAACAAGAATAAAATAGTTTTGAAGTTGTCACCATAGCTTTCCTGAGCATAAGTCAAAATATTTTAATCAGGTCGGATGGCTCAAGAAGTCCAATTTCATTGTGTTAGATGGTCCAACTTTCATATATTCACCAGTTGTCTTTTGCCTTACATTCTCCAAGCCAAAACTGCAGAAGATGATAAGGAACAAGACAGAATCATGCCGGATAATACCTTCTGTTCCCTCTCTAGCATGCCTGAAAACACTGAAACACTGAGACACTCAACTCAGTATCATTAGTAAATCCCAGGAAATAGTGGAGGACATACCTGAAGGCTGAGCTTCTCTCCAGCTTTCTGCAACAGCTTGAGACATCTTAGTGGCTTAATGGTTTGGCAACCTTGCATGGCCACAAAAACTGCCAATCCTGCAATCTTCCTCAACATGGAAGGTTTGTCTACACAGGGAAACAACTGCAAAATAAGCTAGGGCATGGATTTAAACACTAACATCTATTCTGGTCTCATATCTGGTTCGTAAAAGCACACAAAAAGTCCTAGTTCCTACCAAAACCAGTGAATACAGGCTTCTAAGTATCTTTTTGAATATGACTTAATTTACCTTCCAGACATTCATACTGCACATTAAGACAACTTGTTTAAACCATAAAAAAGTTCCCTCAGTATGGAAAAAGTGTGTCTATGTGCAGGCTAGCACAGTTCAGCGTAAGTTCGAACAATGAAGAATGCCACCTTTTTTGAAGGCATTGCATATATTAACACACAAGTAGTAAAGTTATGCTAGTAACAAACTCTGCATTGTTGTCATAACAACACTCACACAACAAGACACCAGGAGCTGAAGTGAGCTGTCAGGATTTTGAAGCAAGAAAGAAATAAATTGTGTCGAGTGATTCAGAACTACTGAGCTGCTTTAACAGACATGCCTGTTTGGCCATAGGTCCTTGGAATGGAAAGATTTTGGTTCTCAGTATCTATCCAGGCTAAATAAACAGAGTTCAAACATCATTTGAAAACATGGTAAAAGCTATAAACACAAAGACAATATAATAAAGGTCTTTCTCCACTGGTCTGTCTGCACACCAAAGAATCACCTAGTGTTAATGCAGATAAGCCAGTTTTGAAAATTATAGGGGATATGACCTTACCATATTTTCCTCAGCAATACAAACCTTTGCTGCACATCTAGCAATGTCCCAAAATGAGTAATCACTGTGCAAAGTAGGAAAAAAACATATTCTGTATGTTTTTAATAGCAGACGTATGAATGTCTTGCCATACTATCAGATATGCCACCGCCAGAATCTTCATCCATGTGATGATGCTATCTTTTCCTAAGACCGACAGACACACTGAGAGCATTGCATGCTAATACACTGACGAGAATAATGAGAAGGAACTTCTAAGTGGGAATAATTTAAGAGAGCTAAAATAGTCTCAGTAAAAAGGAAGCCCCATTTTGTTTCATATAACATAGAAGAAATCATATAACTTACAAAGTGCATTTTTCAGAGAGGTCCGAACTCATCTGCAAGCGTATGTTTATTCCTGGGAACCAAGTTTCCATATATGTTTAGGTGCCTGAGAATAGAGATAACTTTGCATTGATTTTAACAAAACTTGTCAGTTAACAGTATTCAACACCTACAAGTTTTGGAACCCTCACAAAGTATCTTAGATGTTCACTAACAAACTTTCAATCTTTTGACTTATTTTTTTAACCCAGGATCTTTCCAGCACACGCTACTGCAAGCGTGCTAGCAGCATCTGGATGTACAAACACACCTATTTTTTTTTTTGTGCATTCACAGTTTATATACTCACAGCTGAGATTTTTTTCCATTGCAAAACATTTGTGTAATAATCTACTCAGGCAGTAGAATACACGCAAAGAGCAAAATGTTATCCTTTCTTAGAGATTCAGTAAGATCTTGGCCTTGCACATTTCTAATTTTCCTTTTTTTGTCTGAAAGCTGAATCTAGAAACTCGTCACCACTTCAGGAGAGAACTGAAAGAGGAATTCACTTTTTTTGCCCTCTGGGAACCAGAAGTTTGCTATCAATTTAGAGCCACTCAAAATCTTGTCCTCAGTTCCACTGCAAACCAGCAAAAATGTAACTAATGCAGGTTGCACATTCCACAAGACCATAAGAAAATTAGCTGATTTTCAAGAGAAACTGGTAGTAGGAAATACTTTGAAGAAGCACATGAGTTATCTGTGGAACAAGTTGCTGCTAATTACTATTGAGGTTACAAACTCAGTGGAATTCCAAGAAGGAAATTTTGTGGGAGCAACTGAAGTGATCCAAAACGTTACAAAACGAGTAAAATCTTTGTGCTTTAGGGCTGTAGCAAACCACTAAGAGATGGAAGTCTGTCAGAGGTGTGCTCTGTAGGCCAGTTATTCTATACATTTATGCCCTAGGCTTTATTACAATTTCATCTGGAACATTCAGCTATTTTCAGTGATTTTTCAGAAGAAACATTCATACTCACAGCAAATACTAGGCTTCTAGGGAGTTAAGTATCCAACTCCCTAAAACTTCTGAATCCTGAGAGTAGTCTTACAAATGTAGACTTCCACACGCCAGTTTAGGTAAGCTCACATTACTCCCGCTTACGTATTTAGCTCGACCTTAATCACACATTTTCAAATAAAGTTGTATACAGTATTTCTAATTAGCAGACAAAAATGAACTATCGGCTACACCTGAGTAATACAGCATGTAGACTGAGAAAAACACTTCATTAATAAAATGAGAAGACAGTAATAGTAATCTATTTTCACTCATAGAATAAATACTTCTTTGTAAGCTAAGTGCACATTAATGTTGTTATCAGTGTCTTAATACAGCTATCAATTCAGATCTAGTCAGGGTTTGAAAGGAAAAAAACGAACTTGGAAGTTTTTTGTAATTTCACAAAACAAGAAGTGAATACTGAGCGTTAATAGGAAATCATTTACCAACTACAGCACACTATTATTGCTAGTGATAATGCTTTTTAAAATTATGTGTCCTTACAGAAAAGTATTTTCCATAATAACTAATCAGCTGTTCTATAATACATTTCATAGCAGCATCCTCCCAAAGTCATTTACCATGGGAAACATTAGAACTCTGTCTATATTACATTTGAAATAATATTAATACTGTCTCCTTGACAGGGATAAAAACAGACTTGGGGGTTTTGCTATGTTCCCCCCTTGCCTCCCCCATGAGGGCTGACACATATATAGGTCTTCCACCATCTGAACTAATTCTGTTCTATTATTTATGTTATAATGAATATGGACTCACAGGTCAACATTAGGGATATGAAGCATAAGGATTTGTCTATCTAATGTACACCAGACAAATTAGTATCAACTGAACTAGGATTAATCCATAATACAGTGAGGAATAGCAGGATTTCAGCAACTTCTTGCTGGGTCAAGAAGTATTTCCGTAAGTAGTAACAACACCAACATCAGTCAGTGTATTTCAGTAATACTCTTTGATGTGCTATACAGCTTGTGTTCAACCATTCAATTCAGATGTCAGTATTTTTGTCAGTGAAATACCATTTAAATGAACAAATACTCGCCCCACTGAAATGTAAAACCACAGATCTATTTCAGTTTTGACAAAGATACTTCTTGTGCTAACAGCTATTAGGACGTTATCAACATTTATTGATTTGACTACTACCAGCTACAGCCGTCACTGCACAGGATTCTTTGGTTATAGTGGCAATGGTCAAGATCTGCTTTGCCAGTGATACAGACCACATCTATACATGCTGGTAACAGTCTTGTGCATCAGCTATGGTTTCTCTTGGGATACCCTTGGCTTGATTCAGGTTCATTCAGGTGTAACTATAGATGATGTTATTAAGGAAACCAACAGTTGAACTGATAAAAGAAAGACACCGAAGAGATGATAGCCTTTCTCACACTTCCTCAGTGCCACAGCTTACAGAACAGCAAAGAATGAGGAAGTTTTCAGAATTACAGCAGAAGTTCAGAGACTACTTTAAATCCTCTTCCCACACATCTTCAGGAGCCCTTTTGCTCACAATACTCATCCTCTGCACGTTCCAAATAAGTATTTCCTCCTGTCAAATCCCTTTGGGACTCTAACTCACAGGAAAAGCATACTAGCCATGAACTCTACAAACTTTCTGTTATTTCCCCCTAACTTATTTCTATCCCCATTATCCACTCTACAGAGATATTTTTTTTCCCCCACCATGAACACCTATCTCCCTCTCCCTACAGTGGAAAGACGGGCACATTCATACATACTAGCAGTCTGAAGAGAGGGTGTTTTGTCACAACGTAAAAATTCGGAGCTCCCAAAATTAATCTGTTATATCGTTCATTTGAAACAACATTTAGGTCAACCGTCTCTGTTCTGTGAAAATGCTAACCCTGGACAGGAGATGTGGAGAAATAGGATTATAACTGTCCCTCAACACAGTACGTAACATCCAAGAGTTGTATTGCTTCAATAACAAATGGGAGGGGGAGGAGAAACAGTGGCAGCACAAGTTTCTCATCAGAACAAATCCTCCTGCAGCTAGCAGAAAAATTAGTGCTTTGCATTCACACAAGCTCTTTGGTTACTTGAGTGTATCCATGGTAACACCTATCTTTCAGAAATTCTAGTATGTATCTACACACTTATTTTACATTCTACCTAAAACATGAACAGAATTGAGAGCACTGGAGTATCTGCTCCATTAATCTGGTCCTACTTCAGCTATAAAAGTGCATTAGAAGAAAGAAAAGCTCCCCCCCGTATCTACTCTTTAAAACAAATTCCTCTAAAACACACAGCTGTAATTTCTGGTTTACTCTATTCTTTGACAACAGTATTTACTGTCCTGCGACATGAAGATGAGCCCTGCAGGATTTTGAATATTTTGAATGCATTGTTGAGTACTATTTACTAACATCTGACTGGTAAATAAGCATCTGATTACATTAAAAAAAAATTGATTACATCAATAGCTTTTTTTTTATTCTTAGCAAGAATATGGTGTATAGCATTTTCTCAGGAAATTTGACAGAATTAATAACTTTTCTAATCCCAATTTAATCAAAGGCTTCTTAAGGTAAAGTTTTATAATTTTTCCTTTATTTGTAGACATGGAAAAGAAAATTACATTGGAATTTCAGATTTCTCCATAATAAATTTAAGCCTGCTGATAACTTAACTTGGTATTCTTAGACAATTTGCATTATTTCTTTTCATAGGATATCAGTGCACAAAAATCTGCGTACCTCAGAATGAAAACCAATATCCTAAACAATAGCCTGTGCAAATTATGATAAAGATATTTAAATTACTGAATGAACAGAATTGGGGTGGTGTTTCATTGAAACAGAATAGTGCGATTTCATTATAATGTCATTACAACTTTCAGTAATTGTAAAAGGAGAAATGAAACTATTTCTGCTTCTGAAGCAGCTGACGTCTATGCTGCCTTTTGTTCTCTTAAAACAGCAAGACCATTGTCCTAAAGCCAGCATTTTAAACCCAGCTCCTTCCTAACAACTATTAGGCTCCACTATATGGCATTCATTGGCAAAAGCTGCCTCACACAAGACTCTACTCCTGGTATTTGCTTCACCCTATCAAAATTCTCTTTAAAATAAAGAAGAAAGTAGATTGATTCAGGTTTAAAGCCAACAAACAAACAAAAAACCAACCCCCCAAATCAACCCACAGTGGATAAGGAATTGTTATTCTTTAAGGAACTTGTTTTCCTTAGCTTCATTTCTGTGCTGCTCTTTATCATTCAAATTCAGCTACAGTGCCAGAAAATGGCAGACGCCCTTGGAAACAATGAATGCAATATGGGCCTATTTTTAATCAATAAAACATTTCTAGTGATACCTTTGAAAAGACTGGGGCAGCAGTGTACTAGAACCAGGTAAAACCCATTTTGGCACTTTTGAAATCTTATCTATGTTGCCTCTTCTGGAGAAAACAGATGGAGATAATTGCTGGGTTTTTTTAGTTACTATGTGAGAAATAAAGCTAAATTACCTTCAGAATGACTCTTGCATGTATGCAGAAAGCTAGTACAAGCTCTCTGCAGAATACAAATGTAACTTTCCAAGTAACATTTGAATTTTTGTATTTTATTTAATTCAAATGACTAAAATTTGAAAGAAACTTCTCTTGGGAGGACTTATGTTCCAGTGAAGAAATCAGAATTTTGCTATTTACTGCAAATGCCATTCATTTTACAATGCCATTCCTTTTAGCTCTATAGTTCAACTGCCACTGCAAGTCTAAAGAAGCTGTCCTTTCACCCTACTTTGTCCTACAACATATAGAGAAACTCAAAGAATGAAAGATTTGATGCATTTTATATTTACATTAGCAAAAAAAAACAAACAAAAAACAAAAGCTGCTTCTGCTTGGAAAAACAGAAACAAAGTCTTAGTAATCATAAAGAAACTGAAGAAGCTGTAAAATTCTACGTTGCCCTCTTTGCATGTCATATTGTTAAGGACTTGCACGAAAAGATACTAACAGATGGATATTACTGTTTCACCCTGGACGAGCACACAGTAAAACAGCTTATTAGTGTCTTACCTGCAAAAGCACAGCATCTGCATTTCTTATCAGAAAAGTACTAACTTATTATTTCCCTTTCTTCACTTCTTTATTAAAACTCTGAATATCACCACTGCGCCCAGAATACTGGGAGGAAATCAATCTGATGTCTGGAACGTCAAGGCCTAAACTTGAGAATGCTTTCGTCTTTCAAAGTTGCATAAAAAGTAAGAGTAATATAGCAAGACGAACCAAGAGAATATGAAAGGAAACAGAAAAGAAGAATTCAGAAGATTTGGAAATGTATTTTAATTAGAGAGACTGTAGATAAGGGTAAATTTGACAAATGAATTCAGGGTAGACCCAAAAGATTCAGGCAGTCTGTGAATTCTGACAGGTTTTCAGATAGCTCAGACTTACTGTGCAGAAGGTAGTGAATATTTTATGTTGTTTATTTTGAATATTTTTACTTGGAGTCAGGTCTTTTTGGTTAATAAAAGCCAACACTAAGTTACAAAAAAAGTATGTATGTTCATAAATATTGATGAGAAGCCAGACTGAGAGTCCTATTAAATTAACCAGTCCCATTAACTTTAATGAGCTGTAAGTCAGACCGCAGGCCTGCAAACCAAGATACATTCAGTCACCTCTCAGCAGACGCAAGCGCATAAGGTAAAAAAGTATGTTCTCAGCAGCGTGCATCCACTGGGGTTTCCTCTCAGCAGCACACCTATAGCCAACCAACCACATCAGGTCTAAAGCTCACCAAAAGTCAGTGGTGGGATACACTGACATCAGGCCCAGCTGGTGAACTAGCCAATGGCCTTGTGATGTTAAACTATGTTAAAGTTGGTTTGGTTGGTTTTGGGGGTTTTTTTGCGGGGAGGGGCAGACTCAAAGACAATGTAAGTTTGTCCTCAAAAAAGTGAAAAAAAACTTAATCCACAATTCTCTAGCCATTTGTTGTAAAGTACAGGTGAAGTCAACAGATCTAAGTCAACTGTATCCTTCTGTCAGGTCAGAAAACCAAACTGAAGAACCATACTATAATCATCTGCTGCCAATTCATCCCTAAATAATAATTTTAAAGAAGGAAATGAAGAATCAAGTAAAAAGCTAGATGTCACAGTGGCAAACAGACTGTCACTGCCAAAGTACCCCTTTGTAATTTACAGATCTGGGATCTATATTACATAAGCTCTAAACTTTAAGGCTATTTGTTCTTCAAAACTTTTCACCATGATGCATAACTTTAATTCCTTCTAAAATATGACAGAGTGGCCACAGGAAAAGGCAGGATGTTGAGCACATGCCGGTACCCCACATGGAATTACCCTAGGGATAAAGCAGCCCTGATATTTGGAGTCAAGAAGGAATTTCTACTCCAGCAAAGACTGGTAGTGCTTTCTTGTTTTCCTGGGAGGAAAGCTGCATAGGAGCAGTAGAGCTTGTTCAGAGCTTTAAAGCTATTCATGATGACTCAGTGTAAATATCAACTTTCGAACACTAAATATTCCCAACAAACACTTGCCAAATCATTTACATATAGAAATTTAAAAAAAATAAAAATCACAAAGCAAAAAGAGGAAAAATTAAAATGTTTCACATTCCGGTTAAAATGATGAAAAGGCGAAATGACATTAAAAAGTTTGTGCCCTGTAGACAGACATCTAGATTGCATTTTACCATCCTTGGAGGGTCTGCAAATAGTGCATTTGTACAGCTACTTTCTTCTCTACCAAAACCTTTCTGAAATAATACCAGACATGGACATTTGCCTTGCTGTGGGTGCTGAAATTTCACTCATATCCTCCTGTAAACAACTTCACAGCAAATTACCAGTGCATTTCCATCCCACAAAATCACCTTAGCAACCCCTGCAAAACATCTTCATCTTTCAGAGGTAACAGTCACGCCAAGATTTGCAAAGCCTCCGAAGAAAAATACCACCTCTGGCAAAAAAAACCCAAACAAAACAACAAAAAAAAAAAACAACAAAAGCTTTATGTTTTGCTACATAGAACATTACAATCCCTGGAAGACACAGATTCACGTTTTGAGAAGCAACTGGCTTTAAAATAAAGGAGCAAACATTCCCATCCAGAGCAAAAATCTCTGTCCAGGATATGGTACTGTCACTAGACACCCTGCCTAACATGGCTTTAAAAATCAGCCAATTTAGTGATGATAATACTGATCAAACTATCACCAGAATGAACTTTCCTATCTTAACTCCTGATATGATTCTGGTCAAAGATCTGGCAGAAGAGCAGCATTTTTTCTCAAGAGGAGCTGAGTCTGAACTGGATTCAAACCAATGTTTTTCAGAACTTCTCATGAATTGGGAACGCCAAGAAAATTCAGCAGAAACAACATACATGTGTATATTTGCTTCCTGGCTTCTCAGCGAGATGTATGCTTTTCCTATTTTCCTGTAATTAACAGATCCCAGTTTCTCTTTTCTCCTTCTTGACTTCCCACAGGTCACATCTGCTTTTTTGCCCCTGGGCATAGTGGTGTACAAAAAGGGCAGGACACTTCTGTTAAACACTCACCTTGAAATGCTCTATAGTTCTTTAGGTACCTTAAATCAACTAATGCAACTTGTTAGCCCCACAAACAACACAGCTTTTAACAGGGGCTAACCTACAGCCCACATGACAAAAATAATCTGGCTGGCAAAAAAACTCAAACAAATGGCAGGCTATCAAGCATGCACTAAAAGTAGGGGGGGGGGGGGTGTTGTTTTTTTAACTATCTGCTTCAGGTATTTTGGGGTATTTTGCTAGACCTCAAAACTGGCTGCAGCTGATTTTTGCCATTAAATAGTCACCGATTTCAGCTACATCAGTGTATGGCTGGAGTTAACTAGTATCCATATTAGGCAGCTGAAATTCTGAAAATTCCCAAGTTACTTTACAGGGTGTTTAAAGAACCTAAGTCCTATGTCATTTTTAGCTACTTCCTTTCCTTAACATCTTCAAAATCAACACTGACTATTTCTAACTGCGATTTTCCTATATTACATATTCTCCAGGAATCTCATACATGAAAACCAACAGGGGCTTGCTCACTGTGAGCCACAAAACCCAGATCCTCAGACAGCTCGCTCTCAACCTCATGCAACAAGGCTGTCTTACATTTCTACCAACTTGTATAGAAACACTGTATTTCCACCAGAATATTCCAGCCTGGAATATTCAGACAACTGCTCCTAGCAGCATATTACTGGGAACATTAGCCCTCATGTGAGTCTTGCTTGTCCTAAGTGTGAAGGTCTGTGATGGGTGACACTGTTTTAGTCACAAATCCAAAACATAGCACCATATAGACTCTCCATCCCAGCTAGACCCAGCACCAGGTCAAACACCCTGACATAATGCCTCATAATCAGACGTTACCAGTCTATCATAGGAAGAGTTTTATTGATAGGATTTTTAACCCAGACTAAAGTAGATCATGCTTTTAACTCTGAAAATCCTTTGTCAGCGGGGCAGCTGTACCACCTGAACATCAGTGGTTACAATAGAACACAAAGAAATGAGGATTTCACCCAGCTGTGTGTGTGCACATGTGAATTTTTAGGAATCTCACAAGTGTATTTATATTATCATTCCATACCACATCCTCTAGGCCAACTCAAGTTTTAGCTCTTTGATCACAATATTCTTAGCTCATCTGGATAAAGAGGATGAAAACTGTAGGCCACATCAAAAATGCTAAGGCTAACTTTATAATGAAATAATTCATTTCCAATTCTCTGAAAGCCTTGAATATTTTTAAAATATAGGTAACAGGAGATAAGCTAGTGTTTAATTCATCTCCCAAATGGAATTCCAGGAAGGTGCATTTATACATAGCTAAAAAGAGCTACAAAAATTATGTATGAGACCATGCTCTACCTGAAAATAACATATTCATTTGCTATAAGGTTACATACAAGATACTTTGAAAATATGAGGTAGGTCAGTCTTACAGATTTGTTTCCATTACAGATTTAACTAAAAGCCTGTTTCTGCAAAGTTCTGAGCAGTACTTTGAAGTCAGAAGGATGAAAGGGTGTTCAGTGTCTGCCAGCCTGAGGGCTCTGGTATAAATGAGCAAAACATCCAATTCCTTAGTGACCAAGGCTAGCACCTCCTGTAGGGATTCCCCAGCTTTAAGCAAAAGGTCCATTGCCCACTCTAACTCATGCTCAGGTGTGTAATGCTGCTTAAAAGAAATTCTAAGTCTGGATAATGATAGATCAGATCAAGGATGGTTAAAACAGGCTTAAGAATAGAATAAAGTAAGTTTAGAAAAAACTTTACCTACAAGAACGTGCAAAATTTGCATGATTAAAAAACTGTCCATAATTGCATTCACAAGGCTACAAGACATCCAGTAGCATTTAGTAACAGTATTAATTTCTACCAGCACAGAGCTGGAAGAATCAGTTTAACAATTCCCACAGCCATTTATAAAGCTGTCAGCCTAAACAACTGGTTTTTTAATATCTCACCACTGAAATGGAATAACAGATCAGATTATCCCTCATGGTTTACAAGCCTCAACAAGAAGATGAAATATAAGTCACTCGTTCTGTAAATCACTAGTGGGATTTGCAAGTCTTTGGGTAGCTATGGGCACCTTTAAGTTATTTCAGCATATATTTTGTTTACTCAGCCACAATCACAAAACTGAAACAACTAACCAGCATGACTAGCTCAGTAAAATACTAATACCGGTCTGACATATGCATGGTGAATAGTGCCAGTGGGTTTGTCTGCAAAGCATGCGGGCTTCCCTCCCTCAGTCCACTGGGACCACAATAACATGACCTGCTTTCCAAATGTTCTTATGGTCAAAGTATATGCTGTTCATGCAAAGAAGCAAATCTTCAAGCTTATCAAAGGAATGAGTAGGGTCTATCCACTGAGACACACATGATCCCCAACATCCCTCTGTACAGATTTGGTAGTGCGTTCACTAGGCCAGCCCACAGTTCATTCTAGCGCTGCTGAGCACAGTTATTGTTTGGTTTCTGAATAGTAATGGGGACAGATCTCTCTATGAATAAGAACACATTTCTTTTGAGTCAAAACTACCAAAGGGCTTAACTTCCCTCCCCCATTTTCTTTTTCCCTAACTTCTGGAATGCAGACACACGTCATAATTACCCTGAAAGCAGCAGAGGGAACATGAGCAAGGAGGGAGTTGGGTCTCTCTTCTTCATAATTCTATTCCTTTGCTTTTTGATCATGATCCAATGAATGATTGTTGCCACAAAAGACTCACTGTTATCAGCTTGCAATTAAAGCCTTCACAGAAAAATATTCAGATTGTATTCAGGCATTAATACTTAAGGAATAAAATCTTTACTATGTACTTTAGAACCCATGCTTAAACATTCTGTAATTTTATTCCTTTCTAAGTAGGTAAGATTTTGGGAAGGGGATAATTTTATTCAATTAAGTAAATGATATTAAATAGAATAATGGTATAAATCTAACAGATCATGATTCGGCACAGCTTTTATACTTTGTTCCAGAAGGTCTACCCAAACGTGAAGAATTAAGCACTTAAAATGGCTGACAAAAAGCACAGGTGTTACATTCATTGAATGGTTTTATATTAGTTGTGTTTTTTCATGTTCCCAAGCAATTATTAAGAAGTTTCTCTTTTAAGTTTGAATAGTTTCCTGCAGCACAAACACTACAGCACTGTGCTAGTGCATAACAACTTTATAAAAAAAAATAAACAAAAAAAACCCCAACCACCTCTCCAGAACAAGAACTTATCTTCCTTCACCTTCAACTTAATGTCCGTTTCTCCTCTTTTCAGTGCCTAATACTTGAGAAACATGGGAAGAGTATACAGCATAAACCATGATCAAACAATTCAGTTGTCATGACTGGCAAGTTCACTTGCATAAATAATACTAGTGCTTTCCATTCTGCAACTGTGAGCTACTAGAGCAAGCTACCAGCAGAAGATGAATGGCATGCTGCACTGAGCTCTGACTTCTCCCCAGCAGCCTAACTTCAGCAAATACAAAGCCTGATCCGAGTCTCACTCAGTTTTATCCCCAACAACAATTCTGTGAAAAGAGCTCATTTACAAAAACTCCTTAAGAGAACTGTCAAAGAGTTAACAACCTTATAGAGAAGTTAATATGTCTCTGCAACTTACTGTACCATATTTGGAGTTTGCTTTTTTTTCCATACACTCCTTAAACTTAGTTATTTTTCTATGGTGGAAAGCCACTCAGTAAATTAAACTAGACTGCAGAAGGGGAAATACATAAATTGTGGTGGGGTTGACAGTGCAGTTAGCTTTGGAACTCATTAGAGGTGTACAGTGTGTAAATTTTCTGTGTCCACAATTTTCATTTGATGAAATTTAAATAAATAGACTTCAAAAATCATTAAGTATTGCACTCTGAAATGGAGCAGTAAATATGTAGTATGATACTGTAAATATAGTATGATTTCCAACGGAATTATAATTATTTAGTTAGCTTTCAAGTCCTACAAGGTCTTTTGCATTATTACAATACTGTTATTCTTTGGTACAGCAGACTGGAGAAATCGAAGCAAAGACTCTGCATAGGAACAATAAAGCAATAATAGCTCTAAGGACTTCTAGTTGGTAAGCAGAATGCACATTTTTACATTGTCTGTCTATATCTGCTTGTTAAAGCTGCGAGCAAAATGCACAAAGATAAACAACACAGTGTTAATTACTGGTGACTAACCTCTTTTCCAAAATGCTTATGTTCACACTATGTAAGCAGTATGCAGTTCTTCAGGCACATTCTGTTGTAGATGGAAGCAAACAATTCCTAGCAAAGGATTTAAACAGACACAGCCTCTTCATTCCATTTATTCTGAATTCTTACAGCAAGTAACTCACAAGTATTTCTTCTGCTTAGGATTAATGTTGCTCCCAGGCCATTTATTATCTTTCTTTCAAGACATTCAGAATTATTGTTCTGATGCAAGATCACATAGTACTTTTTTGGGTCTCCTGGCTGAGTAAACATAACTCCCATTTCCATGGAAAGTTCTGATATTAAAAGAAAGCCTCCCAGAAATGCTTCCAATATTTTCTTTAAGATTCACTGTTAATTCACTGTAATAGCCTAATTTCACATATTGCTTTGAGAATACCTCAGAAGATTAATGTAAAAAATGCAAAGAACAGAAAAGAAGAAAAATAGAAGGAAAAGTTGCACCAAACTGGTACATCCAGGGACAGGAGTTGGACTGAAGCACTGCATGACACAACTGTACACCTACCAGACTACCTGGAGCCACAACCTAGGAAAAAAGGCAGAGCCATGCAAACATCTGCACCTGACCCCAAAAAGTCCAAATTTCTCCCAGTTACTAGGAAGAATCAGCTATTTCCTAGAGTTCCTACTTTCCAATCGAATTAGAAATCATGAGCAAGAAAGATTGATCCCTTCACGTTACTTCTGCTGTTGATGTGTTTAACATTTTTTTCTCCAAAAGGAAGACAGCTAAAATTGCCTTAGTTACAGAATTATTTTGAATGACAGATAAATATACATTCTTGAGTAGGCCAACATGCAAAAATAAGCAAACACACAGACCAGGGAGGGAACAGGCATCCAGAAGCCTTTCTTCATATGAGGAGTCTTTTCTAAAAGCGATCTATTTCTCCAGTGGTATCTGGTAACCAAAAGCCTGTTACCTAGCAAACAGCAGCAGCACTTCAACAGGTAACAACAGCCCAGTGAGGTTCATCACCATGCTCCTGCTCCGAAAGCAGTTTTGATAATATAACTTAAAGCAAAATTATTTTAACAGGATAGACATAGCAATATTTGGCCGATTCTCTCTGCTGCAGATTCGGCAAACAGTAATACCAGCTGAAGCCCACTGATGTTTTAGACAGAATAACCACCTGTAGAAGGGTATGTGAAGCAGCTGAGGATGATAACATCTTTACCTGCTCTTTATCTGGATAAGTATGCTTGCATCGCCTCAATCATCTCAAGATGTGAAAGAAGGAGCCTAGGTTACGTTCCCACTCATTTCCCTGGTGCAAATACCACAACTCCTGTACTTCACGGCAAGCTGGACCTAAATTTCATAGTAAGGTCCTGAATTCTCTTATCGTGAGTTGTAACTAACAGGGACCGCTGTTCTAAGTCAAATGAGACTTATGAGAGGAACCCTAGGTCGTAATGCTATCTATAAACTGTGTAACTTACACAAAATAATTACACCATCATTCTCCTATAATTGACAGGAATTTAAATTACAAAAATGGGGATTAATGAATGAAGTATGAACATAGTCCTACAGAATAGCCGTCACTCCGTTAGTTATTTTGATACAAAACTCCACATATTTTAAGCTGTCACTGAAATACCAGTGTGCTGCAGGACAGGGGATAACCCCTCAGTATAAAGAAGCCAACAGAGGTATTCACAACTACGTAAGGGACAACCAGAATTTTCATTACCTGAACGAAAGTAAGAGCCCTCACAGCTCATCTACTCGTTGTGACAATTCAGTGGCAAAAAAAATCCATCCATTGGCTCTGGGGTGCTTTGTTGTTGTTCTTAAGCAGCACACAGCCTGAAAACGAAGGTGCCTGTGGATGAGGAAAGGAGCCGGGCAGCCGCGCTCGAGCCAGGCTCTTGTAACTGCCCGCAACTACACTCTTCACAGCGAGGACAAGGCTGCGCACGCAGGTCTGGCCCAGAAGAGCGGGGGGTTAACTCATGCCGCCGTACCCTGCCTCCATCCCCGCCTGAACCGGCCCCTCGCCCGCCGCCGCCGGCGCTCCCCTCAGCGCCGGCGCTGCCGACCTGCGCCGAACTTTCCAGAAAGGCGGCAGCGCGCACCAACCGCCAGGCGCCGCGGGAACCCGGGCCAATCGGAGCCCGGTATGCTCGTGTCCTCCCTCCCCTCGCCATAAGTGCTGCCGCGCGCCGGCGCTGTGACTGGTTTTGGCGGGCGGAGGGGCGATTCCTTCGGAGCTGTTCCCTCGGTGTTCATCTCCGAAACGAAACCCCAGACCGCATACAAGTTTCTGACTGAATTAAAAATGTTATCAGAGAGCATGAGGTATTGCCGAGGACAGACCAGCTGTTTACCTGTGTCTCTGAATCGTGTGATACCCAGTCAGAGCAAGCAAGCCCTGGCCAGTGTCGCACAAGGTGCTGTAACAGCGTAATCACAAAATCCATCTGAATAAAGGTCATTAATCCACTTCAATTCACAATACCATGTATATCTGGTAAAAATCTATTTGGATTTTCCTCTGGTTTTTAAAACTTACCTCCTCTAGACTAGTAAATCTGACAAACCCAGCTATGTTATCTACATGTATTTATTCTGATAATACTTACATTGGTAGATAGTTAACTTTCATTAATTACACAAAAGTGATAACTTTTCCTCAAGCACAGGAAGCCTGCTCAGAGAGGGAAGAGGTTATCACGGCACTGATCTTGCAATTAAATTATGCCACAGCAATTGCTGTGGTCAATTTTCTTGTGTAAACACAAATTACACTCTAGCTGTCTTAAGTACCACGCATACACCTTGAATGGGAACCAACACTGCGTACAAACTGCAGTATGCTGACAAATTGGTAATGAATATATTTAAGATTAAAGGGGGGGGTTAGATTTTTGTAGCTATCTTCTGTTTCGTAGGTAGGAATCTGCTTATAAATTGGTCTGTCTGTAGCAAAGAGGATGATGGAAAATGAGAGTGGGTTCTGCCCCAGACTGAAAACTGGAGCCTTCTTCCACAAAGATAAAGGTTACAAGAGAAATAAACTACAGCATTTTATAGTGGCAGTCTATTAATGTGTTCTGCTAATAAATATACAGAAAATTAGAGCATGCACAATCTGGGAGTGGTAACTGCTCTTCACAAAACATGCAATTTCCATTTTTTGTTAGTCAGGTCTTCTCACACTTTTCCTCATTAGATCACCACAGGATCATTAAGTTTATTGCTGCTAGCTTATCTTAATTGCACTAAAACAAATGTTTTGGATATCACAGACCATTACAGTAACAACTTCCTCCAATCTTTATTTCCTTAATCTACTTACCCACAGCGATGTTCCAGAATTTGCTAAAGGCTATCACAACAACCTGTATTGTCAATTGAAGCCCATTGTCTGTGATGGGAGATCTCAAAACAAAACACGGATATGCCTCAGCCTTTGATCAGTCTTGCCATAAAGAAATCTGAAGAAAACCTATTTACTGGGTATACAGATTACATGGAGCATCAAGGCATAGCTGTAAAATCAACCAGTGCACTATATAATTGTAAATAACCTAGCTGCCACCTGCATTACTTCTAACAGTAATTGCTTGGCCCAAAGATAAATATACATGAAACTGTTGCAAAAGCTGTGTTAACACATAAGATCACGGCTTAACTCGATAGAACCAATAATAAAACAGATGTATGCATGTCTACAGAATCAGGCCCTTAAAACACTGTGCTCTTTAAAGCTGGGACCATAATTGTTTGTACTTTTTGACATTAAACAAATAAACATAGCAGCAATATGAACTTAAACCTCAAGCTGCAGAAAGTGTTTTCAGTTATTCTTCATTTTATGCTGACTTCAAAAGAGTTAAACTCCTAACTTTGAAGGAATCACTCCTAGGTTCACTAGGAGGCAAGTGGCAGGACAGCTGATCTTATATACGGGGACAACCCTGATATTGAAAAGAAACTTGAAAATATCACGGACACTTTTTAATGCCTGACTTTTTGGGGGAATAATTAACCAACATAGTAGGGAATCTTCTTTTTCTATTACCTAGCGTAGTTGTTTGCTTCTAGCCTAGTTTTCTGTAAGTACTGTTAGCAGTCTAATAACCTAATGTGCCTTATGGATTAAAAAACACCACCAATTTAGAGTTATCCCTCATGAATTTTATAGATATTTGTATTTAAACCCACACACACTTCTTTTTGCTAACCACTGGAAGTTTCTGGTAGCTACTTCCCCTTCCTATCTACCATTGGTATTTATCTGAAAAAAAAATTAAAATCAGAGTTTTTCAAAAGGTAAAACAAATGTATGATGAATTAAATTTAATGATCGAGCTTGTGCTTTCATTTTAATCTCCTGTTACTTTAATTGAAGCTCTGTTAGAAAGTACACAGTACAAAATTTAAGCTTTTGGTGGGTAACTTTTTGCATTCTTCCTTCCTACCTGTCTCAGGAACTTGCAGCACAGCTACATATACCACCTCATGCTTACAGCTGAATTCTACAAAGATGTTAGAACAGCTTTCTCTATACTTGCCATTACCAGTGACATTAATATCAGTGATCCAAATATTTTATATACTAGCATAGACTTGTGCAGGGTTGGTATGCATAAGAAATTTGTGCAGAACAAGCCTGAGAAGAAATCGCCTTCCTCCTAACTTGGTCTCATTCAACACACAGTTAAACAAGTAACTTCCACAAAGCAAAAGCTTTTAAGTGCATTTTCAGAATCCTGTTCTCTATGCTTTTAGGATATTTACCTGGACATAAAAAATAAAATTAAAAAAATTGTAAAATGAAACTGAAAAATCTTGAGAATCCTTTCTCCACTTAATATGAAATAAAATTAAGGAAATACAATTTTTTAATGCATTTCTGTTAGGCTTTTGTGGCTTGCTCTGTTGCTGGAGCAGTTGCACACTGCCCCGCTATGTGTTTCTGTGCCTCCCACATTTCTGCACTTCCTTGAATTGACTTCTCTTTGTTTTACTTCTCGCTCAGATCCCTGAAGGACCCAGATTTATATCTTAATCTTCTTTTCTACTTCCTTCTTCAAATTACTCGTTCTCCATTCAGCTGCGACCCAAAATCCCATTGCTCCTCAGGCTGACCCCCAGTCCACTACTTTGTCTTTGCTCATCTCCTGCTCTCCCACCCTTGCTGACTCTCAGTTAACACCCGCTGTCCTTTTCCTGACCTGAGCTTGTAACCTCTTAATCAGCTATGACTCCACTTTCTCCATTTCTTTTTACAACCAGGCATTAGCTAATTCCCACCCTTATTCTTTAACATCATCTCTCAAAAATTTTTCCTCCTAAACTTTATTGCCAAAATGATCCACACCGCGTTAAGTTTTTGCCTCATTCCCTGCAACTCTCTTCCTACGTAAATCTTGGCCACACCATCTCTCTTCTTTCAGTGCATCCAAATGCAGCTGCAAAATTATTTTGGTTTTGTGCCCTTCTCTATTGTGGCTTCTCTGCTTCCTCCAAAGAACCAGCAAGATTCTGTCTGCTGATTATGCCTTACCTTTTCTTTCCTGACTTGCAAAGTACTGCAAAATAAAGTAATAAAAAAGGAGATTAAATAACACACGCATGCATACACACTCTCAAAATCCCTACTCTTAGCAAGTGTGGTTGCTCATAGGCAGGAATGACAACCTTCCTCATGGGATACCTATGTTCCTGTTCTGTATGTTCCAACACAGGTGTGGGGAGAAAATATTTAGAGGCAAAGAAAACTCCGCAATAAACCCTTTTAGTTTCATCAGGAAAACAGGAAAAAAGCTTCCGTTTCTACCAAATGAATGTTTTACTGTTTAATCTTTTTTATTAAATTCAGCTTGGTCTCTGAAAGAAAATATCAAAATGCATAATTGAAAACCACTGAAATTAAATGTTAGTTTTTAAAAATATTTCTCAGCCAAATTCTTTAGTTAATTCAACTTAATCCAAACCCAACTTTTTTGTTGAACAAACTGTTCGCATAAAATAATCTATCCAGAGTCAGATTCTCTGAGGATGTTTCACACAATTTTTGCCTTGAATAGACTCACACTACAAGGCATGCGAGTCAGGCACAGATGAAAGTACAGTAGATTCTCATCGTAAGGAATTCATATTTCATTTGAAATTTCAAACAGACTGGAGGAAAAAGAGGTACAATGTTTGCGTCTCTCTACTGCTGAGCTGTTACCATCAGCTATACTAACCACTTAATATATATTTGATCCAGGGAAACAACTGTAGCAGATCCTGTCATGGTACTTCCCAAGGAATTGTTGATACTCACAGTTCCTCTTCCACTTTTCATGGTGTTTAACATGTATTATTAGATCAGCTGCCTTCCTGAGTTTATTTATCGGTCAGTGAAGGCGTTCAGTTATTGCATACTCTGTGCTCCAGGGCATCCTTAGGTGTTGGTAAAGCACAAGCCAGCTGGAGGGCGGACTGCCTGCCCCGCAGGGAAGGGGGTTCAGTGTGCTGCAGCACCGGCTGCTTCCACCTCTCACCCACACAGCCTCTGCTGCCCTTGTTCAACCCCACAGAGTGCCCTGAAAGGAGACAAAGAATGGAAGAGGAAGAATTAGCCAGGGCAATTTCTTGAGAATTAGTCGGAGGTCAAATGTGTAGGCCAGCAGGCTGATTCAGTATGTCCATAGCTAAAATCTGACTATCGCCTAGCTGTCTTCACTAGCAATTTTAGTAGAATGAAGCTGTCTGGAGTAGGCTTTTATACATGGAAATAATTTTTAGGAATTTTGTCCTTTATTTCAACCATATTTAGCCTTCCAAATACTCTGCATCAGTCCTCAAGTTTTATCTTCAGCCCTTTCTGAGATGTTTAGAGTAGCATGACAGTCTGCCTAAGTTTAATATAACACCTAATAAACCCTATGCATAAAACAAATGCCTTTCTTTTTTCTGTTCTTGACTTAAACACGGTTTTAGTCTACTACACATTCTTCCCAATAAGCCATCTTTATTTTTGCCATAACCATAGGTGTGAATAGCATTTCATGCATTTCAGGCATTTCTTCCAGGACAGCAACGTTTTCTAACAATTTACAGTAGCTGAGGTGTTCTCTATTGACTGGAATGCTATTTTGTTTTTACAAGTCTGAGACATTCCTGCAGGCCAAAGAAGATTTACATTAAGTTGTCCCTTTTTAAAGCTCTGTGCAACTCTCACTATTATCACTAGCAACACAAAGGGTCCCCAACATTATTTTATTACATCCCTGTATTACATCTATTAAAACTAGGCCTGTGTAACATTAACTTTCTTTTAAATTTATAGTCCCAGCTGCTAGTAAATCCTGCCTTATGAGCACTAGAATTATAAATGCTTTCACTTCTTAATTATACCAGTCTCAAATAGAAAAATAAAATATTTTGACCCCTGAAGGTCTGTGTAAAATATGTTTTTGCCTACTTTTTGTTTTGCAAGGCAAGACTACCTTAGTGATTCTTCCATGAAACTTTCAAGAGGCAAAGAAAATAATTTTGCTGATATGCTTAATCAGTACTGATACGACTTTAAGCACATATGCATTTACTACTACATCTGGAAATGGTGTAGTAGTCCTTGAATGTTGTTTCATACAAGAGTAATTTTTCAGGCTGAGGATACACAGATGAGAATTTTAATTTTTATCACTTATAACAAGTCATGACCAGTAGAAGAATGAGCGTGGTGCTCCATGTCCTGCTACCAGTGCTCAAATCATGAGTCCATATTTTCACAGCCTGGACCCATCTGCTGTAGTTGCTTCACATACTCATTTGACAGTCATACCACTGAAGTCAGGAGAAAGGCTGCAAAGCATGAAGGATCACAAGCTCATGTACATGTTGGAAAGTAGTATTCAGTGATAGAATTAAACAAAAACACATCCCCCTTAACTTGGGTAGGTATCACTTAAGAGAAGGAAGAATAGAATAGAGTAGAATAGAATATTTCAGTTGGAAGGAACCTACAACGATCATCTAGTCCACTTCAGGGATGACCAAAAGTTAAAGTGTGTTTCTAAGGGCATTGTCGAAATGCCTCTTAAGCACTGACAGGCTTTGGGCATCGACCACCTCTCAAGGAAGCCTGTCCCAGTGTTTGACCACCCTCTCAGTAAAGAAATGCTTCCTAATGTCAGGTCTAAAAAAGCAATCATATTTACCAGCCGCTCCACAGTCTCTCAGTGTTCTCACAGGCAGGTGGGTGACTGGCAAGCAAGATGCCAGCTGAATGCTCAAATCCATTTGTCCAGGGTCTTGATGCAGCATATGTTAAGCAGAGAGATCTGGCTCCAATGCAGCTTTAAAATAAAAAAAAACAAAACCAAAAAATATTTTTCCTGCTCTTTTTTAAACCCCTGGTCAGCCATACGAGACAAGGGCTGAGGCTATGCCAGTGTCCCACCCTAAAATCACAATAATGATTTACAAGGACAAGTGACTGATGTCTTGCAAGATGTGGGGGTTAGGTTTGTTGGTTTGTGTGTTTGTTTTACGGCAGGTCACCCTCAGCTTCTTAATCTTTATGCAGCATTTCACTACATGCAACCTTTGGTTCCAGACAGTAATCATCACAAAAAAAGTCCTGAGAGATGCAATTCCTGGTTTTAGCCACGAGAATTTAGAATCATAGAAAAAGTCAAGGTCAGAAGGGACCTCTGCATATCATCTGGCCTAACCTTCACTTGCACACGTGCATCTAAACTGATTTTGGCAGAAGTCCAGCTTTGGAGAAAGTATGGATTCAATACTCTTCTAAGCCAACAATTTTGAGCTGCTAAGAATGATGTTTTATTTAAATAATTTGATTTGCAATTGATTCCCAATGCATTTTCTCTGCTTTGTACATTGTTTTATCTGTGACTACTAGGTTCTTTAGTTTCAAGAAACTTCTTTATTTCTTAAACTATTCTTAGTCCTAAATAATTTTAAACTTAATTTGAACCATGAGCCAGTATTTCATGGTGAATTACACATAAATCAACTATACATGTCATCATAAAAGAAATTTAAGACTTTTGTTCATACTGATTTTCTTTATGTCTGAAGAAAGCACAGTCATAAACCAAAGTTTCATTCAACAAGTATTATTTCCAGTAATATTAAAATTAGTTACAACAGTATTTACAATGAACTTGATAGAATTTTCCTTTACATGTAAATGAACAAGCACTCCAGAAGCAACCACAACTTACGTAAAACCCCTGTCTCTTACACACATACTTAAGGATTGTTTATATTATAAAGAGCCATAACAATTAGAATCTTTCTCAGCAGGATTTTAAGTCAACACCATTTAAATTAAATGATACTACAAAAAAAAATTCACCACACTTTTGTCCTAATTATAATTCAAAATTTTTATGACAGGAATAGAAATTTTAGCTTTATGAGAATCAGTAATGGAAATCTTCTTTGGAATGTTTTTTAATAACCTATGAATTATGAAAAAAATGTGACTACAGTTCTGAGACTTCACAGGAAGTGTAAGGTATTTTAGATAAGTCTAATGCTGCCTAAACACCACTCTTTCAATGGGGAAAAAAAAACTTGTTTCATTTCAAATGTTGGAAATGGCCTACTAGAAATATTGGGGCTTAATTTTTTTTATTCCAAACAGACAAAATCTCTATTAAAATGCTCTTTAACAAAAAATACATTTTAATTTGAAAATGAGAAGTGCTACAAATAATTTCATTTTTAATATTGTAAAAGGGATAATAAGTTTTCTTAAACTGTTATTTCTAATACAAAATAGTCCTCTGTGTATGTGTTATTCTCTTGTGTTGCTCTCCGACAGTTCCCTGTTACACTGAAGCAGGAATTTGTATAAAGGAAGATGTGCTTTGTTATACAGTGAGAGAGAATATTAGCAAACTAGTACACCCTTCTGCCTTATGTACCCATTTTTTATTAAGATATGCTTGGTTTTTATTAAGTTGAAAGTGAAAGATTTTTCCATAAAGCTTTAAGCGTAGTAAACCAACCTCACTGGGCTTTTTTTTGGCATTCGTAGTGCATTTTGGAATAGCATTATTGTCTGGAGACTTTTATAACCTTTAAAACATTTTAGAAACAATTAAACATGCCTTTCTTAAAATAAAATCTTTCTTGCTACATTCAGCTGCAAGACTGCTGAGGTCTCAATTTTCAACACCACAACTTTTGCTTTGAGCAACAATTAAAACTAAAAAAAAACAATGAGGCAGCCTGTGCTTGCTGATTGCTGCTTGCTACCTCATTTGTTCCCCTTTTGTTCTTCCAATTGTTTAAGGTTATTTTACAGGCAACTGAAGGCAGTTGATCTGTAGCAGCACAGTACAGTCCATTAATGTCACTGAAGAGATGTCACAAAAAGAAACTTGCGTAGGAGCGGATGTACGAGCATGCCTACCTGTGTCCCTCCCCGGCACTGCAACCGCGTCTACGTACGGTAATGTTACAAAAGCAAAATCTAAAAAGCATTCTTTTAAATTAGACACATATCCAAAGTAAGATTCAGTCTACTGCCAGGCTTTAAAATATTAGTTGTGAAAATCATCAAGGCTAATCTGCCAAGAGATTAATTTTCTGACGTTTTGTCCTGTCACACCACCATGCCTCCTGAATATCCTCTGAAGCCATCACGTTTTACCTCTGGAGGTAAAGTGTCAGGTTCAGGTGATGAAAAGCTTAACGCGTATTTTGTGAAGTGTTTTGTCAAGAAATACTTGACAAAAATAAAGTTTAGTTACAAACATTCATCTAGGCTGGATCAAAGGTCATTACTTCCTTCAGGCAAAACAAAGAGTTAAAATCCTGGGTCTACAGAAATCAACAGGAGCAATTGCGTTATTGATTTCATGGGAGCTAGGATTTTACAGTAAGTATTTTGGCATATGGGCCTCTACCACCAAATTCACAAAAATACCTCCCCAATCCTCCCCCCCCCCCCCCATAACCCTTCCCTCCTCTTCTGCTCTCACCAGCGCAGCCAGGACAGAGCTGCTCCTGTGACACCACAGAAGGCTGCCAGCTCCGCTCCCCAGAAATTCCTGCTTCTTCAGCTTGGCTACATCTGATTAAACCCATTTGGGTTTAGCCCTTCTCCCACAGAAGCCCACGGCAGATCTCGCGAAGGGCCATGACAGCAGAAGGAAGCTCCTCGCTGCACCAGGAGATCCCGCTCACCCATCCCGGCTCAGCATGAACCTGCTCGGTGACAGCCATGCCTAGGAGCAGGTCCCATTTGATGGGGACCCCCGCTGGCCTCAGTTTAAAGGGATGCATGTCAAATTGGTGCAGAGATGGTTTGTGTTAAGCAGGCGTGGAAGGCAAGCTGAAAATGCCAGACTATTTTCCATAGACTTGGGAGGTTGCATAGGATTTAAATGTATTTTCAATAAAACATATTTATAATTAAAACTTGATAATTGACGAGCACACATTTGCTATTTAACTTACCTTATTTAACTTACGCTGCATGCAACTTTAAAAAGTAGTCCAACTACTCTGGAAACATCTCCTCTCACTGAGTCACAGCTCAAGAATTTGATATATTGCCATAAATCCATCAAGGTATTTCTTTACGCACATTGCTGGGAGAAGATGAGAACCAGACCCCAGAGCTGCCCTCACCGCTTCCTCGTGTCCTGGTGTTGTGCAGGAACATGGGCAGGTCACTTCATCCGTGACTAAGAGATGTCTTTGCAGGACATGGCACTCTCAACGCCTGCAGGATCTTAACAGCGTGCTGTCTGGTTTATAGTGTTCTGTATGCCATTATCGCTTCTGGTAATCAGAGGCTTTGGATTTACCTACTGACATAAAATTGTAGGCACTTGATACAACCTTGATCGAGCTTTAAGTACCACCGAGCATTCTTAGTTGCTGTGGAGAGGCTTGTTGAGAGCTAAATGGGGTTTCTTTGTAACAGGTCTCAGCAAGATGAGAAGGCAGTGCTAGCTTTTCACCTCCAAACTGAGCTAAAACAGGGAAAAATCACAGATTCAAGTTTAGTGCTTCTGGTCCTTTCCTTGAGGTTCAGTGGGGACTATAAATATATTTATGAGGGATGTGCTATAGAGGCAGTAGACAAAAATGTTTATTTAAAAGGTTTGTTTATTAGGGGTACAGGCTACGAACACCTCAGTATACCTGGTTCTATCTTGGCTTTTCAGAGTCTGTGTATTGAACTGTCACTTGCACAACTGGTAGATAATGCAGCGTGGAATTCAGGAGCAGCTTAACAAAAAGGCTGTTAACACATGGACTAAGGCACAGCCACTTCTTCTTCTGACCTTCAACTTCTTTTTCCTTCAGATTTTGCCTTCAAAACCCAGATGACCCAGGCAGCAGAACACATGAAAATTTCTGCAGGATCTGAGGGTGCTGTGCAAACACATGCACTGACACTAGCCATGGCCACGGCATCTTGTCCTGCCTTGGGAAAGAGCAGACTGTCAGCCAGCAGTAAAATATCAGAGATAAATACTGCTAATTCTATTCTATAGGTTTTAGTGGTGAAGTGGAATTTCCATTTGGCAACGAAAACCTATTGGAAATCACCTAAATGTGCCATTAGTCAGGTTGGTTCACCTTCCAGGGAAACCCTGGCACAGGGAGAGGTTTGGCATGTGCTTCTCCACCCACGAGGAGGAGCAAGGCGTCAGCACGGAGCTGGACCCAGAGCTGAGGAAATGCTCACCAACATGGTGCCGTCTTTACCGTCAGCAGCACTTGACACCTACCCTTTTAACTGCCTGTGCAAGTGATACAAACCCATTTAGTGAATTGTTCAGTACCTAATTTCTGAAGGCAGTTTAGGCAAGGTCATCCTATTGAAACTTGTAAGAATGGGGAATAGATCAGCTTGAAAGGATCTGGTTGATGGAGGCATGAGAATCAGCAACCCAAGTACAATAAACAGACACTAAGGACTTCAAGATTAGGTCACTAAGATCTGTATAACCTCCAAAACATAGCAAATATTTCCATTTCATTAGGCACTTAGTATTTTTAACGTCTTGTCAGATTGGTTCCTGAGCTGACACACAGCCTAATGATAAAGAATTAAATTTCTGTATTTAAAAAAGTATTTTTCATTTACATGACTACAAGGAACCTTGCAATCTCCTTAGGGGAACTCTATAAGGATTAAGAAAATTAAGTTATTAAAACTGCCAGAACCTAGACATTTTCAAAATAATATCATGAGGTGGATTCTGTAGATCCACATGGTGGAGAACATTAATTCTCTGCTGTCATTCCTTTAAAAAGGATCAGCTTTCTCTGCAAGGCCCGATGCGTCATACTCATGGCCTTGAAGTTCCCTAGCCGGATTCCTACCTCGCAGCGCAGTGATGGTGTGGATACTCCTCCCAGTTCTCCAGGGCTCCCAGATCTTGGATCAAGGTCCTTAACCTCTTGGTATTGTGTCCAACATCCCATTATAATAAAACACTGTTGTAAAGAATAGTATCAGAAGATGAGGTAATGTTATTTACCATGTCCGGAAGGAAGGTTTTCCTGTTTGTGTCTGAAGTATACCGGAAACATCACCATTCGCGTATGGAAAAATGATGTCGGGCACAACAGGTCTGCAGCAAACCTGCCCGTACCAGAGCCTGCGCCTGCAGCGTCGCATGTTGCTTCTGCCGCTGCAACCAAGGGAAGGGTTGGCAAGAACTTGCTCTTACGGGGAAATCCTTGACCACAGCAGAGGGAGGCCAGTAAGGGAATTTGATTGGGCCTGTGTTGCTTGGTGGATTGCTCAGTGGCAATTTATAGCATCTGTGGTCTGCTGGAGCTCGCAGCTTGCAGATCCTGCTCGGGGCTAGGCTGGGAGTGAGACAGAGGGTGCGGGGGAGGCTTCCAGCCTTCCAACGCTGCCGATGGACTGCGCAGCCAAAAGCGGGGGGACAGCGAGGGAAGGCTGAGCTAGGCAGAAGTCCAGGAATTAGAGAAGTTGAAGGAAGAATTAGCAGTAACAGAAGAGTTTGCTGGACGTTTATCCTTTCTTCTTTTCAATGTAAAAATAGCAAACCATGGGAAGAAATCACGATATTTACTAAAGCAGGGATGCAATATAGCTCCATAAATGGAGGAGAAAACACAGCCAACGAATGCAGAATCTGTGGGACTTGCATTAGCCATGAAAGGATACCCAACAGAAGTTATTTTTGTGTGAAATGAGCTCCGACAGAGCTCACAGGAGAGAAAATCAGAGGATTAAAAATGCGTCTAGAAAATAAAAGATAAAAGAATTAAGATGTGATGGGAGTAGATGAAGATGCTTTACAGAAAACTCGGGAATTGCAGGTGGATGCTAGGAAGAGGAGTCATCTATAGAAACATAATCACAAGGAAAAAGTAGTATTAATCCTGATCATGAGCAGATTGTGCATTTAAATGAAAAGTTAAGTTAAAACAAATAAGCAAACACATGCCTGTAATTAAATATTTCATAAGGTAAAATTTTTGAGAAGTTAAAGGGAGTAGTGACTGAACTCAGCAGGTAAGGGAGTTACATGTGGAGGAAACTCCACATTTTTTATATTCTAGTCTAAGATGCAAAAAATGCTTTCTAATTTTCTTCCAAAAAGGGGAGCTTGGGGAGCGGAGAGCTGCTGAAGAGGGCTCCAGAGTCCAACTGACTGACCGAGGGGCCAGCACGAAGACATACTTAGGAGAAAGGAGAGAGCTATGAAGAATAATAATACAAGTGCTGGAGGTATTGCGAAGTGAAAGGATACTGACAATGCCAAAAAACAAGCAGAGTTACACTTGCAAAGAACAAAACAGTAGAAGGTTCTTAAGTTTAACAAATATTAGAAGAAAGAAGGAAAGGCAGCCATGGTGCTGGGTGGATGGAAGAGAAATTACAGGATATCACAATTTGTCTCAAAACTGACAGCAATTACTCAAGGAGGTTCTCATCCTGAACACAGGAACAAAGGCAACAAAAATCATCACATTTAGGCTAGAAGTAAAGGTCCAAGAGTGCACACCTCCTCTTCAGAATGCCAGCAGAATTGGCATGTAAAATAGCAGGTCTTGGACAAAGTGTTTCATGTTTGTTTGTTTTCTTAAACAAATTTTTTTTTTTTTTTCCTGGAAGCTTGGGGTGAAGGCGATACTGTAAATTATGACCACGGAAGGAAAAGACCTGAGGGCAGCGTTCAGTCCCAGCATGAATGTTGAACACCAGTGCTCAAGGAAACACCCTGCAATTGCATCTGCTGCCTCCATCAGGCAGGTGCTTATGGTAGAGAGAGAAGTAGGAGGACATGGGGCAAGACAGAAGGAAAGCATCACTGGGAGCACAGTGTACCACACTTACAGCTTTTCCTTGGAAAACAGGATTCAAACAGGAACAGATCCACAAAGAAGTGACTAGGATGATCGTAAGAACTGAGAGCCTGGTTAGCCCTGTGAAGTAAGGTGAAAAACCACAGAGAACGTGACTGCTGTTTCAGAAAAGCCTGAGAGGAGGGACGGTGCAGGGGATAAGCTGCTGGGGCTGGAGGCAGCGCCGAGTCATCACGAACGGGCAGGACGTCTGCCTTCTGCCTGGAGACCCTCCTGATTGCTAAATGCCTTCTCTGTATTGTAGGACGAAGCTCTGGAAGTCAGCAGCATTCACAGCAAGACCCAAACTGATTCTGGAGAGCAGCCTCACTGGTTTATAGAGAAGAGTTATATACAGCCACGGAGGGGGGCTCAGCAACCAAACCAGCGATGTTCCCACTGAGGGGGGGCTGCGTGAGAGCACCTGGCCGAACAGCTCCACTTCACTAATATTATTGTGATAATAACTTTCTTATAAAAACAGATGACTTGACTGTGGTTGCAGAGTCGCAGGTTGTCTTGGAGTAATCTTTAGTCACCAGACTCCCTCAGTTTTCCAGCATCAGTGTGGACGAGTCTCAGCTGTAGGGGTGTTTTACATGCAATGTAAATTTCAAATGGGGCATCCATGGAGTAATGGATATAATACACGGACAAGAAATCTGTTTTCTCAGAGATACTGGGAGACACTAGAATAGACTAAGGCTTTTCAGGAAAGTTATTTTCTGTCTAGGGAACTGATTATAATCAAGCCGTATAATATAAATTATCCTACCACATTGAAACATCAAGCTGCCATTCTTTTCAGTGGCTTGCAGCAGATTTCCATCTTTGTGCGCATACACAATGCATAACTAATAGGCTGTCCTACCACACACAAAACACAATTTTGACTGTAAAAACAGTAAAGAACTCGTTGTTTATTTAACATCCTGTATTTTATCTAATACCAGAAAGGTAGCTTTCAATGAAATATTCTTTACATAAACCTGGAAAATTAATCTTTCAGCTAGGTTTTCTTCAACAAAATTCATTAGTGTGGCGCTGGGACCTGATCTTGCTGTAGCCAGCAACAAATTTCACATTTGTTTCTTGCTGTCGCATGAGTGTACTGAGGGTGCATTCATTTTATTTCCACCAGCAGAAAGATGTCTGTTTTATATAACATTAAAAATAAGGCTGCCAGAAAGCATGCTGATTAGAGAAGGCAAAGATAAACAGCAGCCATCAGATGCAAACTAGGGCCACAGAAACGAGAACTCATGTTTTCTTTCTCTCCCCTGTTGCTGCCTGGCTGCCAGTAACTTCGGAAGCGAATGCGGGCACTGTGAACGTCACGTCTGCTCTGAGAGCAACTACTGCGACTACAGCTAAAACCTGGCAAAATATGCTGTGCCATACAAAATGCTGTGTTAAAACCAAAGCAGGTTTCCGTGGGGCTTTACAGACTCCGCAGCCACAAACAAGAAGATGGTGATTTGTTTGGGAAGCAGATGACACAGCAAAAAAGGAAGAAATCAACATTTCCACCCCATCCCCAGTTTGTTGTTGTCCGGTATAGCTGTACACTTTAAGGAGAGTCAGGGCAGTGAAATGCAATAGCAAATGTCTCCGTTGTTTTATGTGTATTTCTAGAATTGTTCTGCAAAGACAGAATTCCTTGTGTTGGTCTGGTAAGATCCATAAATACAATTATCACAGGTTGTCAGTTCTCCAGGACTTTTTCAGAGTACTGTCACATTTATGAGATTCCTGATTAATATGACTGGAAATTAAAGGCAGAAAGGATGTTTCAAGGGACACAGCTTCCCCCAATTCTGCTTCCATTAACTTTGATGAGGAGAACTTTGAAAACCCTACACCCAGTATAAAAGCACCTGAGAATGCCATCGAAGCTGCCCCAGTCACCCTTGGTTCTTACAGAATATTTGAAGTGTGCCTGTTAAAAGAACAAACTGAGATTTAAAAAAAAAAAAAAAAAAAAAAATCGGGGGGGACGACCCTGCAGATACTCAAATTGCAATAGGTAGATAACCTCAGATTAAAACCAAAACTGAATAGCAACCAAGGCACATTTTTTGATTAAGTATGGTTGGAGATATACAGCTTTATTCTGACTTGATAGCTAATTACATTCTCCAAACAGTCTAATAAAACAAAACATGCAGCCAAATGGGGTCTCTAATTAGCAAGCAGTCATTGGCTTCCTATGCTCCCTTGAACAAAAACAAAAAACAAAATCCAGCAATGCTGCCTGCAACACTGGAACAAAGAGGAAAATGGTATTGAATTGTAAAGCTATTTTACCCCGTTTTCTACATCTAAAAAAAAAAAGAAATAAAAATTAGAAATGCATATGTCCTTCCTATCTCCAGAGAGCAGCTGGCGTCCTAGCACTTCAGGTGCCACATTGCATGATGTGAAATGACATGAAACCAATTTATGTCATCTAAACGACTTACCATTGACAGTGTATATCGGCAAGCACGTATTTATAGCTGGGACAAGCACATTCAGATTAATTAGCAGTTTTCCCCAAATGAAAAAAGCAGCAGCATTTCAGACAGACCATGTTATTTGTGAACTTGTGGGAAGATGTATTTTTGCAGCAGTATAACAGGAACAAAAGATCTACTTAAAAGAAAAGGTATTGAGAGGACCTACATAAAGAGTTCAAATCTTCAGAGGAAGTTTCAAGGATACAAAATGAATCTCTCATTTTCAAATGCACTGGGAAATGATCCAGCTCACCCAACTCCTAACAAATATTTATCATGTTGTTAAAGATGAAGTTTTTTTGAAAACAAGCAACACAAAAATAAGTATTTCAGACAAAGGAACTGTGCTTCATCAAAAATTAGTATTATTGTTAGTATTTCTTAGTTTTAGCCTTTTAAACCATAATAGCGGCACTACATTTCCCACCTTTCTTCTTGGTTCAGCTAATGACATGTCATGAAGATCTTTTGTAGAATAATTTTGAGCTATTTATTAACTCTCTGAATCAACAAACTGCAGTCAAATTGATATCAAAGACCTGACAGACAGTCTCATACATAAGTACACCTTTCATAGGCACATCTCTAGCTTATGAAAGAAGCTGACAAATAAAGCTCGGGGGGGGTGCTTCAACCAAAATGAACCACAAATCTAATTGTAAGGAATATGAGGTGACAGATGGTATTCTTCCTATTCTAATATTAGTTTTAATTTGTTGAAAATTATGAAAAATTAGAAGTGCTACAAGCCAAGCAAACCAGGCTGATTTAAAAAATAAAAAAATTTAAAACATTAAATTAGATGTGTCAAAATGCATTTGTTCCTTTTTAAAAACTGTATACTGTTTCTTCTCCCCAAATCAGCTTGGAGAAATAAATGTAAATTCAAGGAATGTCGCAGTGTCGGCAGATAGGCTTTTTTCTTCTCCCCATCAATCTTCCTCCACAAAAAATATTTCTATAAATATCACCCGATCTCTGTGATGAGTTTGCAGTATGGCAGCTCTGTGCTCTTCCCCAGCTCCTTCCTGTGAGAACAGCAACACAAAAAAGCTGGGAACTCTGTTCACAGGCTGCTGTCACCGGCCGGTGCAGGGGGCCGCCGAGGGACCCACTGGGCACACCGCAAGCTCTCCTGCCCGGGAAATTTAGACTGAAAATAAGATGCAAATTAAAGGAGCCTGCCCTGCAGACAACTCGCCTCCTTTATCGGTGCTGGCAGGCACATGCTGTTCACCAGCATTAAATCCACGCCGTTTCTACACTGAAATTGATACGCTGGGTCAACTATTGGCAAAAACATCCAGATTGCAGCTCACCTGCACTGTGCATGTCACACACGGGGGGACACAGCTCATGCAGCGGTTTTGAGCAGTTCAACCGCAACAAAACCAACACCATATCACAACTTAAGCTTCTTTCTGGACTGAGAACTACCGTCTTGTTTCATTTACGGACCTCTATCTATACAGAACAGATCAAAACCACAGCTGTAAATGAAGAGGAGTCCATTTAAAACTGCCTCATTCCAGGGTACAGAACTGCAGAAGCCAGACAGCCAAGCAGCTGGAATTTAAGGGACTCACATATTTTCAGAGCTGTAATCTAAATTATTTCTCCAAACTCCCCTGTTCATTATTGCCTTTCTGCGCTCGTTACTTGCATTGCTTGGTAATTATAGGCCGTGTAGCATTACTAGAATTCATCAGCAGAGATTTGACTCTGCCTCATCAGGTCATAACACCACAGCATTTATTAACCCTTCTATCCCTGTCCCCAGGCTGGCTTGGTGGATCTCCAGCCATTACTCGTCTTTAGTCAATATACATAAAACTGAATTGTCTGCCTCATGTATTTCCCTCTTCACCAGCTTTATTAAAACAGTTTGTAGAATAATAAAAAAGGGACTAAAGATTGTGTATTCTCCTATTTAATACACAATGCCTGCCTTTATTTTTGAATCAGGGAGATGATAAATCATGATCCTTATTCTTAGAAAACCCTTCCAAGAAATAAATGTGAAGAAGTCTAAATGATCCTTTTCCTTGCTTTCTGTTTCATCAGTAGAAAAAGATTTCATTCTCAGAACAGAAATTAAAGACTCTTCGTTTCAAAAATTTTTTTTAACTATAAATTTGTTGTAGTACAGATGAATGCCAAGCAATCCATTAGAAGAGCGTGAAGAATTACAACTCACATCTAGGAACTGCAGTTCTCTCTCTTCTGAACTCATCCTCACCAGGGAGCCAGTGCGTGGGTTGCTGAACACAACAGCAGCAGCGCTGCCCCTCACCATTGTACCTACAACATCTTGGCTTCACACAGGAGCTTTTCCAAAAAATTTCAGCATTTGAGCTCTTTCAGCTCTGCATAATATGAGTATTTCATAGTATTTAACGAAAATGCAAAATTATGAATGTCAGAAAAACTCCCACCTGTATCAACAGAGGCAAATTCTTTTTCTGTTTCCGCAGAAAATATAGTGACCCAAAGCATACATTCACAGACTTCCTAGGAGTGGGGGCTGTCCATCTGATTAGAGACAGTGCAGATGGTACTTGGCCTTTAATAAAAAGATTTTTCATTCACTAGGAAGAGAGCTGTAGGTTGTGTAACAGTAAGAATGAGGCAATATAATGATTTGGGCAATACAAAATGTACCTTCTATTTATATCATCTCATGGATTTGGGAAATAGCTCTGCACAATATATAAAAATCAGTGTGTAAAACAATAGTCTTGAAGATTTTTTCTATTAAAGCCAAGTGTAAGAAGGATCCTGACATAGATATAACCTGCTCACCTCCAACTGCAGATGAAGATAAATCCCAGCCGAACAGCCTATTGAATACAGGGTGAGTACTTTAAGCTTTGTAAGACCATGTCTAAAGTTTTGCCATGGTTTGCGTGCTGATGTGTACTTCAAAGAGCTAGGAGCATCATCATAAATCCTTTGTCTCATTTTCAATAACAGTTTTCAAAGTCTTCACTCAGGTTGAGAAAAATACAAACACAACATACAAATACAAATACAACATACAGCCTACATAAGGGGCAAAGGCTGCTGGAGAAATCTGCACTCTGTCCTTGCACTTGGAGAGTACTTTTGCATTAGATGGCAGTGGGGTCTGGAAAATAATTGCCCAGTCCTGGTTGGTGGGCATTTGATCATTTTCTGCTTGGAAAGACGAGTAAAAAATGCTCTTTTCCAACATTCAATTAGGAGAGCTATTTGGTGTCAAAGTGCTGAGGGAATTTCGTGGGACCAGTTACTGCTTCTTTATGCATAATTCTGAATTTGCTGCTCTAATGAGCCCTTCTCTATATCCTTCGTGATTGTCACTCATCTTGCTGAAAATGACTTGGCCTGACAAATCCTGTTAAGCCTCAGAAATTAAATGAGATCTGAAAATGCTTGAGTACACACCGTAGCTCCACATACTGTTCTGATCAGTAGTGTTAGTCAAGCAAGCTTGGAGGAAAGCCAATAAACCTAGAGCTATCAAACAGAGATCGCCAGAAGCAATTAACTGGGCCTGAGAATAACAGGTGCTCCCCACTCCTTAGGATCACACCAGAAACAGAGAGAATAGAAACAATTAGCGAAGATACAAGCTAATTACTTGGAGCCATCCAGGTCCGCTGGGGTGGAGCGCACAGTTCCCCCACAGTGGCAGAGTGCAGGAACCCTTAAACGTGGAGCCACAGGAGACAGCGAAGCTCACCCCGCAGAGCTGCAGTGTGGCAGGGGCACCCCGTGCTGCAGCTTTCCCAGCCGCGGTCCCGACAGCAACACCACCAGGGGCTGGCCGACAAAGCGCTACGGTTGTTTGACTACTGGCCCACAGAGCAGAGGACATCCGATTCATTTATTCTTCAGATGTAATTGCCAGGTAAGAGGGAAAGGTGTAGCACCTTTGTAGAGGCAGTTTCGATTCCTTAGCTCTACCCTACCAAATCCTTTTCAATATAGGCTGTCAGCAGGAGCGCTATCCCATCTTCATCTTCCACCAGCCAGCTGCAAAAAGAAAATTTAAAAGATAATATTTAGGGAAAAAAAAAATAAATTACTGGACTGGGTGGCCTGTGGGATTGTCCTGTCTGTGACAAAGGTGGGGAAAGTTGAAGTTAAGGGGGAACATTCGGACAAGCTTTTGGATTCAAGACCTTTCTTCACATCCCCCAAACCAAATCATGCCTCCAGGAATTGATTCTGACAGTTATATTTTTAATAATTTATTTAAACCAAAAGATCTCAAGTAGTAGACAAAAAAATAGTAGGGGCATCAAAAAAGTTATCTAAAGGAAAACACGGGGGAAGTTGAATTCTATAGTATTGATTTTAAAGCTGCAAAATAAAAACTGACCATTGAATATTTTCTTGCATATCGCAAGTAGATAAAGAGCACAAATACTGTGAGAATATCCAGAAATTCACCTTTAGGTCCTGACCAAGATCAACAGAAACCATAACAAGCTCATGGCAACCTCAGGGACACCCCATCTGGAGGCTGGTAGAGAACTTGAATGGCCAGACCCAGTGAGAAGCCCAAAACCCTCAGGGCCAGATTACACCAGGAAGATAATGATGTTGAATGGAAAGCTCATCTGTCTCGGTGTTTTCCTCTATTTGATAACACCTATGGCCTTTGAAAATACTTCGAGTCGGAAAGCTGATCTGCTCCTGCTGGGCTCACGGGGTGAAAATTCCCGGCCATAGCACCTCTCCCCATCACTCCCACCCGCCAGCTCCCCACTCCCTGTCCTGGGTGCCAGATTTAGTCTGCTCCCATTTAGGAACTAACCTGCTGGTAACTCTTTTCAAGTTGAGTTAAGCAAATGGACTTTCAAGACTGTTGTGCAGTTTTACTGGGTTAAAGAGAGTCGGAACAGTGAGGAGGAGAGCGGGGCTCCAGCGGCTGCAAGACGCGACCGTCCGCAGACAGAATTCAAAGGCAGCTTTAAAGGTCATGCAAATTAACAGTGATGTGGTCTTCCTCTGCAGCTCCGGCATGTGATTCTCATATGATTTCAGTGATTTGATGTGGGGAGTAAAGACAAGTCAGCATTTAAACCAAATGAGAATCATTTTATCAAAGCGGCATCAGTCAGAAACACTAACCGCCAGAAAACTGATTGTCCCGGTTCAGCTGTTCTAGAAGACCCTCACTGTGCAACTGCAAGAAAAGCAACCATCTCACTGATTTTGTAACATCATTCTTTTTTTTAACCCTAATAGCTCCACAGATGCAAGTTTTCAGTAAGTGCAGCTACAGAGGTATACAAGTACTTTATCCCTACAGGGTGTAGCTCTCACTTTCCTTAACAATAATCCATCATTGCTAAGCTCTGCAGGCGGGTTTCTCCATCAGGATGGACATGCACTCCTGCAGCCTGCAAATAGCTGTCCGGAGAATACGGTACTGCCCTTCGCCCCCCACGAGACCCTGTGGCCGTGCTCACTGCCACCGCGGAGCTGTGCTTTGATGGGGAGATGAGGAGTACTCATAAAAGCAGCTCAGCTGGGAGATGACAGAAGGTGCTTGCCTCCAGGAACTGTGCAGCACCAGGGCAGAGAAGGTGCCGGGTTCACCCGAGCAGCTAAACCTGGAGCAGATCTGCATTACCATGCAGACACCCCCAAAGGAAAGCAAGCGGCAGAGCACACCGCTGTGCAGCCTACCGAGTATCTGGTCACACTTTCAAATCTGTCTAGAGCTGGACATCAGTACCTGCATCCCTCAGACCAGAAACTGCTCTCTAGCCCTTACCAATTCACAGGCTGAGCCACAATCCCTTCCAATACTGAATCCCATATTTACGCACCTAACTACTTTTTCTTCTCAGGCGACCTAAAGACATTTGTGCAAATCCATTCGAAGCATGAATTCAGAGGCATCCCTGAAAGGTAGCATAAAGAATCCAAAATTGGGAAATAAAATCGTCATTCAGTCTGACAAATTTACAGCTCAGCATTAGCCTTACAGTGATTTTTGCCCTTCTTCACCCCTATTTAACCCAACTTCCTCCTCAGCACATTGTGTCAGGGTGAATCACTGCTGACTCATGTGTCCAAGTCAGATATTTTACTGCAATTTCATCTGTATGAAATTCATCCAGCTGAATATGGCTGTTGCATACCCAAGATTGATACCAGTGCAAGAGTAAGCCACGTTTGATGCAATATAGTGTGAACTTCAAACATTTATCACATGCGATCTCTGCATTTCTCTGCTTTGAGTGGATTTAGGGGATTTTGTATTCCATACTAAAGAGTAAATGCTGAACGCTACGGTTATAGTAACATAATACATATTTGTCTGAATAGCAACTGCATTTTTCCACCTCATTCCTTCAAGAAAAGAAAAGAAGGAACACATGACGAGGCTATTTCTTCAGTTGCTGACAGTGGTAACCAGATGCTCCTACATGGTTCATTCATTGTTCAGATACCAGTCGCACACCAGTAAGTACTGCCCCTAACATTAAGTTTTGCTCATGGCAGCTCACTTTCTCACTTCTATGAGCATATGTCCTTCACCAGAACTTGTTGTCAGCCAGAGGTAAGTTTTCAGATGATAGAAAGCCAGTTTCATGTAGTTCACAAAAGCAGCACTACGTAACTAAGTCTGACAACAGCCAGATTTTATCGGGCAAACCAAAAAAAAAGCACACAAAGTTAACAGAATTCCCCTTTGCCTGCATATATACAAATTAACTTAGAAAAACAGACATGGAAATATTCCCAAACCAGCCTCAGTCTCTCACTCCCACAAAAGAACCCCCCCATGAATAATACAATCTTTAAAATCAACAATCCTATTTGCTACCAGAACAACCCATTTCATGCAAACAATGGTCTTTCTTTGAGAACATATGCAGTACATTTAGTGCACTTTTATATATTTATATAGGAAAAAAATATATTTATAGTGCATACAATAAACGCAATGTATACATACTTAAAACACAAGGTCCCTGGACATTCAATCCAGCCACATTTTCAAGCCAGTGACATGCTCAGTGCACACCTCAGTGACCTAGCAGACACCATGCAACTCAGGCAAAATACCCTTCCTGCACTGACTACGCATATTACAAACAGGATTAAAAAGTCTACAGTTGCTCCTAATGCAGCTGCTGACAGGAGCGACAGAGCTTGCAGCAGCAAGGTAAGGAACTCCACTGAGACAACACTTAAATGTTTTTCTTGAAAAGGAGGAATTCAATGTGTGAACATGTCCAGTCATCGGGGACGAGGCTCATCAATGTGGTGCAGCCACCTCTGCCCCTCTGACACTGGCAGCATGTGTCCAGGCAGGATCTACAGGAGGTGTAAGCCTGATGCCCGGAGCCCTACTGCACTCTCCCTTGCTACAGCTGATGAAACAGAAAAAATGGGCAGAGCTGGAGGAAGGCAGGAGAGTAAAGAACAAGACAGTGATCAGAAAATTGCAGCAATGCATCACTTCTTTCTGTATATTCAACAGTGAGTAGTCGTTTAGACCCAGAGTATACTAGGGCAATCAAAAGGCTGCTTTAACTCAACAGTTGACATTACAGATGTGATACAGACCTTATTTATCCAGATGCTGTGCCAGCGCAATTACCTCAGCTGTGTATGAATTCAATAACAAAAGTTAAAAGCAGTATAGGAAGCTGAACTCTCTGATGCAGTCACTGGTAAGAAGTCAGTAGCACAGTGTAACTGGCAGGAATCCTGGTGCAGAGGGTGCATATCCTCTCTCCCTGTGGGCAACTGCTATCGCTTTATGTGACCCTGCCTATCCTTCTAGCCCATCTGGGCTCAAGAGTACTAGGTGCACACTCAATAGCTGCGGGGACATAGCTACACCTCCCCAGCACATCTCTATAAGCAGCACCGAGCGCATTTGGGGCAGCTGGCCAGCTTGAACTTTAGCTGTGTTTAAGCAAGACCTTTCTGACTATTTGCAGACGGTAAAGTTGTAAGGATAACCTTTAACACTGGACATGCATAAAATGCTTCTCTGGTACTTCTATGGTTGCCTCTGCACTTTGTTCCATGCAGCAACTCATAACACACATGTAAACCTGAAAATAACACATGTAAGCCCAGACCCTACAAACATAGGCTATGCTGGATGCAGAGCATCAGCCAGGCAAAACAATCAGTAGACAGCAGTCCTACAGCAGGAGAGAGGGAAATCCGACAGAGTCCAGTCAGACAGGTTGTTCATTCATTGTGCTTTTAGCAATAAATTAGAAGGGAAGCCAAAGTAAACTTTCAGTGGTCTCCTTTCCATCACTCCTGTTTTGAGAAAGCAGCTCTTCTTCTGGAAAATAGAAGCCTTGCTCTTTACTGATGGCAATGCGCTTAACGTGACACGAAACCATCGTTCTTGCCTTGATCTCAGGGCCCCATTTCTGACACTGCTGTAGCAGCAAGCGAAGCGCAAGAACAGCAGTGTGCATCAGTACTCGCGGCAAGACAGGAAACCTCCAGCAGATCCACCCTTCCTTCCTGCACTCCCCAGCCAAGTCACACACCCCAGGCAAGGGCAGCTCACTCAGCACCGAGAAAGCTGAAACAAGCATTCTGCAACTAAATTTAGAGTTTCTCATATAACAACCATTTCACAGAATCTCTGAAAAGCTACCTTGGGTAGAAGTCAAAACGTGAGACAACACATGGTGGGAAAACTACCCAGGTTTCTCCTTTTCATAACATTTATCTAATTCTGGTCTTTACCTTGACCTTAAGGAAGTGAAAGAGGCCCAGATTTACACAAATCTTGTTTGGACCCTTGAAGCCCATTATTTATTTAGTTAGTTATTTGCAAAGAATAACCAACCTCTGAAACCACAAAACTGCTGTCTGAATGTTACAACATATTGAAAGCTTGAAACAGTAAAGCTGACATGGCAAATGATAGATCTTAGGACAACATCTGGTCCCCCTGAAGCCAGGGGGGGTTCCCTGAAAAGAACCCAGATCCACACTTTTAACTTTGTACTCTTTTAACTATTTGTTCTATTACAAAGATAAACAAAAAGGCAGCAACAAACCCCCTGCACAGCATTACCTCAAGCAAACAAACTTCTTCAACATAGTTAACAGTAACTATGAAGAAAGAATCTTGATCACTGTCGCATTTTTTCAAATTACAAGATGCAAACCATCCCCAGGAGCCATTTCTCCATGTGCTGGGTAAGCTATCATGTTTGGGTATTTCCTATTGACAGACCCAGTTCAAATAGGACTGACTTGTCAGGGGCCTTTATTCACAGCCACCTTCCTTCGCACCCTGCTAAGCAGAGCAGCATTTACACAAAGTGGCTAGAAAGTGTTTGTTCTTTCTGCCAGTAATAAAAAAAAAACCCCTACCCTAAAACAACCCCCACACAACAAAAAACCCCTCCAGCTGCATTGTATGGCAGAGTACACAGTTCTAGGCCATGAGACTGAATTGAATCATTAAATACAGCTTGATGCTCTTTAACCCACTGGGGCTGTTGGCAGCAAAGGAAACAAGAGGTTCTGCATGCAGAGCAAATTGGCAACGTTTTCATTCCCACTCTTTAAAATTTCTCTTTGCTTTACAATGGTATCATTTAGGATCTATTTTTATTCAAATCCCTGATGAGACCGATTCAGGTCTATAAAGACCGATTTGAAATTCTTTAGCTCAGCAGGAGTATTACAGGCAAAAGTAAACAAGCTATGAGGGTATATTTTTCTTGGCTATTTGCTCCACTGCTATTAGTATTTAGAGGCAGACTGAAAAGTCACATCTTTTTCCTATAACAGCTTTTTTTTTTCAAGGCTGATTTGCTACATAATCCAAAAAACAAATCTCTTGGAGTTGCCACATTTAGGTATACTCCAAACTCCCAACATCTGACAGACACTGACAAAGACACAATCAGCCAGAACAACAGCAACGCCACTTGAATATCTGAAGCAGTCAGAGAGGAAGGTAACGCAAGCCAGCTTTTTTTTTCCCCATTTACCCTGGTCCAGCCTAACTAGCAGCTGAAACAGTATGAACCATGCCAGCGGCGTATCAGTAAATTATGAGGAGTGATGCTTTGCTGCCAGCTTGCCCTCGTCCTGGCTCTGCATCATGCAGCCAATGCTGTGACATCCTTCTGGAAAGGCAGAGCTGGGGGAGGATTGGGGACACAAGACATGGCTGGCTCCCCTGGTGCCACCAGACGCCTGCCCTTGGCCAGCAGCAGCGGCTAGCACATGGTGCTGGGCAGCTCGCCAGGGGGACGTGCAGCAGCAATAGGATGCAACAGCCCAACGTCACTTCATTTTCTGACATTGATGGCCACTTAGGAACTGCCTAACCGTCATCAACCATTTAAGATTTATTTGCACTAGAGGCAGCATACACTGTAACTTCTTCTGGGACTGACCTAGGAGTAAGACGTCCCGCAGCACATTCAGTGATCCAGCTAAGCAGAAAGTCTTTTCTGCACTATTACGTTCACAGGCAGACCCAGTGCCGCTGCGCTGATCCCTGCAGAGGAGTGGTGTGAAGAATTTTCTGCAATGCTTCACAAACAATTTTAATGGGAAATTATTTCTACAGCCAATAGGATGAAACTGTGGGAAACATGTACAGAAGCTACTATGTTAGGAAGCCTAAGGCCTTCCAATAACTGAAAACTAGAGGATGTTTTCTCTGTTCCTACCCAAGACACAAGTCTTCCATTGGCAGATGAACTGCTCAGAGGACCGCAGGAATTATTCCGAGTTTTATCAAAACCAGAGTCTACTCACATCATCTTTTTTGTTAGAGGGAATAACAATATTTTACTTCAATTTCACATCCTTGAGTTTCTCATGTCTTTTTAGCCTCACGCCAGTTGTCAGTCACACTGGTATCTGCACAGATAGAAGCGGCATACGTCTCCTTTTTACATTCTCAAGCTCCCTGTCTGTTCTACACCTGCATCAGCCCCGCTAGGAAGGCACTCCACCACCACGCACTTGGTCGTTGCGTGTGGAAGGATGCAACAGGTATTTCAGTTGCAGGAACTGCTTTTAGAAGAAGAGCTGCCTTTGGTCCTTGCCCATCTGTCAGCCCAAACGTTGCTCTGGACAGCTGGCAGCACACAGAACTTGGTGAAACTCTCACACTGCAAAGCCCACCATATGGCAGTCCTCCTGGTTAAGTTTTACGAAGGTTAAGTTCGACAATCTCCAAGAAAGTAGAGCTGATACTGTTCAAAAGTGCCAAATTCCCCAACAAGCTCAAGTTCAGAGAATTGCAGACAGTTGCTGTCTACCTGAATTTTTAAAAGGGAAAAAGATATCATGGCTAAAAGCTTGTGAAATAGAGAGACAGGAAGGGGTAAAAATTTGTAACTGCCTGTGACATACATTCCAGGAAAAAGAGAAAACGTTGCAGCAGATGCTTTGTCCAGAGATGCCACCGAGTGGGAGGCCCAGCACTAAAATTAGGCTCTGCTTCCAAGTTGCTGCTAGTCTGCAGAAATACATAAGATGGTCTGACTCTCCTCTCCAAACGTGTCCCTGTTGCTGGTAAGTTATCTGCAGCAGGAGCTGGAGCATAGGGAGCTGCAAATCAAGGACAGACAAGGGAGTAACATTGCCTCTTCCTTCGCTCTGCATGGGTGCCAATGGACAAGGAGGTATCAGGGCATCAGAGAAGCCCTTCTCCATTTCCTACTGTCACATTTGGTGATGTACTTTCTGGTTCTCCTGAAGAGAAAAAAAATGGTCAAGCACCAGTGTAAAAACCAATATAAGCACTAGAGGACTCAAAGACCATGACAGGATCCCTGACAAAAGTTGTACTTTAAAATCAAAAGCTCATCAGCCATTTCAGCACATGCAGCTTGCATTTCTACTGTGTCCTGTATTCTTAAGTGAGTATTGTCTTAAATAATTCAAGCTTAGTAATCTGCCAGTCTGATTAAAAACATTGAAAACAATTTTATACTGCTCTCTGGAAGACATTAACAGCTGTCTCTCCTCATTGCTGAAAGACTGGGATTTACATATCGAATCCTAAACCCAAGTCTAAAATTTTAGGCTTTAAGTCAAATAAAAATAAAAAAGAAAAGGAGGAGAGGGCTGATGATGACAAAACCACTTATCTTGCAATATTCTGATCATTCACAATTTGTAAGACATGTGAAATAAATTAATGGGAGTGTCCTGTTTTGGAACAAATTACCGTGGTGATGCACGCCTTCGCAGCATTCCCAGAAAATGCCATGGCTGCCTCATCTTTCCTATAAGCAAACATAACAGAACTGCAGCTACATCACATTATTTTTAGAGTAAACTTAAGCAAAACCTTAACCCAACTTCAACAGTATTAGACCAGAAACCAGTCTGTCTCTTAGGAGTCAGACCACAGCCATAAACCAGTATACGTCTGCTTACGTACCAGGCACATTCAGATTAGCTCAGAATATGACCTTCCAGCTTTAGGTTGAGGGTGTTCTGCCTAAAATAAGTTAAGCAACAGAAAAGGAACACCATGAAACAAGTAGCAAAGAAAACTTTTAGAAATATGGCACTTCTGATAAAAATCCAAATGCAAAACCTAGTGAGACAAAAAATGCTAGATTGGTCTTTTTGAATTGGTTAGTTACCATAGCCTTGATCACCTAGCACCATCTGATAGGAGCTGCATGTAAATCAAATTTCTGCTGCATAGCACTCTCAATAGAGAGAGTGTGTATATATCTAGTTATGCGTATAAAGCAGCAATTTCTAATTTATTATGTGTAGCTCCTAGGTGACTGCCAAGTCACCAGAATATAGTATATATTGTATGGATGCAATCTGAACAAAGAACCTGTAAACATTCATAATATGCAAACCTTCATCCACACAGTAAATGTCTTCTATAAAATCAAACTCCTTCCTGTTTTCTATCAAAGACAGACTGTCACCAGCAGAAATAATAAATCATATTCATGCCTCATGCTGAGGAAAATCACTATGTGACTTAAATGGCCCCACAGCAGGCCCCTGTTATAGTATGGGGGCTTGACCCTGGCTGGATACCGGGTGCCCACCAAAGCAACTCTATCACTCCCCTCCTCAGCTGGGCAGGGGAGAGAAAATATGACAAAAGGCTCATGGGTCAAGATAAGGACAGGGAGAGATCACTCACTAATTACTGTCACAGGCAAAACAGATTTGACTTGGGGAAAATTAGTTTAATTTATTGCCAATCAAACCAGAGTAGGGTAATGAGAAACAAAACCAAATCTTAAAAACACCTTCCCCTCACCCCTCCCTGCTTCCCAGGCACAGCTTTACTCCCAAATTCTCTACCCACCCCCCACCCCGCCGCCAGCAGCAAAGGGGGATGGGGAATGGGGGTTACGATCAGTTCATCACACATTGTCTCTGTCACTTCATCCTCTTCAGGGGCAGGACTCCTCACAGTCTTCCCCTGCTCCAGCGTGGGGTCCCTCCCATGGGAGACAGTCCTACACACACTTCTCCAATGTGGGTCCTTCCCATGGGCTGCAGTTCTTCCCAAACTGCTCCAGTGTGGATCCCTCCTGTGGGCTGCAGTCCTTCAGGCACAGCCTGCTCCAGCATGGGTCCCCCGTGGGGTCACAAGTCCTGCCAGAAAACCTGCTCCAACGTGGGCTCCTCTCTCCACGGGGCCACAAGTCCTGCCAGGAGCCTGCTCCAGCGCGGGCTTCCCACAGGGTCACAGCCTCCTTCAGGCATCCCCCTGCTCTGGCGTGGGGTCCTCCCCGGGCTGCAGGTGGAGATCTGCTCCCCCGTGGACCTCCCTGGGCTGCAGTGGGACAGCCTGCCTCACCGTGGTCTTCACCACGGGCTGCAGGGGAATCTCTGCTCCAGCACCTGGAGCATCTCCCCCCCTCCTTCTGCACTGACCTGGGGGTCTGCAGGGTTGTTTCTCTCACATATTCTCACATTGCTGCAATTGAGCAAGTTTTTTTTCCCCTTCTTAAATACGTTCTCCCAGAGGTGCTACCACTGTCACTGACGGGCTCGGCCTTGGCCAGTGGCGGGTCTGTCTTGGAGCCAGCTGGCATGGGCTCTGTTGGACACAGGAGAAGCTTCTAGCAGCTTCTCACAGAAGCCACCCCCATAGCCCCCCCGCTACCAAAACATTGCCACACAAACCCAATACGTATACCAACTCAAGTTAGTTCCAAAATCAGAGCATGGTCAACTAAAAAAAATACTATATTGCAGTAGTTCATCTCAAAACCAAGAAAACATGGGTTTGATAAGATGCATTAAGCATGATTTTAATTTTGACTTTGTCTTTGATAGATGAAAAAGTGATCATAATGTCAAACATTCAGACCCCATGCATATACATCTCTAAAAATCAAATGCACAGAAAGGAAAACTACTCTTCCCTCACTGTGGAAATAAATCTTATTGTGGAAATGAGATCGAAGTACTCACACACCCAGTTCTGAATGACAGCATCTGACAAGTGACATCAAACTTAAAGTCTGGATTGTCATTTAGTGAACAAGGAGGGAAAAACAATACGCAAACCAGAAAAAAAAAAATCATTAAAAACTTTGTTATTATTGAATTTATGGGAAAGGACTCAGATATCCTAAAATGATCACAACATTGTGTTGGAAGAAACCACCTTCTCTACTGGTAGCTAAACCCAAAAAACCCCATAACAATTCAAACTACACAGAAGGAGAAACAGTTCCAATCTAAGGTTGCTCAGCCAATAAAAAAAAAATAATGGTGCTTTAAATAAAAATAAGAAGTATTTTGATTTTTGTTCTAGCACCTTCACATTTAATTTTGATCCATTTTTAAATTGAAATAAGATGTCTTAAAGCAAAATATTTTTAGCACTTCCTAGATGAAACTTGGTTTTGAAAATATGAAACAAAATGCTTTTGATCTTTTCCCCTGTGTCCTCCCCCAACCCATGCAAACTGCTCAGTATATTTGGCTTAGATTGCGGAACAGCTTTGGTCCTTTTTTTCACCCCTGCATTCATAAGACAAGTTAAAAGAAGAACCTTTCTTACACCAGGTCTTCTGTGGTTATGCTAAAAGTGTCCATTAGATCTAGTATTTGCAAAACATTCCAGTTATTCCCACACGTAAACTGCTCCCATCAGCTGCGCAGGTTTTTGGTTTTGAATGAAACGTGAATCCCAGTAGCCAGATTAGGAATCCTCCTTTCACACCACACTGTGGTAATCATAAAAGAGACTAAATTGGTCCCAATCATTTGAAATGCTGTATGAAAAGTGATTCCAGTTTTTACAGTTGAACATGATTGGCAATATTACGCAAAGAAAAGTGAATTATTAAGCCCTCTGAAATACCCATAATACGTTATAATTGGATTCTCTCACCTCCACCCATCCTCTCTTACCGGGCACACTGCCCTCACTCTGTACTTACCCATTTACATAAGCAATCACCATTTTCTGGTAAACTATCATTTCCTTTCTCTACACTTTTTTCAAGAGATTATAGTTAGCTCCAAGCAGTTCATCACCTTTATAATTAGGGGGAAAGCGTCAAAAAGAGGAGTGACGATTATGACAAACAGGTGCCCAAAAGGCAAAGAACTAAGAAAGGTTGGGACTGCAGAAGCTTGCTGCTCACCCTGGGAGAGGACCACAGCTTCAGCAGCCCTGCACTGAGGTCAGTACTTTGAATACCAGGATGCCTAAAAGTGAAGTGAAATCTTTGTGGCCCCAAACCTGACTTTAGTCTGTCCGGGAAGGCAAGATCCTGAGCTGGTGTAAATCTGATATCCTGGGCCATGCTGTGGTTCAGCCCAGGAACCTGGCAGAATCACAGTCTCTCCTCATCTTTTTTGTTTGGTTGTTAGTTTTGCGCGTGCCTGATTAAAAACTGCTGGAGGACTGCCTCATCTTTTGGTATTTCTGTACTCTAGACCAAACCTCCTTCTCCTCGCTCTTGTACCTTTCTGTTGTTTTCCTACAGAAGCAGCATTTTATTGCTGTCAGCCTCCTCCTGTCTCGAACAGTCACGCTCACATCTCGAATTTAACACAACTCCTGCTGCCGTGGGAAGCAGAGAGCATCCAAGGTCAGCTGCAATTAAAAAATTCTCAGTGTTAATTTTCAGGCCAGCTGTAATCGCAAACACTTTGACTATTTATCCACTCCATGCAAGTGTAAATCAGCCTTTCCTTGCCTTTTCATTTTTTAAGAAAATCAGCCCCTTTTTCAATATTCCCGAGAATCATTCATTGTTTTAACTGTCAACAGCATGACATTAAAAAAAAATTACTGTTCAGTAACAAAATGACCTGCAATCCTATGCAGCCAATTCATGAATAAGATAAGCTATAAAAATTCACCAGCCCCACCACACAGGAGAGGAGCTGGTGGATCTAGGACACTTCAAGGTGCTGGGAAAGACCCCGCTGCCCTGGAGGTCTGAACGGACCTGAGAAAGACCAAACCGCTATGTGGCTTGAAGGAGGTTTACAATAAAAGCCTCATCCCAGGCAGACAGCAGACACAGCAGCAACCTCTCAGAAAAGCTGGTGCAACTTGACAAAAAAGATTACTAAGGAAAGAGCCTGAGTTTGAGGTAAAAAAGGAATATGGGCAGCTTAGAATAAAGATTAGCATTGGTAAAAATAAAGAAAAAAGGCAACGTTTTCACCAATCCTCTCTCACGCCCCTTATTTGCACTTTCCAATGCCAGCTCGCTGATACAACATGGAAACGGTTTGACCAAGTGATGTATCTGCAGGTTTCTATGGTGATCAGCACATAAATTGCCTGCCCAGCCGTGTGTGAAAGAAACCATCCGTTTCAGAAACTGCAAATTCTATGCAGAGAGAAAACCATTCCCTGAATTGGGGTATCAGAGGATTGTACTGCATGACAGAAAGCCTAGCACTTATTTACCAAGCTGGAGATTTCTATACTATCAGTATAGAAGCGTGGGACAGTGCAGTTAGGTGATAATTCAGAAGAGGACAAAAAACCCTATACAAAATAATCCTAATTACCACTAAATAATTACACTACATAACATTGTTTGAAGATACTCATACACACAAAATACATACAAAATATTTCTAAATATCTGAAATATTGAGCTATACAATAACACTTGAAAACCCTGTAAAGAGATAAAAATTGGCTGATTACACATGGCTGCTGGGCATGTTACTCCCCCAGATGCGCCTGCGAAAGGGAGAGCTTGGAGGTAAATCCTTGGGGAAACTGCCAGGCTCCAGCCAGGATTTTGGAGCCAGTTAGACACTAGAAGGTGTGACAGGAGCTTAGACTTTTTTTTGTTTCACAGTCTTCTTGAAAAAGGTGCCTTGAAAATGTTTGCCATCTACCCTGATACAGACAAAAAGGCTCCACACAACCAGCAGAGAGGGTGCCGACCCTTTCCACTTTGTAAGGGTAGAGATGTGGAGGATTTTTCACATTCCTTAGGGAACCTTCACCTAGAGTAGAAAGAAAACGGCAAATGAGGATCTTTACCAAATTCGACAGGGAAGATTTAAAGGCCTTCAAAATGATGCTAAGACTAATTCTGACAAAGTGAGATTATTGTCATCATTACTATTAAAAAAAGGAAATGTAGGACAGAAAGAGTTGTTAGGAGATCTGAAGCCAGGAGATCTGAAGCCAGTAAAAGGTGCCCTGGAGACATGGTGAAATTCCTGTACTGAAGCTTGTGCTTTCTTTAATGGAGTATAGTGGTCTGAGATTCTGCCAGTCTCTTTAATTAAATCACCAAATGTTGGAGGAAAGCAGAAAGGGCTGGTTTATGCCGGTATCTTAATTTCCTTGAATTTCTGTCCTGGCCTTAATCCCAGAACAAGTATGCTTGACAAAAGTAAACTATGGTCAAATACAAATGATCAAAGTAAACACCAGGAATAAACCATAAATAGGAATTTCTTTCAAGTTTGAGGGAATCCCTCCACTGGTTTCCCATCAATACATCAATATATCAACTCCAGTTACATCAAAAATCAAATTATGATCTAAGCATGAGCATCTTATTTGTAGCACTCAAAGTCAGCACCCCGATATTGCACAGAAAGCTTTCACCATCCATCCAGAAACCCACAAAACTGATTTTACAAGTAGGTGGAGAAAGATTCCATGCATTATTTTCCTATTGGAAAAAGCCAGTTTCTTTCCAGTTCAGCAAACAAAATTCCCTGTGGTTGAGCCCCGTCACCAGCAGACGGAGGTGGGCAGCCCTGCGGCAGGCGAACACAGCAGCCCTGGGCCAGCCCCAGCACAGGTCATGCATGCCACCAGCCCCACAACCTGGTGGGCCACCACGGGGGAGGCACAAGCTGGCAGGTAATGCTAAATTTCTCCAGGGAACGTTTTGATTTTGATCAGGCATGGAAAGAAAACACTTTGAAATAAATAAGCATATTCAGTGTAGTAAATAATGATTTCAAAAGAATATAAGTATATTTTTACTAATATTTGGTTCACCAGGGGAGCAACACACATACTATTTCTGCTTGCATGGCATGAAATATAAAAATATTGTACCTGAAATTTCCAACTGAAATTCCAGGCACTTCCTGAGCACAAAATATTTCCCCACTCCATTGTGTGGAAACTAAGTGTAAAAAAAAAACAAACCCCAAAACCAAACCTGAAGTTTCATACCACACCCTGTTTTTGACACAAGAGCTTCTACTTCCCTTTTCTAAATTGCCCTCCTCTCCCCATTACCTGCTCCACTGTTTTTTTTCCCCAAGCAGGGAGCTACGTGCCTTCCCCAGCACAGAGGGGTTAGCCTGCACCAGCGGAGCTAAAAGGCCATGTCTGTCAAGAGCAGACACGGAAAACGAATTAACACTTTTATTACATCAGAAAAACAACTTCATACATGTACTTATCAATGAACACCCAAGTCAACAGCAGTTATTGTGAAGAGTTAATTTAAGAAATTAAAGCTAAGAGGAGGGATTTTTTGTTTTCCTTAAAGTAAGTATGACTTATTTGTGTTAATGAAACATCTAAGAATGTAACAGTGGACCTCCAACAGCAAGTATCAGCTACACTCATAAAAATAGGGGAAACGACAAATGGTAAAAAGGAATTCAATTCACGTACTTTGTAAGTAGCTGATTGTATAACCTATGTAGAAGGCTTTTGACTTCATGTTCACTGTCTTTGAGAACAATGTCATGAAATCTTGTCTTTAAAAAAGTGTTAGTCCCTTTCAGATCTTTATGATGCTGAAAAAAAAATCTCAAATCCTCACTGCCACACACATTAGGCAGAAGCACTGATTCCATTTATTTAGAGTATTCCCAAAAGGAAAGTGTGGGTAATAAAAATGAGCACTGGCAACAAGACAAACCTTGTTAATCGACATAGACTAAGTCACTGCCTGGCACTTTTCAGCTGAGAAAGCATCAAGTACCACCCTCCTGAATATCTTCGCCTGTACCCAAGACTATTTGCCAATAGATGTGGCTGACTTGGAGGGCAATGGGCTAATGGCAGGAGTTAACACATTTAGTGCCTTCTAGGAATCAAACCTGGAATTTGTCAATTCAAATACAACTTGCAGTAGATGGTGATCTGAGTTTAAAAAAAAAAAAAGAAAAAAGAAAAAAGAAGTGTGTTTACTCTCAGTTTTTCCACAAACAGGCTTTGAAACGCCAGCCAGTTCTGTTTTACCCTATTATGGAGAAACTTATATGCCAACTCCTAAAACATATTAGGAAATTAGTATGGCTGAGAAAAAGGATATAATATACACAATGATTTTCTTTTCCGAAGCCAATTACTCTAGCTCCCAAGCCTGAATTAAGCAGCTGCTCCCGTAACCCGCTTCCACACGCTCGCTGACTCTGCCTGTACACAAACTCCGGGGTCCCAGTGCGGAGCAGGCGGCTGCAGTGCAGACCAGGAACCCCCAGCGTGGCCTTTCCAAGGTCACTCTGAGCATCATTTAGTCACCCAGGGCCACACGATGTCCATGTCCTCCCACAGGCACATGGGTAGTTTTATATTTTGTAAAACACCATGTGATCCCAGTGCATAGCTAGGAGGAAAGCGAGAGACTTGGGCTCCATCAGGCATTTCCCACATCACCAGCTTGCTGGGGAGCTTGGATTTGCTGTCCATAAAGTCTCATACAAAGAACCATTAACTACCAGCATCTCCAACATGGTCGTTTTATCACGCTTTTACAAACAGCACCACTGTATGAAGACACAGACACCTCTGGCTAAGATGCGTGACCTGATGAACACACAGCCAAAAGGTATCACCTTCTGGGAAACCTGCTCACACAAAGAAATGAAACCCAAGTACGGAGCCATAGCACCACTTCTGCTACCACAGACATGCCTAAAAAACCACAGAAGATGCGTGTATTCAAGATGCCCAATCGATCAATAGTAGAAATCAGTAGCTCGTAAACAAGAAATCTATAAATTTCTTTAGCATTATGTTCCAAATAAGTCAATAAATATAAACCTTTTAACAGATAAAGGGAAGTCAGTCATGTGCTGACTGCTTTTAGTCAGAATGCCTAAACTCTGAACATTAATCAGTGTTTATTTCTTAAAATTAGAGACTGGAAGTTCCATTACTATTGCACAGAGCTCAAAGACTGTATGTCCCACTCCATGCTCCCAGTGAGCACATTTCAATTCATCAGCTAGATTATTTTTTCAAATCAAGGCAGAGCTTCTGTCACGTGTCACTTGTTCTACACCCAGTGAAATTAACAGTGACTGGAATAACCCATGATTGGAAATTTAAATTATTTATAACCTTTCTGTAAACCTCTTAAGCTAGTCATTTAGTGCTGCAGCATTCACTGCATTTGCCATTATGCCAAGGAAGAAGATGACACTCTGCCCTCAGGTGCTGGAGGCATTGGGCAATGCAGAATAATCACTTCTGCAGCCACCCATCTTTGGGAGGTGTGCAGTGGGGGAACTGAGGGTGGCTGCAGCTGAACAGAGCATTCACCCACTCCAAATTCAGACATGATAACATGTGCTTCCTTCTTAGCACCCCCACATCTGAGTTTAACCACTTTTTTTTTTCTATTGGGGTAGAATGGGAGGAAGCAGAAGTATGCGTGTGTACAAGCGAAGAGGTGAGGAAGCCGAGAACAGTGAAGTGTGCTGAGATCTTCAAACTTTTTCTTCTACAGCTACAAAGGGAGCAGGCACAATCATCCACCAAAAAGACGAACGAGCACAGCTTCTCTCACGAGACCCCACTAACACGGCGAGGTGGGATGCTGGCGCTGCGAGCAGGGTGAGGCTCCATGGGTCTTTGCTCTTCAGACTCGCAAGTTTCTGCTGGAAACAAGCTGAACTGATGCCTGTGTGAAGCTGACTGTGCAGAATGCCTGCTGGAGAGACAAGAGTCCCATGAGATGACGATCACCTTCCTAGGGAAGGGCTCCAATCACCAGACTACAGGTTTTCCAGAGGGGGACACCCCAATGCCTGCCAATGGAGCTGTTCTGTTCCGTAAGGCGTAACTACGGCCCCGCAAAGCTGCAGCAGCAGCCAGGAGCACCGTCCCATCAGTCAGAGCTTATTTCAGCCCCGCCAGGCAAGGGAAACAAACTTCCTAACAATCACTGCAGCCTTATGGGCAGCAAAACAAGAGACTGGCATACTGTCTTCTAGAGAGAGTTTCCATAAATCAAAATGTGATTATGCTACATTTTGTATGTAAGATTTTTCCACAAGATGGTGAAGCACAGAGATGTATAACCTGTTTTGCATTGGTAATTGAAATAAATTATCATAATCCTCCCAGAGTCCTGCAATCACTATTTTTTCGATTGAACCTTTCCTGAGGGTTTTAAAAAAATATTTTCTTTTTCCATAAGGATAGTTATTAGACTTAAAAATAATACCTATCCTTGAATGAAAGCTGGAGCCACAACTGAGTGTGCACCCTGTTATAATGCCGTAATGCAGGAATGAAATGTTCCCTTTTCCTATACTCTGCTGGATCAACCCTTTTTGTTAATTTGATGAGCACTGTGATGGATCATCACAAAGGCCCTTTTTGAAGTAAGTGTGTTTAATCTTTCAAAGAGATTGATTTGAAATTGACCCAGTTTCAAGTGAATAAAAATTATAACAGCTTCAAATTGATTCAATTTCAAGCCTACTCAAATCATATGTTTTACATCTAACCTTTGGATCTGAGTGAGAAATATTTCCATTTTTCTTCAAAGGGTGGAGGGTGGGGCCACCCAAAGGAACTAATACTTACTTCTCTTTTCAAAGTTTCTACAGTACAGTGTAGTACTTATGCCAAGGCAACACAGAAGTCTTGCCTCCTGAAGTACAGAACTGCAATTTTTTAAAAATTTTAGAATACATATGTTTTGATATATGTGGACCATACACCTCTGCAGTGACCCACAGACTCCAAGGCTCACAAAGTTCATCTGTTTCCGAATGCAGAGAAGGCAGAAGGGCAGGAGGGAAAGGCAAGCTCAGGGCACCTTTGTTCTCCCTCCAGTTCTGACATAGTTCAGGGGCTTATGTAGCTCCTGGCATCAGATGTAGAATTAAAAAAAAAAAAAGTGATGGCTTCATCTAACTTATGCTCTTTTGATACAGCATAGAGCAGCTGCAGAGAAGAGCACTTAGGACATAACTTCAATACTTGCTTTGAGACATCATGGATGTTCACCAGGACTGCTCCAGCTGCAACGCTGCTCATCCCACGGGGCACCATAAGGCCTTGCAGTGCAACCAATTCAGCTTTAAAAGATTAAGGCAACAAACATTGCTGCTCTCTCAGGTGCCTGGTGAATTACTGCAGAGTAACTACCCAGTAGACAGGTATGGTTTTACACAGCCAACTCGCATCACCAGATAACCAGAGCGCACCAAGCTCAACACCCAGCCAGTAGATAAGCCCTGCACCTGACCAAGGCATGCTCCGACAAGCACTGGGAGCATCAGAAACAGGAACAACCTGCAGGGAGCCTGAGCGGGTCCTGGAAAACCATATAGCCACATGAAAACAGCATCGCAGGGCACTGCTTTTTGCATGGGAGAGCACACCCAGAGCAGGACCCGTACCTGAAAAGAACCCAGGGTGCTTCTCTTCCTGGCTGGCCACTAGCGCAAATTTTCCATCTTGTCTCTGCTTTTCTTTTCCCCCCTCTCTTTTTTCTTTTCTTTTTCTTCTTCTTCAAACTGTCACCAAAAGGAACTTTTACTGTTACAGTCAATGTATGCCATCAGCCATGCAAATAAACCACTGTGTCTGTAAGCCTGTCTCCACATCCCTTGGGCAGCACAGGGAAAAGTGTTCTTCTGTCATTTTCACAACAAAAACACTGTTAAATGCAAACTAGATCTAGGAGAGTTTTACACTGTAAGTGTCCCAGCATCCCAGTCAGCCAGCGCACAGTATCTGTGCTCTCCTGCGCACCAGGAGACCTTATCGCTCCCTACAACTACCTGAAAGGAGGTTATATTGAGGTGGGGGTTCGTCTCTTCCCCCAAGTAGCAAGCAACAATAGGACGAGAGGAAACAGCCTCCAGTGAGCCAGGGGAGGTTTACATTGGACGTCAGGAAAAACTTCTTCACCAAAAGGGCTGTCAAGCAGTGGAACAGGCTATCCAGGGAAGCGGTGGAGTCACCATCCCTGGAGGGATTTAAAAGACATGTAGATGTGGTGCTTAGGGACATGGTTTGGTGGTGGACCTGGCAGGGCCAGGTTAACGGTTGGGCTCAATGATCTTAAAGGTCTTTTCCAACCTAAACGATTCTGTGATTCTATCAGATCGATTAGATAACAGTACAAAGATAAAAGGTCATCTAATGGCTGTGAATTATGAGTACAAACAAACCTTACCGATACTAAAATATAACACATTATAACTTCTGACAGAATAGGAGGAAACAACTGTATAAAATGAAAAAAAAATTATATAGACCTATTGCCATTTCAAGATGGCATTCACAATTTACATAAACCCAGTATCACTTCAAGATAAGAAACACCCATAGAAAAAAAAACAAACAGTAGTAGTTTACATTTTAGACATCTGAAGATCCAACTAAAGGCAAAGGGGAAGGCTTTTTTTAAAAATGAAATTACAACTTTAAAAAGGACAAAGATCACACTACTAGGTCCATGTGAAATATTTAAAATGCAGACTGAGGTTAATTTCTGCTCTCGTTTGCTTAAATAATGCTCTGATTTCAATGGGGTTACAAAAGAACAGGGATTTCAGCATACATATATTTATAGAATCAGAGAACAAGTCAAGTTCAGATTCATAATAGTGTAAGTCAGTACACAAAGACAATTTCAGTCATGAAGTTATATTAAAAATCCTATTGCAGGTAATTAGGATACCTAACACATTTGTTTAGAGTTTGTTTACATCCTGGAATAATACAGCTTATGTCTTCGTATTAGCATGCACAAACACGCTTGCCAAAAGAACTCCAGTTACCCATCAATTAATTTCTGTTAACTACTCTAAGTGCTGAAAAACCCTGAGTGATGATAAAGGAAGTCAGTGTCTTACAAACACCTGAAACAAGCTGCGACCAGGTGCACATTGAGCAATTCCAGTCTATCATAAAGTTTGTAAAGAATCCAAGAACATCTATCCTTGAACTCATAGTATTTCAGTCTAGCCAGGTTTGGCTTCCTTATCACAAGAAATACAGAGGTAAGACATAAACTAGAAATTTTGTTCAGACAGCACTGACCACAAACAATTCAGACAAGTTTGACAGGTTGCTATCCCTACATCTGGTAAAAGGCTGCACACATTTAATAACCACAGTGATTTTCTGGTTTAGCAATGCTGAAAATTAAATTGTGCCAGGTCAAGAATTCCTGAAAAGAAGCAAGAAAACTCTTTTTTAGGTGCTTATAATTGGCTAAATAAATATGTACCTAAGTTTCTACACTACTGGTCCAATATTCAGTGAGTGTAGGCACCCAATTCCTGATTTTCTATGCTCAGAGTAGAAAAATGTGGATGTTTCCCAAATTGTGGATACCATATACAACTTCGTATGTATGCATAAATATTTATGCTCAGAAATCTGTAACTTTCACTACAGCGGTTGAAGTATAGTAGTACTGTAAGTGAATAAATATCTAAGTATCTGTGAACACTCTAATTCACTTCCAGGCTGACCTAGTTCTTTGGTAAATAAGCTTTCTCAAGCTGTTTCTCTGCTGAGTGTCCAGGCCTTGGAAATACCTTAAACATACAGTGTTCTCCTTAAACTTGTTTTCATTGCAAAAATACATGGAGCGCATGGCACGTGTTTCTAGAATCTAGGCAGCTTGTGCTATACAGTAATTCAAGTGTGAATCTCCTATATTTTTCTTTTAATTGAAGGAAAAAACAAAAGATCCAACAACGAAAGAGAAAGCAAACCCCACACTAAAGCAAACATAATATTTGAAATAAGAAACACGGCAGAAAATAGCCAATCTGGAACGTGGCAGAATATTCTGAAAAGGAGAGAAATCAAGATCTCAAACATTAGAAACTTAATTACTCAAGTACTTCATTAGCATGCTTTCATCTCAGCTTTGTTAATCATCAAGTAAACTTGGCAGCAAACTCCCAATACTAAATTGAGGTACGTAATATTACTGTAGTTCATTCAAGGAATGAGCTTATCACTAATCTCATCCTTAAGTACATATGGCTCCTAACTATCTTGAGTCACATTGTAACCATCATCATTATAAAGTTCCACACTGTTTAAAAGAGATTTTGGTGATTAGTGGTGTAGGGAAGCTATGAAACTCAGTATAAACTTACATCATCAAAATCATCCTTGGTGAATAACACACTCATTGTGCAAACTTCCTGTGTGCTTTCAAATCTGCTTAGCACCATGGGGCAGGGAATATCCACAACATACATGCACAGAATGGTATTTATACCTGAAACAGAAAAATTCAACCCATCTTCTCCCAAACTCCCCCTGCCCCCACCAAGACATTCAGTTTCCTACCCTTCCACACAAATCACATCTGGCATTTAGCAAACCTGGCAACATGTGTCCTGCTTCCAGCCTCGCACCACAAACCCAAACCACAGTCCTCCATCGCAGATTCCTGTCCTACCTAGCCAGTATTTTACCAGCCCTGCGCTGCTACTTCTTGATCACTTAGATCTTTCTCATAAAAATGCAGTGAACGTCATGGACATATATGTACAATACACTGAAATGTCATGGACATATATGTACAATAACGCCCCAAACTTACTTTTATTACAGATGTAGAAAATACTGAATGTGCATTCAATTTCTCATCACTCACAAGAGTCTAAAGCACCAGACCTCATCGCTGTATTAGGGTTGGTGAGCAAGGGGAAGAAACTATGATTCAGTAAAGGAACTTCAACAGAAGTCACATTATATGTTTCCTAAGAAACACAAAAAGATTCACTGTTTTGACCTCTAAAATACATCTATTTTATGCACATAAGGAAATTATATCTATTTTATGCACATAAGGAAATTATTTTCAGGATATCTGCAGAAGATTTATCTTTCAAACCACCTTTCTGGACGAGCAAGAGTGGATACAATGCACACGCATACTTCTTCCTCAAAATGCCAAACTATTTTCCTCTGAGCGTGCTGGACACCACTGCTATACGTTAGCCATAGGAGTATGCTGTAAGGTCTCCGTTCACCTTGCAGGAAACAGTTTTTTGTTTCTGCATTCCCAGAACAAACCTATAACGAACACGTAACACTGAAGAGCAAGGAGTTGCATGTATTGTATGGACGCTCAGTTTCAAGTATAACTCCAACAATGGATACACCCTCTCAAATGTTTAGACCTGAGCCAGCTTACCATCCCAGTGGTTTGACAGTGTTCAAATAGATAGATTTGATAGATATCAAAACCAGTGTTTTGATAAGCAATCACTTCATTATCACTGCATCATCTGGGCTCCCTCCTCCCCCATGCAGCCTACAAGAGGAATAATGCCAGAGCTCCAAGTGAGCAACAGAGTCATGAAGGCAGCCCATGTCTGACAAACACCCATGGCAGCAGAAGGATCACGTTTTTTTCACTATAGGCAAAAAAAATGGAATGGCACAGCTTGTCATGCAGCAGCGAAGAGAAGGGGTAATCATCTCCCATCTAAAAGACTGTCTATTCTGAGAAACAAGAAGTCACCTGTAAATTCAAAAAGTTACATTACACATTCATCTTTGCATCATCGTAATTTTTCAAAACAGAAGCCTGGATCTTTTCATTCTTTACTTCCCATAAGGCCTTCAGTAAGTAAACAGACCTTCAACTTCATGCCTACCATGTCTATCAATCCCTACAACATGGAGATATTTATAGTACTAAGTTAATATAAATATTAAATCATATTTAAACACATCCTCTATCTAGTGATAACTATCACAATAATAAATAAATCTTAGAATATTTAAACAAACCAAGGTCGGTGAAAAATTACAAAGATAATTCTGTGAAATCATTCAAGTACCATACCTCCAATGCAAAGGGCTTTTAAGTATCTTCTAATTTAAGCATAAGGCTTGGTTAAATGAAGACTTCTGCTAGACACTTAACATTCAAAAACTTGCTTCCAGTATTTAGGTCCGTCTTAGAGGAAGAAGTCACGTACTCTTTTATTGACAGCACCCTTTGGCATAATTTCTTGTGTCCTCAATCTCTCTCTCTCAATCTTCTTCCTTTATTTCATTTGGTGCTGCAATTCCAGAGTCAAATGCTCATGCAAAATCAGTTCATCTGCACTGAAATCAACATTTCAACAAAATACAGAGTTGGAGGAACTGAGGTGTAGAAAGCTTTAAATGTTTGCTGGAAACATACTGAATCACTGCTGAAGCTGGAAACCAGAAGTAGGGCATGGCTTTGATAGAGGGCTAAGCCAGACACGTCTCTGAGCTAGACAGCAATCCAAGGCAGAAACATCTTGCTCTTTCCTTTTCATTTCTAACTCTGACACAGATGCAGTAAACTATTTAGAGGCAGCAAGATGGTAAGGAACTTAAATGATCTCTCCCATCAGGAAAGCATAATGCTTCCCCACCTCTGGACTGTTGACACCATGGCTGGAAGGAACACTACCAGTTCTATCATCTCTAGGCAAGGCAAGGAAATGATACAACTCAAGTTAATGCAACAGTAAATGCATCTAATTCTTGCATCTGTTCTCAACCCTCAGAACAAATGCTATCACAAGGGTATCAATAGTCATGTTTCTCACAAACACTTTTGGGTGGATCACTTCTAACAGCTAAACAAAACTTATTTTCAAATACCCACATTGGGCTCCACACCTGAATATCTTGCCTACTAATAACAGAGCAGATGCACACATTCAACTGTAGCTCAGTGCTTACTGCCTTACCTGCAATTCTACCTCTGAGAAAAGAACTTGAATTTTTAAGTATTCATCCTAATTGTTTAAATTGGGATAACAGTAGTGACACTGCAGAAACAAAGCATTAGATGAATATGCCCATAAACTGGTTAAGGGAATACCGATACGAATGCTGACCTGTACCTTTTTCAATACCTAATTCAAAGGAAACAAACAAACCTCCCAAAAACCCCTTCCATTTCAGATCAGTTTTTCACCCAGAAGTCCATTTACAACCATCCTCAAAACCAACCGCAAACATTCAATTTCATCCTAGCATCATAATACAGCAGGATAACAAGACCACATCAAAAGGCAAAAAATTTAGCGACATCATTCTGATCAGTCTAGTTGCTGCAGCATTTCTTGCACAATCCTAATCAGTCAATCAAGCAGAAGAGAAACATCTGGGATCTGTTTGTTACCTGGACATCAGATATATTAACTACACCTTTTTATAATGTTCCCTTAAAGAACTTTGTAGAAATAGTTTTTAAATCATTAAAGCTGAAGTTACATGTCAGACACCATTTTCCTAAAAATATCTCTCTGTCGAGGATTACCAAAACAAAGCTATGGATTCTTATCAAAGTCTCCTCTTTGCCCAAACCTCCAAAAGACCCAGAGACTGCCAAAATAAAATTAAGTCATTACAGAACAGCTGCTTCCAATATTTTAAGACTTATCTGAACAACTTACAAGTTCTGGTTAACTGACTTCTAATTTTACAGTGTTGTCTATAGGATCTAAGACCTTGTTAGATATTAGACACATTTAGTATTTGTTTTATGCACAATAAGTCATCTACTGAATCACTATGCTCTAGCATCAGCAGTATCAAAGCAGCACCTGATGTGTATTAGAGCAGTCATACCCTTCAAAAAATTTAAAATAGCTATAGGGAAATTTTAATGGCTGTTCTTAAGCTTTCTGCATGTAAATCTTTCTGCTCTAGCCATTATCGGTCGACCAGGTCAGGTTTCATTGGGCGTTTTCTTCAGCATGATACTGACTAAATGCAGAATTGAGATCACAGAGGTTGAGATCATCTGTGGTAAGGGCAAGAATTCTGACTGCAACCCCAATGAAGTCAGAATACACACACACAATGACTCTTACTTGGGAAATACAGTAAGGTTGGCAATTACAGACTAACAAACCCTTAGTCTACTCAAATTAAAAAACAGAAACAACAAAAACCCCAAACCCAGCACACCCAGCCCCAGCAATGCACTTCCACTCCATTTCTCATCACCGTAACTCACTTGAATATCTTTAGCTGTTTGAACTAAAAATCTGCTATTGAATCACTCTCATCTGCTATGTACACGTTTACCAAAGATTGCCAGCCCCAAATAAAAAGTTTTAGAAGTTGGTCAGATGTTGGAGTCCTACAAAAATGAGGTTCTAGAACACCATGCTATAATAATATGACAGGAAGGAGAATCTTTTTGACATATACATTTTGCATGAGGCTATAAACACTTTAGGAGCAGGCTATAAGCTACAAAGATCATTATTTAAAACTACTTCACCTTTGAACACAGCTCGTACACACATTTGCTTCTACATCAAGTCTCAAATCTCACCTGAACATGAATGGGCACTCCAAACAGTAGTTCCCAAAGATACAGTGAAGGTCCATAAAGAAGAGTGTCTGGGTTGCCTACTATACAAACCTGGTGGGTAAGAGAGCTTCTAACAGCAGGAAAGCTCCAACCATTTTCCGTTTACAGTCACGGGAGTTGTCCATTAATTTCAAAGGGAGAAGAACATACATGCCACTCCTTTTCATACAAAATTCTTAAATAACATGAAAATTTCTGCATTTTGTCACTCCTTGGGGAAACGTGATACTTAACAACACCTGCACACAATGAGTATCCAAATGAAGAAGTCATAAAGAGCCAGCTGCCCTTTATTTAAAATGCCCTTTGCAAAAAACTTGCCATACATTCTTTTGAGAGAAGCATAACCGTCAGGAATCCCATAGCCACAGAATTCAACATCATCTCCAGAAACGTAAGCATCAATAAAGCCTGAGCATCATGTTGAGAATAACCACACTTGTATTGAAAATGAGGTCGAGAACACTGCACGGTTACAATCACAGAGACTAGGATTTCAACAACACGCTTTCTTGCAACAGAACAAGCTTGGATTTTTAAAAATACAATCATTATGTACAGGAAAATATGTGGCCATAAGACCAGCCTTAAAGTAAGGCCTTGTTTACACAATTTCTGCATTGTCAGGAAGTATTTTGGCCGGGAACGTAATTTTTCTTCCAAATCAATTAAATATTTGCAATTCTCACTGTGAAAAGAGCTATATACCACCTTTGTATTGACACGGGTATAACATATTCCCACAGGGAAAAGGAATAAAAGAGTACCTTTATATTGATACAACATTTTCCTCAAGTGTAGAAGCTAATATAGCTTTCATTATTCAGTCAAGTTAAAGCAGTATGACTTTTTCCTACTTTATAGACAAGGCCTATGTGTAACAAGCACCAAAACACTTCAGAGTATTTGGAAGATCAGACTACTGAGTTCTACTTTTTGTACTGTCCTCACCAAGTCATAGAGAACATTGAACATCTAAATACATTCAAAACTTTGATTAGACCCATGCCATGGTTTCTTAAACGCTTCACTGTTTAATGAACACACCTTTTCGGCAAGAACCAGAATATATCTACAAGAAAGCCCAGCATAATCCAGAACTTATTAGGCTGCTTTCAGCTGCTCTGCTAGGCCGAGAAAAACTGGACTTTATGTGCCGCTGTGTGCTACAAACACCCATTTTTGCATCATTCCTTAATCACAACACTGGCAGTAAGGAAACAGGAGGCACTAGAAAACATGAAGAATCTGCTATCTGTTGGGGAGAACATAATAAATACCTGCTTTTATTAAGCGGAACAAGTTGCTTTCAATACACTGATCTAGAGCAAGGCCTGTTGGGTGCTAAAAACTGTATAGTCCCATTGAATTTTAAGGCAAAACTGAACCATAGCAATAGTCAAGATGTAAATTTATGGCATTTTTTTTTAAAACTTCAGACATGGAAGTTTTTTAAACTACAAACATGGCGGTGGTCAAGCTTTCTTAGTTTTCAATGCAGTATTTTTGTTAGAAGAAGCCCTTACTTCTAATACGGAAGTCCTCAATGAGCTGGCTTCTAATTAATTTTTAGAAATTTATGGAAGATAACCTGCAAAGAGGTTTTTGGTTTTCATTTAAAAACGGGGGGCTGGATCAATTTGTCTGTTATACAAAGGCCCCAAGCAGACGTTGAGGGACCATCACTAGGGTTGCCTTCTCCAACCCTCTTTGTTTTTAACTGTGATTGTATCAGTCTGACTGATACAACCTGACTGATTGTATCAGAACAGGTCCTTGCTGTTTTAAAGGATACATGTGAGCTCAGGAGAGGAAATATGTTCAATACTTAAGTATACAATCTTTTCCAAATTTTCAGTACATACTGGATGTTACTAAAAGAAGCATCCAATTTTCAACTAAAATATAAGATTATAATTTTCATTTCAATCACTGTGATTTCAATACATAGAATTAAACTAATACTAAACACTTCCAGTGCTGAAGCAGAAAGTTTTCCTACTTAAAAGAAATTATCACACTCACGGTAGGAGTCTTGGCAGTTAGTTTTCAGTTGGCCTGATTAAAAACCCCTTTACACATCATTGCTCAACTTTTGCTTTCATGTTGTAAGATAATTTCAAGTCTTCTTGGGATGGGGGGGGGGGGGGGGAAGAGAAGGAAAAAAAAAGAAAAGGAAAAAAAAAAGAGTTGCAGGTTTTATGTGCTAATCCTTAAAGAAGGTGCTAAGAGAGGAAGATAATGGAGGTAAACAAACTCCTTATATCTTCCAAATGACAGAAGGTACAGCTCTCCTCCCAGCCCAACCCCTCTGCAAACCAGAAAAGAAATACTGGTCTGATGTATAGTTTAAAGAGTTATAATGCAATGAGATTAAAAGCTTAAATTTTATAAATAATCGACCTTTAGAATTTTACCCCAATAAACCATGCTGTTCCCAGTAAGGAATAAGGACCTAATCTTACAAGTCCTTTTGCAGTAAAGCCACACTACCTTCCTAAAGCTGCCTACTGAATACAGCGTTCCACTCACATGCTGGCATCACATAGGGTCAGGACCTAAACACAAATGAAAAACTGTATTAAAAATGACTAAATATTAGGCAAAATAGCAATCTTGTGGTTTGTCCTTATTTTTTTTTTTAAAACACTGTCCTTAGCTAAATCGAGCCCCCTCCCCGCCTTTCACTTCTATTAAGATATAAATCAGGATTAACAGCCTATGTGAAAGTTAGTGTTTCATGTAATACATAAAAGCGCACAAAGTTGTTTTCTAAAAAACAGCATTTGTATTAAAATTCTTAAAATGGATAGACATCTCTTAAATGCATGTCTGGAATTAAAATGACAGTTGTTAGAATTTTCTTGGTACATCACAACGATAAGATTTCCTTCTTTGCTGGCTGGAGGTACACCCCACAACAAAACCAAAGGGGGGGGGAGCAAAAAAAAAAAAAGGGGGGGGTGCAAAAAAAAAAAAAAGGCAAAAAAAAGCGCAAGCCCCCGCCCCCCCCCCCAAAATCCCAAGAGGCTAAATTCTTGTAAATTTGAAGTAAATGAAGCCCGAACTTGCAAGACATGGAAATAACAGTTAAAAGGCTCAGATGGAAATAAGAAATAAATTCCACTAACAATAGGCCCTTTTGTCCTGGCTTGTTCGGTACGATTACTGCAAGGAAACTGTTAAGTAGTTTTTGGAGTAGTAGATAATGGGATTCTGTGGAGCTTTCACAGGTTGGCACCGGCTGGAACAGCTGAGTTTTGAAGGCACTCTACAGACACAGGGTTGCTGTTGGCCCTGCATCACATATAGGAAGTCTTTGCACTTTAGAGAGCTAGTCATCAAAATCAGTTATTGCCAACCCCAAAAGAAAAACCCTCGGAACAAAAACACCACCGCTCCCACCCGCCAAAGAAAAATTAAAATAGAAACGAAATCACACACACATGCACACCCAAAAAATTGTGCAGATTTGTAACATTTTCACAGCTGATTTAAAAAAAAAAACAAAACAAACAAAAAACAGGAAAACCCCAACACGCTACCACTCTCCTGCAAACTCCCATCCGATACAGCAGGTAAACAAAATAGAAAATTATTTCACGGATATTCATCAGCAGACACTTTCTGGCACCCCACACTGTATTGGCATCAGTGTTTTAAGTTAAAAGTCCCAGTTCAAGATGTGCAATTCTCCAGGCTGGACGCCCCGGCACAACCACCCAACTTTGCATAGAGATCCTGGGGGCGGGCGGCGGGGCGCTCCACGCGTGGCCGCGGGGGGAGGGCTCCTCACGGGGGGCCGCGGTTTCTCCTCACGCCTGTCCCGGCGGGGCGGGGTGTGTGTGTGGTGTGTTCCCGCCTGCGCCCCGCTCTTCCAGGCGGGCAGGGACCGCTCCTCGCCGAAGCCTTCCTCCCCCGGGCCCGCTGCCGGCGCAGGGCGGCAGCCCGCGGCAGCCCCTGACAGGAAATATGCAACGACCAAGACTGGACGAAACGTACATGCCGAAAAAAGCCACATTTCCAACACGATTTTTTTTTTTTCCGATTTTTCCTTTTTTTTTTTTTTTTTTTTTTCTCTGTGTGTGTGTGTGTGTGTCTGTTTTCGGCGGCTGCCGGCGGCAGCGCGCCCGCCCCGCGGTTTGCACCGGCCGGGGCGCCGAGTCGCTCCCGCCGCCTCTCCCGCCGGCCGCCACCGCCGTGTCCCCGCAGACAGCCCCGGCCCGCCGCCGCCCTCAGAGGATGGCGCAGGAGGAGCAGCACTGCTCGTCCCCGTTGGGCTGCGAGGCGTAGTTCATCTGCCTGACGATCTCCGCGAAGAGCTCGTCCACCGAGGCTTTGTTTTTGGCCGAGGTCTCCATGAAGGGGCAGCTCCACTCCTCGGCCAGGGCTTTGCCCTCCCCGAAGGAGACCTCCCGCTCGCCCTCCAGGTCCACCTTGTTGCCCACCAGGATCATGGGCACCCTTTCGTACCTCTTCACCCGGATGATCTGGTCCCGCATGGGCTTGATGTCCTGGAAGCTCTGCTGGTTCACCAGGCTGTAGACCAGGATGAAGCCCTGCCCGTTCTTGATGTAGAGGTCCCGCATGGAGGCGAACTGCTCGGTGCCCGCCGTGTCCAGGATCTCCAGCACCGACGGCGAGGAGTCCACCTCGATCTCCTTGCGGTAGAAGTCCTCGATGGTGGGGTCATACTTCTCGATGAAGGAGCCCGTCACGAACTGGACGGTGAGGGCGGACTTGCCCACGCCGCCCGAGCCCAGCACCACCACCTTGTACTCCCGCATGGCTCCCGGCGCGCCGCCTCCCTCGCCTCCCGCTCGGGGCTGCCGCTTCCCTCCCGCCCTCACGGCGGGCGGAGAGAGAGAGGGAGGGAGGGAAGGAGGGAGGGAAGGAGAGAGGGAAGGAGGGGCGCGCACGCCCCGCCGGGCGCTCACTGGCGCCGCGCGGAGCCCGCCGGGGCGGGGAAGGGGCGGCCGCGCCTCACGGAGCCGCGCCTCACGGAGCCGCGCCGGGCCGGCCCCGTCGCCGGGCAGCGCCGCGGCCCGGCGGGCGGGTGCCAGGCCCTCCGCGGCGGCGAGGAGGAAGAGGAGGAGGAGGAGGAAGGGGTGGAGAAAGAAGAAGAAGAGGAGGAGGAGGAGGAGGAGGACGAGCGGGGGACGACGACACACTGCGCTACCGGCCCCGCGGCGGGACAGCGCTGCCGCGGCCCATGGCGCCCCGCGGCCCGCCCCGGCCCATTGGCTCCGGCCCGCCGCCGCCGCCCGCCCTTATTGGCTTGCCGGCGGCGGGCAGCCGCGCGCGCAGCGCCCCGCCCCGCTCGGCAGGCCCCCCCCCCCGCCGCCGCCGCCCGGCAAGAGCGGGGCGGACTCGGTGCGCAGCGGCTGTCCCCTCCGCCCGTCTCCTCAGGGAGGGAGTGGCGGGGTCCCCTCAGGAGCGGGGCGGGCTCACCCGGCGCGGGTGAGAACCGCGCTGCCCCCGGCTCGCCGAGCGATGCACGGCAATGGGAGAAGGGCGGCGGGACCGGCAGCCCCCGGTGCCCCTGCCCCCGTATCGGCGGAGGGCACGGCCCGGTTATCTCCTCACCGCGGGCCCTCCCGCCCTATCGGCCCTCGCCAAGGGGACGAGGCGCTCCTCGCAGCCGGCGCCCGGGACCTGTGCCCGGGCAGCTGCGGGACCCCCCCCCCCCCCCGCTCCCCGAGGGAGGCTGCCGGGACGTGCTCGGCGCTCGATGGCGCTTCGGCCCCCGCGGAGGCAGCGGGAGGGGAGCCGCTGCCGAGGCCGGGTCCCCGCTGCCACGGAGGGGCTGCCGGCAGCGTCCTCTCGCCCCGCGCGGGAGGGCCTGGCGGGCGCTGGGGTCCCCGAGCAGCCCCCTTCGGCTCTCCCCAGGGGTTCTCGGCCCGGCTGGCTCCCGAGGCTGAAGGTGCCAGCTCCCTGCCGGGGGATAAACCGTTCCCGGTGGGGAAGGGCTCCCTTGCCCCCCCGGGGCTGCTCGGGAGAGGCGGCTGGAGCTGGCTGGCCTGTCTGCCTCCCACCCCTGGAGCTGGGAGACCTTGGCCGTGGCAGCTCTGTCCGTCAGTGGCTCCTGAGGAGCCCCTTCCAGGACACCCCAGCTTCTGTGCTCTCGCCCTCCATCTGAAGCCGGGATCGCCTGATCTGTCAGGCTGAAGGTGTGGCAGTTGTCAGATGTTGGTGCTGTTTGCACTTTGTGGCCCGTGAACAGCAGCGTTTAGCCCGTGTGAGGTTGACTCACGGGGGCTGGCTATTTGCCGCTGTTTGTCGAAGTCATTCCTTGGACTTTCTATCAATCAGACATTCCTTTCAAGAAAATATCATTACTTGTTTTGGCACCCTCCAGTCTTTGCTTTTATATCCTACCCAATTCTTTGCTGTTCTCAGTATTTATCCAAGTAGTTGTGGCATGTAGGTCCTTTCTACCTTCTTGTTTACAAACCTAATTTAAACACAGTACTTGAGGAAACAGGCCATGGTGGACAAAGACAAAAGGGTTTGAAATAAGTTTTGTAAGCAGCACTCTGTTGTTACTGAGCAGTTTTCACAGACATTAAATTCCACTTAAATTATTTTTCCAGAATTCACGGTGGGGATTCACTCTGCTGGACCTAGCTGTACTGCATCCCCCTGGTGCTCTGGTGAGTACTGCGTTTCCGCTGATCCTCTGGCAAGTACCACGGTTCTGGTGATCTCCTGTCTTCAGGAGCTTAAACTAAACCCCTCTGCTATTGCTTGAGTGAGTCTTTGCAAATGAAGCCTCTCCAGATGAATGTAAAAGTTGCGTTCCACCAACCCCGCTTTGGAGCGGGCAACAGCTTAAACAACTTTCTTAAATATATCATGTTCTCTGAAACCTGGCAGTCTCTGTATTCAGTTTGTAGGTGTAGTCGTGCCCTGTACCTGTTAGTTGGGAGTCCCCAGGTGGGATGCCGATCTGCCAGGCCTCCACCTGGTTCTTCCCAGGTGCACAGTCTTCTCACTCACCTGTAGAATTTGTCAGCTGCAGGCTGATCCTGAGCTAGTTCAAGGTGATGTACAAGTCAGTCTGGAGATTGATCAGATATTTTATCTTGCATTGAATCCTGAGGGCTGGGCTTTGGCCTTATCTCTGTTCTAGACTCTGCCTGCTAACCACATTAACTCTTAACTTGTGACAAACCTGTAGGGCCTCTTTTTTTCCAGAGCAGTACTACAGTTCTTTGAAAAAGTGAAAAAGACCCCTACAAGTACTTATAACCTCCTGTTCCATGAACGCGTTGCCTCTCAATGACTGCTCGACTCATGCATAGACATGCATAGATGTTGGGTTTGGAAACAAAATAACTGAGCTCGGTATGAGGCTTCTAAGTCCTTTCCCCACCTCTTCTTGTATCTCAGTTTGCTGTTCCTCTGATTCCCCCGTCTAGAAGTACTCCAGAGGCAGAGCTAGCACATCACCCGCTGACAGCGCACTCCCACCTTTATGTAAGCCAGCCAAAACCAGTCACCAGCCAGCAAATGCTTGCAGAGTTATCTTTAAAAACAGCTATAAATAAAATTGGTTGAAAGGCTACAGTATCAGTGCAAAAATATTTTACTTTCTTGTTCTGCTGACGCACCTTGCTTACGCTACTCTAAGGTTTTGGGCACGATGTGGATTTGCTTACCTTCATCACCTCTGTAGCAAACCCACATGTAAATTACTTAGATTGCACTTTCCCCTAACATGGTAAGAGCTGATTTTACAAAGATCAGAGAATTGTAATGTTGGTTTGAATCCAGCCTATTTAATCCCAATTCACTGTTGAATTGCAATGTGGGGGTTTTTTCAGTGACAAAATAAAATTCCTTTTATTTCATTCTACGCTATGCTATTAATTGCTGCTATATCTGAAGAAGGAAATGTGTCGTGTTCAAAATAACTAATGATCTCTACACTGTTGAGTTTAAATATGGAATATTATTTCTCAAGTCCCAGTCCTCTACTACATATATATTAATTTAATCTCTCTTGTTACCAGCCAGCTCCAGGTAATTAGTCTGCAGTACTACTTTTAGAAATTTGGAGTCTGTGAAATAATAGCAAGGAGTCTGTGGGAAGTAACTAAAAGAAGCAAGTCTGGTTTTGTTAGAAATAAATTTTCTGTGCATGGCTACAGACCGCTAAGGGGATCTGCGAGTTGAAAAGGTTGAAAATCCTCGGCTGAGGGTGTAGACATTTATGTTAAATAAATCACAAGAGCATTCAGCACATCATTTTTGAATTATGAAGCACACATTATATTGGGTTGTTGTACTTCATGATTGGTACCGTGGTTTAGACTCTCTCAAGAATAAATGAAAATTGTCCTGAACAAGCTCTCTTGGGGCGACATGAAAGCATTACAATGCAGCAGAATCTAGGCAAAATATAATTATCACTTGACTGTATTAATTTGATTTTCAAAATGATCAAGCATGTTTTAAAACCCATTTCCAGATGATTTGATACTATCTTAAAAATGTCAAAATAAGAATCAGCTGAAAAGCATAAATTTGGTTACTAAGCAGTTTACCATACAATATTTACATATATAACTAGCTTTTACTGTGTTGAGTAACCCTGCTTGTTCAGTAAAACTACTCATACAAGCTAAGGTGATTTCTTTACATCTTTTAGAAAGACCAAGTCATTAGCTTCATCTGTTATATTTACTTTTGTCCGTACAAGTATCAGCATTGTAGAGCTATAAAGCAGTGCAAGTTGTTTATTTTTTTTAAATGTATTTCACTTATTATAGGCAAAAACTAAACTTAAGCATAGTTTTTACGTCAGTAACACATATGATATCCAAAATTTCAGTGCCATGAAAGTTTGTCAATGTCTGATGACAGCAAGATTTAGTGCTATGAAAATAGGTAAAGATGTTCCGGTGTTACTAAAGGGACCTTCTAACCAGCTCCGCTGGTGCTCCTTCTGTAAAGAGGCATAGCCAAACCACTAACAGCTATGGGATTTACTCCCAGCCAAGGTCAGTGTTAGCAAAGGGATATATAGACTCCTGAGATCTGATTAAGTACCACTGAGCTTATTTAGGATGAGTATTTATTGAAAAACTGTGCTGTACCTGTGGAAAAGAAAATGGATGTGAGAAGGGGGCTGAGTTGTAAGGTATGTCCTGTGTGGCATTTGTATGTACAGCAACAGTTTTTCGGTCCACGGTGTAAATGGGCCCTACAACAATCAGCTGATCTGTGATGAGAATAGGCCCTTCTGTTGTGGGTTCTGCTTAACTGCTCGTGGGCCACTGGGGCCAAATGCAAAGAGCTGAATGGTGAATTGATTCTCGTTTTCAGCAGAGCTGAAGGGTCCAAGAATGTCTTAATTTAGCACTGCTGCTGAGAAAATCCTGAGGGAAGTTGTGGTCTAAGAATACTGCACACAGTCATTTCACCTCCTAATACCTGAAATGTTCCCTGGATGTAATAGTGATATGTTACAATTCACTTGAGTTTTAATGACTTAACTGGTTCATAATCCAATATAAAACAGTTAAACTGAGAAGATTCAGAATCATTTGGGGAAGAGGGGCTGTTCTGTCACTCCCATACTGTTAGTATGTGACATTAATATTAGCAGTAAACCTTAAGGTGAAGGGAGAATAATTACTGAGGGAAACTGAGAAGATGAAATAATCTCAAAGAGTTCAAAGTACAGAATTGCACTAAGTGTTTTCTGGCATTGGACAAATCTGGAGAAAATTTTCAAAGTTTATCATTTTGAATATATGAAATTGAGCAAGATTTCTGGGCCTGAATTCGTTTTTAATTCAGTGGTATACAAAGAAGTCTTTATTTTGGATTCACCAGCAGGATGATTTGGGTTGGTTTGGCGTTCCTTTGGTGGGGGTTGAGGAAGGAGAAGATGACCTTCTGAGCACAAAAATTGGAAGTATTTGCATGTTAAAGGATTTGCAGGTTTTAATAACTACTTGATAAACAACAGCATTTTTAAGATTTTGTGTGGATATTTGATCAATAAAACCTCTTCTCCCCTTTAATAGTAGCTAAGAGTGGTTTTGGTTACATTTGTCACAATAGTGTCTAATGATATTGGCATTGATATTCAGTGTCTCTCATTCTGAAACAATAACTTAGTTTTCCTTATTTCATTTGGGTTGCTGCTGTTGAATAGTGGTGGTGCATTCAGTACTGTGCAAGAGAGAGACTCAGTCCTTTAGCCCTAAAAAATTGCTGGCAAGCTTTAACTAAAAATCAGCAAGAAAGATTTACATGGTTGATATAAACTCGTTTTAAGAATAACAGTGAAAATCTGTCCACACCCTGGCAACAGTGGGTTGAAGATCTGTGTCCTCCTATCTTTAATTCTCCTACTTCATCCTTCCTTTTTCCCATACCAGTAACCCTAAATACTGATCACAAGGTAATGACATATACTGCTATAATAAAGTATTCTGTTCTCTTTCTCTCCCCAGAAAGCTGTGCAAAAAGTTGGATGTTTTTGTGTCCAGGTTATGTGGTTGTTTCTAAAAGTGTGTTTGTTTTCCTACGTTCTACGTTACGGAAGATTCATATTTAAGAGAGAAAAGACCTTTCAAAATTCTTCATCAGAAATAATCTGGCATTCCAACAGTTTTTAAATATAATAATTAACTTGTCTGCACCTTGAGTTATTCGTGATAATTCTGTATGTGAATGCATACCTTAAACAAGGCTGCCTAATGTCTGTTTATCTTAATCCAATGGTATTAGGTATTCTTATTGTAGAATCAAAATGTCTACATATGGAGTTAAATGAGATAGTCAATTAGGGTAATTCCATGGGTAGACCAGTTTTATTATAAGTGAAACTGTTCCATCTGCTCAACACCCAGATAATCAGGAAGAAACTGATAAGACAAATTGCTAAGTGACTCAGGCCAAAGGTACTGCTTAATGCTGTAATTGGATATGTTTGTAGTAGTACGAGCTGGTTTCTCCCCTGACTCAACCAGCTGAACTGTCTCCCTTTTGCCAGCTACTTCCTGAGTAGGAACTGATTTATGCAGAGTCATCCTTTTCCTGCCTGTCTGTATTAGCAAGTCTAGTGTGCGTGTCTTTGGGAAATGTAGCCCCACTGTGACTTCCCTCTGAAAAAAGATTCTCAAATGCAGGATAGCCAAGTTTCATTTTTCAAGAAATAATAGCAGCTGCTGGTGGGTGTAAATAAATAAAAAAAAGAAGTGACACATACACAGAAGAAAAAGTTCATTATTTCCATCAAAAGTCTTGCCAGAGATCTTATCACTTTTGAAAAAATAGCCTGTGCTGCCAGAACTTATTACATATCATCTCACTTGAATTGCTGTAATAATGTCACTTTATTTTTCTTTATAAAGAATGTGTTCAATGGTGTGTTTATATCCCACTCATAGATGTGATGTTTATAGTCAAAATATGCATAATTGTCAAAGCTCAGGTCTATTTCTATGTTCTTTATTAGCTATCAACCCCCTTCGATTTACCACAGTAGCAGTTTACATAAAAGGTGGTGAAGATTAGGATTTTAGGTAAGCATACAAAACAAAGAGAGAGCACTTATCTGATACTATGTGCAGCAGTCAAGTTGTGTGTAGGTGTAGCAAAACAGCTTTTGAAACCATAAATGTAATCTTGATAGCACTTGCATGGAAACAGTGCTATTGTGTGTTAATGACAATGGTATAACCAGCATGAAGTGAAACTGGTGACTAATTCAAAAAACAAACTTCCTGTCTGCAGCAAAAGCCCTTTTGTAGAAAAATGCATTTTCTTCATTGACCCATGGCATTAAATCACATTGCAGTATTACCTCTGCTGGCGGTAGCGTTCAGATACAGCAAAAAGTTATAATTTGGAGAGTTTTCACTGTTTAATTTGTTTAATTCTTCCATCTTCTGACCAGAAGCAAAAAGCTTTGCTTGACAGTCTTCTGTCAAATGGCAGCGAGGAATGAATACTTTCAACTGTCATCTTATCATATTTCGTAAGTGAGATGGGAGATTTCCAGAAGTCCTAAAGAAGCAGAAAGTGGTGTTTGCAGGTTACCAGGTTATGGTCTTTTCTTCCATGTTGAGGAATTGCATTAACAGTCTGCCTTTGGTCTCAGATTGCTGGTGTAAAATTGTGGTTGTAAGTATTGGTAGTTATTACAGTCTGGGGATTTTTCCCTGACTAATAACAAGAGAAACGCATTCTCGTTTAAAAAAAATGAGAGTACATCTATGGAAGGAAATCTCCTAGAGAAAAACTGAGTTGTATTCCATTCCTTTTTCATTGTCTCTAATTCCCATGAACATTATGGAGTGATAGGTGAATCCAACAAACCAGTGAGTCTATAGCCGTTACGTAGATGATGTGGAACTGGTGTGAGGAAGGGGCCTGTAGATGGGAGAGACAAGAGAACCTGTTTCCCCTGTGTACCAGAACAAGAGAAATAAAAATACTTATTCCATTCATTAACAAGAAAAAGTGATTTAAACGTAGTGAAAACATATGAAAGGTTTTAATTTTTAGGGGTGTTTGTAGTTTTCAATGGACAGCATGGAATTTCCCCCTAGAATGTCATTTAATCAAAATATCTGTCTGTTAAACAGTGTTTTGTGGTACAATTTGATGAACCCTAATAGCAAGTAAGAAATTAATAGCTGAACCCTAATAGCAAGTAAGAAATTAATAGCTGCTAGTGCTTGCTTGCTTCTAGTTCAAATTATCGTGATGTGTCTGTCAAGGTAAACTCTTTCTCCTTCCTGACATTATTTCTCTTAACTAAATTTTAAAAACAGTGCGGACAATATATCCGCTTCTGGATTCGGATGGAGCACCTGATGGCTTTATCATCCCCAGCTGAAAATATCTACATCCACAGTTTGCCCAGCATCACATGCTGTATGACGGCTCCCTAGGCCACTTCAGCGCAGGGCGAGCCAGGTTAGCCCAAAAGCCCTTTGTCAGTTAAAGCTGAGAGAGCTGACTTTGCACTGAACCACAAGGAGGTTGTCCACAGCTTCCTTTTTTTGCCAGCTTTCTTGTAGCCTCTAGTATAGATTCAGTTGTAAGAGGAATTGAGGAAGCTGAGCCTTAAATCACAGTAGGTGTTTGCAAAGTGAATATATTTAAACCCAAAGTCTCCTTTTTTGCAGCTTGATACTATGTGCTGTGAACGTTTACATTGACTACAAAGGAGAGATGCCAAGTTAGGAACATTGATTGCAACAAACCAAGTTGAGTTATGGAAAAACTTCACTTATTCAACCTCCAGGAATGTCTGTATAAATTCACATCTTACCTGACAGATCTATGCAGATTTGCTGACTGACTCATTGTTCCGTGTCCTGTGTTACCATATTTTATCCTTTAGGCTTCTGAGCAAAACGGGTTAATACCGAAGGAGACTTAAAATAGCATTTCTCTGATGTCTTTTACAGCCATTGCCAAGGTGCAGTTTGTGTCTCCAGGTTTAAAAAGGATCACACAGCAATTGATGCACAGTCAAAGCTTTAAAACCAAATAAACATACAGAATAACCATCAAGGCATTTTGCCTGCTTTTGGTTTTGTATTTGTGGTAAGAGCTGTGCAAGAGAAAGTTGCCACACAAGCATGTTTTGCTCGCTTTCTGAATCTATCCCCACATGACTTTTTCAGGAATTATGATATTACTAGACTTGCAGAAGCTCACAAAAAATGCCCCCATTTCTAGGCATTTGGTCCAAACTCTTAAAATATTTACAGTGTGGCCCTCCAGGAAGCTGAGCATCTCTGGGTCTCACATAGGCAGGCAAGCCATGGATCCCTCAGCCTCACCCTGATTGAGTCCTTAAGACTGCAAGAGAGAAGAAATTAAAATAGACAAGAGGAACTGCCTGCTCAATTGAGCTTTATTTTGTAATACACAGGCAGACTGCAAGGTCAGCAAATCTCTGCAAGCTATGTGGCCATATGGGCAATGGCAGTTTATGAAACAACTGTGCCAGATTTGGCAGCCTTGATGATGGCCACATGGCAGGTCAGTGAAAACCATTTCAGTGCCAGTTGTATAATTTCACTCTTCAGTCATCTGAGAAGAATATATAAGATGAGATTTTAGAAAGGATCATGTCATTTCAGCTCTGAAACTTAGGCTGTTTTTATATGGCATATACACTTCTGATGTAACCAGCAGAGTTCTTTTGCTCCATCTTGGGTAATTGAAGACAATCAAGTCTTCAATAAATGAATAAATATTGATTGTTATTCTTTATATGTGTGTAGGCTTGTATTTGAGTATTTTGAAGTAATTTGGGGGTAAACGTGTAACAAAGGAGATAACGGTTTTCCGAGAGAAAACGAAGACCCATGTTAGGCTCAGACTGATGTAAGTTATTTGCAGCCTCAATAGCCTTCAAATCTCTTGAAGTCCTCTACTTTAACAAAATGCCAAATTTTCTGATTGTTTTAAAAGGGCTGCTGCTTATAGCTTAGTTGTTTCTGGCTGGTCAAGGTTGGAGGGATCATTGTGGCTGGCCGCTGATTGTGTCACCAGCCAAAATACTGTTTCATCTTTCAGGCCTTCAGCAGCTGGGCCAGATTAACGTGAACATGGGAGCAAACCAACTCTTGCAACACCTGGCCTCTGCAGATAACCCCACCCAGCTTGACTCCAGGCCAAGTCACGGCACAAACAACCTCTGTTGTATTGACAGATGACCTCATGAGAATGAACAGATAAGACAAAATGATGTTGATACTACTTGATCTGTAAGCCATGTTCGATATTGTCAGCCAGGGCAGTCAGGAATGCTGATGTGACCACAAGCCCTTGGGGAATTTGTTTGATGGCTGGCTCTCATCACGCCCTGCCAGGACACTGACTGCTGCCTTAGGGCTTCATCCCCTGGCCGGCTCTTGGCCGGCAGGATCCTTGCCACAGCCGGGAAACCCACTGCTCAGAGTTTTCTGTAGGCCTTTCTGCATACCACAGTCCATATCTGCAGCAATACATATAAAATACTATCGCTCACTGAATGTAGATGTATTTCTATTTCAGTATGCTTTGTTTTGTCATAAGTAGTCCCAGTAAGAAGATAACCCTAGGAGTACCAGTGGCACTTTGTCAGTGTGGCTGCCTCCATTAGTGGTCCTGTACTGCTCGAAGTGCACCAGTAAAACACATCCCAAATTAGTCCCCTCACGTGAAAAAAATATACTGGAAAGACCAGATGAAAAATTACTTCAAACATGAATTGATTCTGTCTGTAATCCATCACTTAACAAGGGTGAGGGACCTGCAGTAGGGTCACAGAGACGGATGCCCCAGTTCTTTGCCAAGTGGATTGTGACTTATGGGGGAATCATGTCTGAATGAAAGTAGAGTAACGTGGTACCAGGAGCTGATCCACAGTAAATGGGGAAAAAACACAAGTCACTTTATTTACAAGAAGCCTTCCCCAGAACAGAATTGAATTCTACTTGTTTGTACCACTTGCAAACAGCAAACAAGGTATCCGGTCCTGGGTTCTATTCCAATTAATCCTACTAATGCGTCTATTCATTTTGGCCAGTTCTTGATTGCTCAAGAAGAGGTGAACTTGGAGGATCTCTTAGTATCAATGAAACAGATGTGGCATTTTAACGCTGTTAGCAAAACAAAATGTCAAGATGGTCAGAGAGTTTCAGTTTTCATCTGTACTTCAGGGTTTTTTGCTTGGTTTTACCCTGCTAGTGAAGCCTGCAGGGTACTTCACCCTATGAGCAGACTCTTTTCGTGTAATGGTAAAGTAAAACTTAAAACTAGATACACCATTAAAGATGGCGTACAAGGCACAAATTTTTGTCAGTTATCCAATTTATCAAAATCACTTAGAATTCCAATTCTGTTCTCCAGAGTGCTGACAACCAACTTGATAACATCGGCAAATTTTGCATTTGGACTTCTGGTGTTCAAGGCGTTAATACAAACACAAACTGCGTTACAAACCTTTTGATAAGTCTTCCATCTTTATGGCAGACTATTGAGAACTACTCTGAATACAATACAATAATATATCAACATTGTTTTCTTACTGGAAACAGGGGATGTGGGAAAAGCTTTTCTGCAGTCAAAAATACATCAGATCCACTAGCTCCCACTTTTAATGTATAGCTACTTCTTCGGACAAAAATGGAAACTGTGTACACTGTGGTTTGGTCATGTCTGGATTCACAAAAGAAGTTTCTTAACAGGTTATTATCTTCTAGATGCTTTCACAGACTGTTTAATGTAGTGTTTGGCCAGGTATGCTGACACTGAGGTGACTGACGAATGCAAATACATAAGTAAGAATGGGTTTTGATTTCATTGTTAACTAGTGCCTTGGTATCTGTCTTCGTACAGTAAACAACATATTTCATAGTTTAAATCAGACTGAATCCTTCTGCAAATGTAAACAAATACATTTGTGAGAACAGGGAAGTAAACTCTGTGGGACATTCATGGCTGCAGTGATAAATCAATTAAAAATAGTCTTTTGTTGTTGATTTTTTTTTTTAAACCAAACCGTCCGGCACTCTATTGTGTAGCACGTAAAGCAAGAACAGTTTGGGGTCTGCACAGCCTGGAGAAGCGTTTGGAGGAGGGTTCAGGATCTCGTGATTGCCGGCATCTGGAGGGAACGTGCCAGTTCTCTGCATCATGAACTCATTCTGCACTGTCATTGCTTAAAACAATGATTTTAAAGCTCCTTTTAGTCTTCCTGATTAAAGGCTCTCATATGAAAAGACCTCACCCAGGAAGGACTGCTGTGGCAGGCTGTCAAAGAAGGGGTAAAAAAAAAAAATTCCCATTTAGTTTCACTCTCGGTTAACTGGAAGCAGAAGTGTCTGCAGTCCTTATTCTACGTGTGGCTGGTCTGGGCATTTCCCTCCGGCCAGCGTGAGACACCGGCGTTTGGGGAAGGGGCTGATCCGTCTGCTCCCGGCACGGCTCGCCCAGCTGGCTGACTTGGTAAGGCTTGACAGCAGAAGGGCAAAGGCTTTCAGGGAGTGCGGTTACCCGTGTTTAGCAAGTGTGAGTCGTATTTGCTCTCTGCCAGATTCATACCTGGTGTGAGTGCAGCAATGTCAGTACCTATAAATACCACCCTGAAAGTGTGAGTCATGCCTCCTGGGTAGGACTGAAAGCTGTTTTGGGGACTCCGGGGAGCGGAGGGAAGGGGAGAGCACGTAATACCTGGGACATTTTATAAGGTGTGGTGCTGACTCAGGCTAGCTAGTTAGGATTTTCCTGACCAATAAACAGAATTAACCAGTAACAACAAGAAAACTGCACAACTTGAACAGCACAAAGTGGCTGCCTGCCATACCGTGTAAGATCACTGAGCCCCAAACCTGGCATCCCGTCTCAGGAGGAGGATACAGCTTGGAGCTGTAGGGATTGGGAACCACCACAGCAATGTGGTTAGCTGCTTCGGCAGTAACGAACATGGGGAGAATATCTCAGCACACTGATAAACATGTGCCCTGTGGTTTTGGATAGCCTTACATTTGTATGGAGATCTGCCTTGGTTCTCAGCATGTAGTTATCAAGCTCAGTCATGAAAAGATTGACATCTATTGATAAACTGATTGCGTTTAAACAAAGTCTGCTTACCACTAGCACTGATAAAAGAGCTTACTAGATGCTATTGCAAAATCAGATCATCCTACAAGAGGCACTGTGCAGAGGGAAAGAGTTGCAGCTGCAGGCATCAGCAGCGCGCAAGCCGTGCTGCATGGCGTGAGGAGAAGGTGGGTGCTTCCCCCCGCGCTTGGCCATACTCCGTGGTTAATACCACAGGCACTGTTGCCTCTGCACAGCCCTGTGCTCTCTCGATGCAAAGACCTGGCTTTGCTTTTAGCTGGATTTGTGGAGAACGGCAGAAGTTGGGGCAAATTCCTTGCGTCTTCTTTGCCACTTGCATGTCTGTAGAGAGCAGGCACCGCCAGGGAAGACAAAAGTACGTTTGCTGTTTTAGTGACAAACATCACTGATCTGAATGACTAAAAAAATGCTATCCAAATGACAAATTTGTTAAAAGCTAATTCTCTTCTTTTATAAATAACACAGCCATTTATTCCCATCATCGGTAGAAACCTTATAGACGCTATAATTATATGTAATTAACTTCCCTCTTTCTCTTTTTTTTTTTTTTTTAAACCAAATACCTAAAAACTTGTGATCTCAGAAAAACAAGCTGCGTTAGAAGGGGAGAGCTGCACATGGAATCAAAGGTATCATCTATTTTTGCCAATGAATGTGCTCTACAGAAAATACACCCGGGGTTTTGCTTCACTTGAAAAAGAGCAGAGACTACAACAAGAAATATCCAGGATATTATGAACTTAACTGTTACGTAGTGAATATAACCATTTGGACTATTTCATAGTCGTAGTTATAATACATGAGGGACTTGAAAAGTCACACAGTGAAATTTACTGGTGCTGTAAGACAGCATTACCGGGGAGTCTGTGCTTTCCTGTTCCACATTAAGAGAAGGATGGAGGCTCCAGTGCAAGGGGACTTGTTTGAAGGCAATGTCGACTCATGTAAGACATTTTAAAAGAAAAGTAGGATTATGGCTGTAAAAATTAGGTAACCCTCTCAAATTCCTTGATCTTCTGATGACTATAGGGACAAAGGTCATTTAAGTCTTTTAATGGTATGGACTGTACTTAGGCTGTACCAGTAAGGGAATATTTTGAGGGAATTAATCATAGTTCCTGGAGAGGGAAAAGCTGCATGCTCTGAAGCTGCCTCTGGATCCAAATGCTTTTTTCACTGATGTGACAATAAAATCTGTACAAAGAAATGGATGAAAAGAAATGCTGCATTTTCAATGCAGATGTTTTTGTAAGCAAAATTAAAGACAACACAAAGATGAAGAGTGAAAGTTTGCAATACTGGTGATCCTCAGCTTCATGGGTGAAAACAAATTTATGTCTGATCCTTTGAGCTATGACATCTGCTAAGATTTTGGTTACAGAGATCAAGTGAATGCTTATTGTAATGGTATTCCTAAGCCATGGCATAGATAATATGGCTAAAGCCCCACTATCATTTACACAGTACATTTACAACATTATATAGACCTTGTCTTGTCTTAGGAGAGCCATTGTCTTTACACTTCCCTGTCTCATTGTGTGTCCACCTTCACCCCGTTAAATCCAGTTTAGACTGTAGGGTTCTCAGGACAGAAGCATGCTTTTGCAAATGCGTATATCTGTGTGCGGGTGTGGGCACACATACATACCGTACCCACCTACAGTGCTGTATGCAGCAAATTCCAGAACTCTTGGTGCTTCTTTTGCAGTATATTGAATGCGAGGTGCTCAAACACATGCCCTGGGGATTCATGCTGGGGCAGCTGGCTACCTGCAGCATATCATCACCCTGTTCTGCTCTGAGAAGCTGCTGCCCCTGTTCTCAGTACGTGCTGGGCTGCGAGCAGCACGGCTCACAAGCATCTACCGCTGCTGCCAGAGGAAGGGAGAGGGCTCCGGTGGGCAGTCACAGGCAGCAGCCTTTTAAAGCACCCTGGTATGAGTTCTTAAGAGTTCCCCTGGAGGCAAGAGGCTCATAAAGTTTCATTTAGAAGAGATTAGCTGTCACTCTATAGCTAAATGCCAAAGTATGTCTTTTTCACTGCAAAGAAATTCATGTTACATTTCAAAGTCCTGTCTATATTAAAGAGTCAGCTGAAGTGACCCTCAGTTAATAGTATACCGAACCTTCACCTGAAGAGCAGTTACACTTGATTTAACTTACTGTACTGGGTTTGCATGGCAAGGTTTTAGTGGGGGGGGGGCTACAGGGTGGCTTCTGTGAGAAGCTGCTGGAAGCTTCCCCCATGTCCCATGGAGCCAATGCCAGCTGGCTCCAAGATGGACCTGCTGCTGGCCAAGGCCAAGCCCATCAGCGATGGTGGTAGTGCCTCTGGGAGAACAGATTTAAGAAGGGAAAAAAAAGTTGCTGGGGCACAGAAACTGCAGCCGGAGAGAGGAGTGAGAACATGTGAGAGAAACAGCCCTGCAGACCCCCAGGTCAGTGCAGAAGGAGGGGAGGAGATGCTCCAGGCGCCGGAGCAGAGATTCCCCTGCAGCCCGTGGTGAAGACCATGGTGAGGCAGGCTGTCCTCCTGCATGCCAGGGAGGTCCACGGGGGAGCAGATCTCCACCTGCAGCCCAGGGAAGACCCCACGCCGGAGCAGGGGGATGCCTGAAGGAGGCTGTGACCCTGTGGGAAGCCTGCACTGGAGCAGGCTCCTGGCAGGACCTGTGGCCCCGTGGAGGGAGGAGCCCACGTTGGAGCAGGTTTTCTGGCAGGACTTGTGACCCCACGGGGGACCCACGCTGGAGCAGGCTGTGTCTGAGGGACTGCAGCCCGGGGGAGGGATCCACACTGGAGCAGTTTGTGTAGGACTGTCTCCCGTGGGAGGGACCCCACACTGGAGCAGGGGAAGACTGTGAGGAGTCCTGCCCCTGAAGAGGATGAAGTGACAGAGACAATGTGTGATGAACTGATCGTAACCCCCATTCCCCATCCCCCTTTGCTGCTGGCCGGGGTGGGGGGGGTAGAGAATTCGGAAGTGAAGCTGTGCCCAGGAAGAAGGGAGGGGTGGGGGGAAGGTGTTTTAAGATTTGGTTTTATTTCTCATTATCCTGCTCTGATTTCATTGGTAACAAATTGAACTAATTTTCCCCAAGTCGAGTCTGTTTTGCCCATGATGGTAATTGCTGAGTGATCTCTCCCTGTCCTTATCTTGACCCATGAGCCTTTTGTTACATTTTCTCTCCCAGCTGAGGAGGGGAGTGACAGAGCGGCTTTGGTGGGCACCCGGCATCCAGCCAGGGTCAAGCCCCCACACTTACTCTTGTAAGCCTCGGAGCCCACACGCAGCCCATAATCGGCTGATTTGCCTCTTAGTCAGGAGGTAGCAGTGGCACAAACAACGTGGTCATTACCTGGGGATTGTGGGTGGTGGTTTGAGGGTGAAGAGGGTTTCTCAAAGCTTTGCCTTTGCACGTCTACAAATATGAAAGAAAAGATTGTGAAAAAGGAGTAAAACTCATCTGGAACATTAAAAAAACCCCAATAAATGGTAGTCTTATCTCTTTATTGTAGATGTACCACAAGTCTGCAAATAGACAGGCTGTGTTCTTACTACAGTTACTTCATTTTTAAAATAACATATTGGTAGCAAAAGTAAAATTTCACAGTAAAGTTTAGTGCAGATAAAGACCAAACCACCGTTCCTACTCCTACTTACCGTATGTAAAAAGCCATTGAATGTTGCAGCTATGCCAATAACTGAACTCATAGTACAATGAAATTCTGTAAATAGTATTTAAGCATTGACAGTATTTAAACATTTAACACACCGAGCCTGGTGTAAGTGTACTTTTTCAGCATTAGGAAATCTATTGCTTAATTAATGTTTTATGGTAGTTTGCATATGTAAAGCACTATATAAATGCCGAGTATGATTCAGTTGTCAGTATCTGAACATAAATTACGTTTCACGCAGGGCTTGGGATAAGAAATTCCATAACATTTGGCAAAATGGCTTATGCATTCCCAGTAATTTTACATAAAATCTATTCATAGTGTCCATTGACTGGAAACAATATATGTAATTCTTTTAGTTGAACTGCTTAATTCAGCAGATAACCACTGCTGCTTCATAGTTCATGGGTGAGAATTTAAGAGAGCAGCCGAGGCATACATTTGAATTTGGTTAATGACAAAGGAACCGTTTCAGAGAACAGAGGACACACTGTCCACTTAGCTCGCAGTACAGAACAAAAAGTCAAAGTGACCACTTTCAGTCGAATAGTGAAACAAGAGCTGGTCCTGCCCTGCCCTGAGCACAGCCAGCCTTGTTCAGAACGAAGGCACGGGGAGATGTGATAGGTACATCGGTGCTTGCGCGGTCCTACAACATTCAAACTGCTGATAGTAATTTTTTCTGACGTTCGAAGTGAGACAATGCTTATAGCTTCTGGTTCTGTTTTTCTTTCCTACTTTTGATGAGTTGTTAGGGCCTAATACTGCGCTCTTTGCACATGCAGAATAAAAGCAGATAAATGGCTGAGACTAGCAAGAAGCGAGTTTCCATGGTGCTGTGTAAAATACTTGAATGAGCTCTAGGCAGGCTTGAGTTTGGAGGGAATACTGTCCCGGCAGCGTCGTGCCTCTGTGCAGGACACGGCAAGCTGGGTAGCGTGGCCAGCAAAACACTGTGCTGCTGCCGGCTGGGACGAGCTGGGGTGTCTCTGCCTTGTGCTGCCCCGACACCCCTTATAGAACGGAGGGCAACGCTCAGGTCTGCTGTCAGCACCAACGGCACAGCGCGGACAGCAGCCTGAATAGAGCTGGAACTTCAGCTGCTGAACAAAAGTATCTTCGAAATGCCTGTCAAGGGAAGAGGCAGGAAAATGGCCGTGGAGGGCCGTTACGGAGCATAGCCTTAGCACAGCCGTTACCAGTGAAAAAACAGGTGATTGTAGTAAAATAATTGCCTAATAGTGTCTAAAACAGATTCATCCAGAAATTTCTAAGAGCAGAAAGTTTCTTTCTGCTGTTATTTTATGAAATAGTGTTAGTATCCACTCAAATAACGAAATACTTCTTTAAATTGCCTTTTTTTCTCTGTACTGAGTTTCTCAAGAGACTCGGTTGCAATGCTCTGGGATGTTTGCTCATCAGATGACAGTTTGAGCTCAAGGAAGAAATTACTGCAGTACACAGAGTAACAGAATGGGCTCTCCTCATCCATTCTTTTGGACAAAATCCATGAGATTTCACTCAGAGAGCTGTAAAACCATACCCGAGAACTCCTGGTGCTAGTTATTTCCTGAAGAATGTATCTTCTCTTTTGCTTTCCTGTTTTATGCTTCTTTGGGGCAGATCCCCTGTAGATCTCTCAAAGCTACGAGGAAGTCTGGTCAGATACTACTGCTTGAGTGAAACCCCAACTCTCAGCACAAATTTGCCTGGAGAGAATTCAAAGTTAGAACCCAGTCTAGTGGAAGACCAACAGCTTAAGCTGTTTGTGCTTTTCTTATAACTCCAGTTTGAGCAAGAGAGGTCTGAGACTTGTAAGACTTCTTTCCGCTATCAGTACATCTGCAGAGGTAATGAGAGTGTATTACAAACACACTATGCCTTTCCTGTGTGTTTTTATTAAATACAAAATACTTTAAATGCTCCTGGTGGAGCTGAATGACTCACAGGATTGGTAATGGGATTAGATCATTGGTTCAAGACTCATTCAGGACCCGTATCCTGTAATCTGATATATGTGGCTAAACCCTGTTTATGTCAGTGGGCTTCGGTGGAGAGATCCGGGCTTTCTCCTCCAGATCTCCATGCAGGGGGTAGAAGAACACAGGCTAATAAGCATTGGCATTTAATCATTGGGTTTGCTCATGTTCTCGTTTCTGTTCCCGGTTCATGTTCTCATTGCTGGGTCACACCATTAAATAAACAGAACCTTTTAAGTGACTGCACAGAGGAGGAAGAGAACTTTTTTGCTCCTGCAGTGCCTCTAGCCCAGCAGGAGCCCCACGGGGATTCCTGCCCTGGTCAGCAGTGTCTGGAGCTACCGAAACCTGCTCTTTAGACATGGAAGAGGGGACACATCTCTGCTGAACGGTGAGTTACCAGACCGTGCGGGAGCATCCTGCATCTGCCCTGCCTTACAAATCAGCCTGAGTCATGCTGATTTGTGATTAAAGACTTTGAAATTTTATCCATCCACAGTCTAGCTATGAGACCTGTGTCATGCTTGAACTGTGGTTTTGTAGAGCTTGTCCATACTGTTCTTTAATTCTAATCTAGGAGTATCTTCAACAAGCTAAGAGATTTTCACATCTTCTGTCTCTGAACGGTAGGTATAGTCATTCCCATTTTCTAATAGGATTTTTATTACTTTTGATATGGAAGGATAGCATCTTTTTCTTCTCATTTAGGGCAAGAAAGCCTTGCTATGGCCAAGAGGGAAAGCTTTCAAATTGCCTGAAGCTTGTAAATTTCAGAAGATAGAAGTTCATAACCGCATTGGCCAGGATAAAGATATTCTACCTGTATTCTGTAAGAGCATCGGTGTTGTCACAATTTCTTTCTTTTGAAGAGTTTATGGAAGGAGAATGTAAGACGTGGGCCTTCGCAGTTAGTCACCATTTTCATCTGATCTTTGGAAACAACAGGAGTCCTCACTTTATTTTCCTGTCCAGCACGTAACCGCCAATATGTCCATATTCTTTCTGTCCTAGCATTATTTTTTCCCCATCATGCATATTTTAAGACACCCTAAGGATTTTAAAAATATTCTAACTTATTTTAAATTAGTGTCTAGGACTCACAGTAGTTGGAGAATGGCATCAGTAGTTATGGAATGCCATCTCCCCAGTACGGGAGAGGGACAGCACTCACTGAAGTTCTTCTAGACACAGCCTTGGATGGGGGCAAAATTCCTGACCCACAAACGGCCTTCTCTTCCTGGGGCAGCTACAAGAGGTTTTTGGATTTTAAGAGGCTATGGAAGGAGCTGAACACTGGAGAATTAAATTGTATTTATCTTCAGTTAGTTATTTCATGAGATTCCTGAAATCTCCTAAACCTGCCTGCAAGTGGTCTTTGGGGTGGAAAGGAAGGAGGCAAAGAGGAATGAAGCATCATTATTTCTGCTGTCATAGGAACAATCCTAGGAACAACTGAGTTTAAGGAAGTTGTATATATGTGCATATATATGTATATAAAAATATATAGTAGGGTATTATATATTTACAGATACATATATTAAATATGTATTATAAATACATTATAGATTTTATATTTCTATATGGAATACATATTACATATAATTCTATACTTAATATAATATATATATTCCGTATTAAAAATACATATAAAAATCTGTATTCTCTATGTCTTTTGCTATTCTGTTTCTGGGAATTACAGGCATCATTCTCATCCCCCCCATTTGTCAGGACTGCTGTGACCTGAACACACCACCACCACTTCTGCCCACAGCCAGGTCCGTCTATCTCCTCCCACAAGTCCCCTTTTTCCTTCTTTCCTAGGTTTTCTGTTCCTGATAAAATCGTTATGCTAGTTTCCAGCTCTTCCTAAATGACTTGCAGAAGGCAGTGACAGGTTGCAATTTTAAATCCACTTAGCTATTTTTTTCATGAATAATCCTGTTTGACAGGCTTTTCTCCCCTCCCTCCTCATCATTAAGCACGGCTGCAGTTCAGGCTGAGCGAAGAGCAGGCTAATTGTTTTGGTTAGGGACACAAATGAGAGACAGAGAGATTTTCAGCTACTGTAGCCAAAGCAGAAACAACAGAACTGGTGCCCAAAATCTAGCTGAAAAGTAGTTTGATTTGTTACATACCATGAACATCTATTAATTAATGCTTGGACTGACATTTGAATATTGTTTCACTACTGGTAAAACAGGATATGGATGCCTTTCAACTGTTTATGTTCAAGGCCCAGCAGTTAGAACAAATGCAGATAAAATCACTTGCTCTGTGCAAAGCTGTAATTTTATTCATATAGTTCTTACCAATGATCTATTGAAGATTGTGAATATGTTAGTTGTTAGTGCTTATGTTAATGCTTTCCGATAGCATAAATTATGCAATCTAATCGCTTTAAATTCTATTCCTTGCTAAAGTGAATAAAAGGCTGACCTAAGATGAGCGGTTAGAAAATGAGCGCAGATCTCCATCTGACCTACCCTACCGCAGCCTGTGCTGTGCAGAGAGGAGGGGGGGCGAAGCGCTGGCTCCAGGGCTCTGGCCGCCCTTCTCCAGCTGGACTCGCTCAACACTTTGCTCAAGAGCACAGCTGGCCTGTCCGTGCAAGTGTCCCCGTTTATCTCGCAAAAACGCTTTCTGTGGCTTAGTTAGCAGGGCACGTCGGAGCCACGCCGGGAGAGCGGGAGGAACACACAGCGGAGGGGAGGCAGCTCAGCCCCTGCGTTGCACGGCTGCTGCCTTGTGAGCTGGTGCCACGGCGTGCCAAAAGCCGTGGCACGGGATCCGGGACAGGGAAACCTTCCCTGCCACATGGGGTATACCAGGATATTGCTGGGACGATGCAAGGTAGGTATTTGTGTGGGCTGTGGATCTGATACAGGTCTCTCTGCATTTCCGTTGATGTTGTAGGTGGCTGTAGTATATAACATAGTATAGAAGTAGTATATATGTAGTATACATAAAACACGTACACTGAATGGAAAGAAAAGGTGCCTAGATAAACCTGGTCTGTATGTGTGGAGCATTATTCCATATGTGCTTGGAGAGTTACATGCACTATGTTAGGTAGCAACCAGCCATCAAATGATGAACAGGCAGCAGTGGAGGATGACCAAAGGAACTACAACCCACCCTCAGCATGCCATCCATCTCTGCGGGAGAACTGAAGGATTCATCTTTGCTAACTTGGTGAAGACAGACCCAAGCTTACTCTGGCTGTGCTCTAGGCTGGTAGCGTACATCCAATCCAGAAGCCAAGCTATGTGCATCAGAGGTGTTGCACCAAAACTATGCCCCTTTCTCAGTGTGGCACAAGCACAGCCACGTGGCTGCTCCGCTTGCTCACTGGAGCTAGGTCAAATCTAGCCATGGGCAACGTAAATATGAGTCTGTGGGTGCACAACTCTGCAGACATGAATTTACACCGGGATTCATCCCTTTTACACACTTACGGAAGACGTTTATGTTAGAAGCCAGATTGCCAGAGTCCCTCGCTACTCAACTGATGGCAAGAAAGAACGAGCTTCAGGCAGATGGAGCTCCGGCGAGAAGAATGACATCTCAGACAGAATTGCTCTCTGGGGGTGCAAAAAGTTAACAGGGATGAACCTAGGTATTTGTATTTGATGACATAGGAGTAAGCTACTTCACTAAAACCTCACTTTTCCACTCGGAATTTGTGCATATATTCTTTTTTCAGTGTTGATTCGCAATAAAGTTGGGCTTTTCAAGGGCAAGGCCAAGTCCATTAGTGTACATGCACTCTTTCTTCCTCAGACTTTGATCTCTTTCTCCCTCCTGCTCCTTTTCACTTCTGTGGGCTGGGCAGGCCTTAAAGATCCTAAGGTAAGTCTGCGGTCCAGCGGCCGTGCCTCTTGCACAGGTTTGCACTGTCCAAAGTCTCTGAAAGTCCTGTTCGCTCAGGTGTTTGAGGACGCTTTGGGGAGCAGTGGACACAGAGGGATGTGAGACCGGTTGTTTGCAAAATTCAGACTCAGAGCACGCTGGCAGAGGGGCAGCCTGGCAAGGATTAATTACAACAGCCCCTCAGCAGCCCGGCGGGTGCTCCCCTGCCCTACGACAGCTAATGTCTTCACCTGAGGGTTGAAGTATGGGGGTGTCTGTAGATCCTGGTCAAAGCAGAGTTACTGTGCAAACACAGTGCTGTCAGTCTGATTTCACTGAAACCCATACGCAGTCAAGCCTCACGTGCCCGTACGTTGAGATGTATTTATTCTGTCTGGCTGCACTCCAGTTTCGGTTATCTAGTAACGGTTGGTGGCTCTCAATCTCCACCACGTTTGCCCTGGGCATTTCTTGCGTCCTGGCTCAGGCTGTGGCCATGGGGAAGGGATGCCCATGGGATGCCCCCACCCCGGGATGCTCCGTGGCACCCCAAGGGTCAGGACTACTCAGCACAGGCACACCTGCCCGTGTCTCAGCTTCACCGAAAGCGGCGGCAGGGATGGCCCTTGGTGCGAGAGAGCTCTACGAACCCCCAAACATGTGTAAGGCAAGATAACACTGATGCAGTGGAAAACTACTCTTTGGGCTGTGTCTTTTTTCTTGACGTTTACTCCCTGAATTATACACGCATCCTTCAAAAGGCACTGCCAAGTGCTTGTTATTTTTATTGCAGACAACCTCCATTGTGCCAAAGTCCTTTACAAGCCAAATGATTTTAGTCTTTTCCACTTAGTGTTTTTGACAGGAATCTTGAATAGATTGGAATTAATACGATGAACACTATGTATTAACAACTGTTAGCTTTAGCCTAGCTAAATGATCAATTGTATGTATTTGCACTGTTGCACCCCTTCATGTTGAAGCGGTCTAGGAAAATTAATTTATTTTTCTTCTTATTGATTAGTTTAAAAGCTTTTTGCTTACACTGTGCTCTGGAAGAGATATAAACCTAGTTATTTTGAAAAGCTAATGGATTTTTTCAAATTGTAATGGACACATCTATTGCCATTGTGTTTAAGGAGTATTTGCCTCAAATCGTCCAAGTAATCAACACACGCAGCACATGCACTCTGATATGCTTATTATTCTAGAGGAGAGAGGGAAATAAAAAATAACATCCTGTTGCCTTTTAATTGCTCATTTCCTGCTTAAGACAGCAAATGCCATTTTGCTGCTCTAGGATAGATAAATGGGTGGGACATTTTTGCACTTCATTATGAAGGCAGTGCTTTGATTAATTATTACAGAAGCAAACTGAAAAAATAATTATTAGGAAAATAAGCTAGAGGTAGTATTATTTTCTTAAGCAAGTAATAAATGCAGATGATTTCCTCCAAATGCATATTGGTGCCAAAGTCACGTAACATGGCGCTAATTGATTCGATTCTTGTGTGCTGCCTGCTGAGCAGATGGGTTTATACTTGTGCTTCAAACCAGAGGCTTGGTAACTAAGTGGATAAAAGCTCTGGCCTTTCACCTCAGGTGCAGCTTTGGTTTAACAGCGGTGTGGGGCTTGTACTTCTCGACAGTTCTGACTCTTTATGTATGGAAGTTCATTCCTGACTTGTTATTTACATTTCATCTATACTTAATTCCCTTTAAAAACTTTTTTTCTCTACAGTTTTCATGGGCTTGTTAAATGCCTGAGGTTTGATGAAGGGCAAAACATCAAGTCTAGACTCGGTGAGATTTCGGCTCCGGGATGGTGCAAATATCGCACAGAAAAACCAGTGACGCGGCACAGCTGGGAGAGCGCAGTCCTCTCCCTGGGGCGGGTGAAGGCTGGGAGCAGCGGCAGCAGAACGACCACGAATCCCAGTGGTACCTGAGCCCTGCTGTTGAAGATGCTGTCGTGGTGCTTGGGGAACCAGCACCCCGAAGTACCCAGCCCTGTAAATTCATCTGCAGGGCATGGACCTGAGCATTTAACCACCGGTGAAGTGGGGAGGGGGTGTCTGTGGTGTGTGGTCCCTGAGTGATGGAGCCCCAGGGGCCAGACAAGGGCTGGGGAGCCCCACTGCTGCCCAGGAGTGGGATGCAGGGATGCAGCCCCGCTTTCCCACCTGGGAGAAGAGCAGACATCAGTGTCTGTATCAGCAAGAAGAAACCTATCTTAAAATTTCCCTATCAAAGGTGAAACTCACCTTTGAACAACAAAGCCACCCCTTCCAGGGGAGGGAAAAGCAAAGAAACCCAATTTTCACTGACCTGCTACGTGTAGATATCTATGCGAAGCCGGAGCTGTAGAACTGCTGTGGTGCAAACAGTTCTCAGAGAATGAAGGTCTTTGGCTCGGTTCAGCTCCTTCTTTGCACGGAGGAGGGAGGCTGTCAGGAGGAGGCATTAACGAGTGCTAGCAGAGCAGTACCAACCAGCTTTTCTTACAACTTAGCCACGTTTCGCCTGGAGACAAATGAGCATTTTTAGCTCTCCACGTGCTGTTTGTGGATTAAGTCACACAAAAAAATAAGCAAGGCTCTTAAAACTAATTAACAGCTACCATTTATAAAAGTTCTTTGGGTATTAATAAAACCTGCTGCTCCACTGATCTCAGTGTGGCAGCATTTTCACATTATCAAGGCAGAGAATGAAGCGAGTGGGAGTCAGGCGCAGGGAGCTTAATCAGTCACTGTGGGCTGAACGTGGTCCTCGGCGCGGTGCTGGATCTCACGCTTAATAAATAATTGTGACAGATGCTGAGAAATCTGAAAGCTCATATTTTAATGTGGTGCTAAATTCATGTAGACATGTCTACGGGATAAAAAATGAGAGTGCACTGACTAAGCCAGTCTAAATGGACTGAAATTTCATCATTAAGTGTCTATTTAAGCACCTTTGAGTTAATGCTTTTGGGATAAGGAGTCAGAGATGTGTGAGTTTGGTGCTTGTGCAGGCACCGGGGCATGGTGCGGTTCCACAGGGAGCTGATGGGGTGATATGGCAAGAGGCCACCGGTACTGAGCTGCTCTGAATCCCGGGGGAAACACAGTGTTTGAAACACCTCCAGCCTAACTGAACTGCTCTTTGTCTTTTTTCTCTGCTGTTATAGTATCTGCGTGCCAAGCTTTGTGCTTAAGCAAGGCTTATAGCTGATGGTATATAGGAAAAAACCAGACCCATCAGCTGTTTACATGATGGCTTTTCTGTGACTGCTCGTCCCAGCAGAATACTCAGGCTGAAATGTCCCCTGGCCCTGCAGGTAACAGGTCTCTTCTGGTGGGAGTGCTCGGGAGAGAAGGGCAGGTTATTTTTGTCACCTTCCCCAAGCAGTGATCATACTTAAAGTGGGGCACTGTCCCTAGCCAGCATCCCTCATCTCCCATGGGGAAGATAATTAGAAAAGCAATTATTTAAATTGTTTGGAGACCTTCCAGCTCAAAGATCTACCGCCAGAGAAGAGTGAAGGTGAAGGAAGGTTTCCAGAAAACAAACTTACGCACTTCACATGTCCAAGGGACGAAGCAGGGGGTTGCCTGATGACCGATGCTTGCAGAACCTGATTCATGTAAGCTGCATGAACTAGAGTCAGCGCAGTTACTTTAACCTCAGCCTGCGAAGGGCTGGGTGACAATAAATTTCAGACTTTGATTTGGCTATGGGAATAAGTCAGAAATATAGATACGGCCACAGACCCTACTTAATTTCATATTTCTAGCATTAGCACTGCAATAAGCACATTAGCAATCTACCCTTGAGAAGAGTTTGGTTTTGCACCATCTTTGCATTTCTGGGATTGCTCAATCACGTGGAGCTAAATTTTATTTTACTGGAAAAAGACTCTCATTAACTTCAGTGAATGGCTTACAAATCCAGCCCAGCTTTACTTTGGTTTTCTTGCATGGGGGCAAATTCTGTGCTGATCAGCCTCTGTTTGGTCACAAACACTTAAGGGGCTGCACAGCAAGTCCATATACAACTGGATACAGTGATTTCAGCCAAAATCAAGTCAGTGTCTCGAGAGGGCAGCTGAGAGCCTGTGCAGAAGACAATTTAAAATTCCTTGCACCATCTTAATAAAAAAGTGTCAATATTCCTTGAAATCTTAAATAATCCTTTACCCCCATCAGAGAGTCATGGGAATTTACAGTGGTTTCCCCTGTGTTTTCAGTCTTTTTCCTCTGGACGCGGGCTGGCACAGAAGGAGAAAGATTTCCGAGGTGGATTGAGGAGCTGCTGCTGCTTGCCATGAGGTGGGTGAGCCAGCCCCGTCCTTCCCTCCCGAAGGCCTTTTGGCTTGTTTCTTCACAGTGCCCTGGAAATGAGGATCACTCATGCAGGGTATTAAAGGTATGAGAATACTTAAAATCTTATAAACATTTTATTCAAATGTACGGGTCATTTTAGTGGTTTGTTAGTGTCAAGCTAAGCTCCATCTGTGTATCGTGTTTGAAGGTCTATTGCAAAGCCTCTGTGCTAACACTAATCCCCTCAGGATCCCTCCTTAGCAGACGGGACTGCTGACCGCTCAGAACAAAGTTAAGCAAATTGCCCTAAACAGGGTTATCTAGTGAAGGGAGCAGGAAGGCCAAATGCAGGCTGAGGTTTTACATTTGCAAACAAAAGTCTCCCGCAGCCCGGAGGGTTTGAAGCTGGGAAGGTCCTGTCTGACACATGCAGCCGTAATTCCAGCCACTGCTTCCTCACAGGCTGGAACAATGGGAACATTGAGGCTCAGCAACCCATCGGGAGGTTTCAAGCACCGTTTGCTACTCCTGTTTACAGTCTTGTCTATTTTAAAATCAGTTCTCTTAGCCAAACAAGGTGACAAAAAGAGTCAGATTAACAAACAGGTTTAGCCTTCTGGTGGGGTATGTAAGCAGTCTGTCAAACAAAAAAAATATGTTGAACATTCAAACTGGAGAACATCCAAAGAGGTGAGCCCTTGTCTGTTTACCTTCATAAGTGTCGCGTTTATGTACTTGAAACTTTCCAACCACTAAGGCAAGATCACAGTTGAGAGTAGCCAAAGCAAAGGGACGGACACAGTTGCAGATCACGGAGCTGACAAGGGGATTTAGGAGAGGCTCCCCTTTCCTGTCATGAAAGTAAATGCTCACGTGAGGATGTGACACACACAGAGCTTTGTCTCATTCACAGGAGCACTGCCACCGCTTTTCATGCATGCCTCCACTGGCTTTCACTGAGTTACCCCAAATTGCACGTACTGAGTCCTGGGAGTGTTCTAAGCACTGGAGATTATGGCCTAATGCCACTTTATTGATATGTCTGACGCTGTTTTGTTTTTAACTGAATAACAGGTAAGGATTTGGTGTAAATTGTGGTGTGGGACCAAAATTCTTTCTGAAGTAAGTGAGCAACCACCAGCTTTAAAAGCAATTCTTCTTCTTTATCACCCCCACACCAGGCAAGCCTGCAACCCTATCTCCGAACCCCTCGTGAACTGGAACCTCTTTCCTCGTGGGTCTAGCTGTTGGTCACAGCCACCAGGTACATGAATAAATGCTGTATTTTTTTACCTGAGCTGTTAGTTGGAGGATTTACGTCAGTATAGGAGAGAGGATTTTCAGTTGGTATGAGAGCAGAGCCGGCCGCAGACTTTGCTGGAGGCAGAGTGCAGCACTGCCCAGCTTCCTCACCCAGCAGCACAAATCCCATGTAACCACAAAACACAAATCCCGTAATAATTGTATATCCAGTGCTGAAGTTCAACACTCCACCTCGCTGCCTGCAGCTGTGTTCACATCGTGTTTGCTGGCCCAGGGAGCACTGTCACCTGCACCCAGCTAAGCCCTGCGCACGCTGTTCGCCAGCAGAGACCGGCTTGAAGCCTGGGCTGGAGAGGAAGGAAGAGCAATCCCTCTTCATCCTCCTCTTCCACACATGTCAGTGCGAGTCACCAGCCGGGGGGGGGGGGGTTTGCAAGCACTGCCCTCCGGGTCTGACTCTCCCTCCCTGCTTCTCAAACCAATAAATACCTGCCTGACTGCTGCACTCATCTGTTTCAAACCTAACGTTTGGAGTTGCTGTGCATTAAGGGGGGGGCTTGTCATTTGAATGGGAGTAAAGTTTGGCTAGGGTGTCCTGTGCAGTGCAAACAGCCACAGAGAGCAGGAACCCCGAAAAATACAGGTCCCTGCAGGGCTGGAGCCAGGGAAAACCTCGGCCGCGTGGCCTTGGTGGAGCAGAGCGGGGAACACCGCATTGCGAGCCCGGCACAGGCAGCTCCCTCGAGCAGGGCCGGAGCAGCCAGCACGCAGAGAAGGGCTCAGCCGAGGTCGGCACCAGCTGCCCACCCTCACCGGCTGGCACTGTCTTCTCTCCCTTTTTCCCCCCTCAAAATCACTGACACGTGCTCGCACTTTGCTCTTCGGCGCATTGGGAGCAGCTGCTGCCCCTTTCTGTGCTAGTCTGGAGATCGGAGCTGCCACCCAGGACGTGGGAGACCCCGATGAAAACCTCTTTTCCACCCAAAGAGAAGCGAGGGTTCACATCCCCCCGAAGGAGCAGCCCAAGCAGGCAGGGCGCTGCGGGCAGGGCTGCGGGCAGGGCTGCGGGCAGGGCTGCGGGGCAGGGCTATGGCATCGGGTGGTGTGGATGCGGGAGGGAGCAGGCCTGTTGCTGATCAGGTCAGAGGCTCAGACTCCCTCCTTGTTCCCAGAGCACACCGGGAGGACGGATGCGTGCCACCGGCACGGAGGGAGCAGGACCCCGGGAGCAGAGGGCAGCTGGAGGGTCGGAGCAGTGAGTGCCACGGGCGCATGGTGGAAGGCAGCAGCGGCACAGCCTTGCTCAGCTGGGAGCTGCTCCTGAGGGGCAGGAGAGCTGGGCTCTGCTTTGCTTTGCCTGGGAAAAGGAAATAGTGCTGGTGCTTCACGGGTACTGCTGCGCTGACATTCCCAAACTCCCGGCCCGAGTGTGGCTACATGCACAGCCGGCTCCAGGCACAGCATCTGCTGAGTCTCTGCTCCTGTGGCAGTTCAAACTCAATAGCACCTTCTCCTCTGGGTCCCCAAAAGGCTCAGTATGAAGAGCAACATGCCTGTGTTCACCTTGATAGGCAATAATTATAACTGCATGCTTCATTGCAAATCGTTTTTGTTTCCTACCCAAAAGCACCACAGAACTGCTGAAGAGAGGTGTTGGGCTAAAAATCACACGTGATGTGAACTGTACCTTGTTTTCTCATACCCTTCCCGCATCACCACTTCTCCCATGCTCCCATGCTCCCCTGCTCCGCCGGCACCTGCGGAGCAGGGCAGAGCAGGATGGGCAGCGTGGCACTGGGCGGGATGGGTGGATGCCGGCACAGAGCCCAGCTGCTGTGCTGGCCAGGACAGGCATCCTCAAGGGGTCAAAAAGCTGCAAATGGCAACACGTGAAGAAAAATACACTGCTTTTAACCACCAACCTGGGCACAAAGGAAACCTCATACCTACTGTTGTATGTAAAATATCTCCAAGGCAACAGTGCACAGTGGAAGAAGCTGTGTTCTATTCAGCAATACTGGTTGAATGGGCTCTCGATGATGTGGGTGACTGGCAGGATGCTCTCTGGCAGGTCAGCACTAACAGCCTACGTGTAGCCTGCTGAATATTTTCAGCACTGCAACACTATGCATGTATTTGTGTTTATTTTATACATTTCTGCCTTTCTCAAATTTAGGTTGGGTGTGAAATTGTTTGTAGATTCAGTTATATTTAAAAATGAGAACAACAAGACCCCACAAAACCAGCTGCTGCTCTTCATTCAGAGCTGGAAGTTGGTGAATCAAAGATGAAGGTCCGGTTTTAAACAATATTCAACACTCTTTGAACTAAAGAGCTTAATCTGTTTAGTGTAACAGAAAGATAATTACAGTAATTTGATTACAGCTTATGAACACTTATAAAGAGAACAAAAGTGTGCTAGTTTTAGGTCTCTCTAGCCTAGCAGGCAGACGTGTTTTAAGATCTGGTGACTGCAGGTTGAAGCTCTGTAACGGCAGATGTGAAAAGCCCGGATAACCACAGCTGGGAACAGTTTCCTGAAAACTAAACTAGAAGGACCCTCCTACCCCTAGTAGGTTTTTCTGAAACAAGGTAGTTTTTTCCTACATGAGATGCTGCAGGCAGGCAGGAATGCGGCTGGGGGAGTGCTGCGGTTTACAGTATGGAGAAGGTCATATTGGAAAATTACAGTGATTTCTTCTGGGTTGGGATTCTTTGAATGTAGATTGTAAGTCTGCAGCGAGTAGAGTCTGTGAGATGCAAACCAGAATACCGGAGATGGCATAGGAAAAAGGAACCAAGCACTCACTGAAAATTACAGAACTTGGTGTCATATGCTATTTATTGTAGAGATAAGCCACGCAACAGCTCACACCCTGCACGGAGGCGTGTGGCTTGGGTCAGCCCCGCTCGGTCTCGCACAGGACCCGCAGAATCACGGCCTTGGCCACGGAGGTGTCAGAAAACGCGTCTTTGAACCCGTGATGCATCCTCGACGTACTGAGCGACAGTGGAAAAACCTTTCTCGCACTGAGATCCAAGGAGGTGAAAAGGCTCCACAACCCCCCCAGCCCCCGGACCCCAGCAGGGTCCCTGCAGCCCCAGTCCCCCCCCCCCCGGCCCCTCGCTTCTGTCTCTCCCCGCGGTTTCTCTCCGTTTTTCGTTGGGTTTTTTTTTGGCTGGGAGGGAAAAACCAGACACCGCTGGCGCCATCTGCTGCTACCGCCGGCCTGGCACAGCCCGGGGGGGCCGGGGGGACCCGGGGCGCAGGGGGGGAGCCCAGCGCTCCCCACGCGGGGCCGGGGAGGGAGGACACGGATGGGTTTGGGTTTTTTTTGGGGGGGGGGGTAAGAGAGAGGGCTGAGCGTCCCATCCCTGGGAGCAAGCGGGCGTGCAAGGCGGGGGGGCGGGTGCCGGGGGACCCCGGTCCTGCACCCACGGCCGCCGGAGGGGGGGTTTGCCGGGCACCGGGCTGCGGGGCCGGGGGCGGGCGGCACGGCCCCACGGGCCGTGGGAGAGCGGAGGGTCCTCGAAGGCTTGTGGGCAGCACAACCCCCCCGCCCCCCCCTTTGTACCTCGGGGTACGGACGGGGTCGGCTCCCTGCTTGGACCAAGGAGCAAAGGTGACGGTCCCTCAGCAGCTGGAGATTTTGGCAAAACGCATCCTGGGGCCGAAGGCACATTGCACGGGGGAACTGTCCCACGCTGCTGGGAGCGGACCCGTCTCTCCAAAGGCAAACGAGGAACTTAAGAAATTTGGGGTTTTTTTCTTGATGCTATCAAGCCAGTGCCATTTAGCACTTTCACGCTGAAAATTTTGTAATAAATGTCAGAAAGCTAGCAAGGGGAAGAGCCCTTTTTTGTGTCTTCTACTCCCCTTCATTGCTACAATGACCAAAAGGACTGCAAGACTTATGGACCTCACTGGTCTGTGGATGAAGTGACAAGTGAAACTTTGCCCTGGTGATGGATCTGAGGCTGCGGGCATCGTGGCCTGCAATCTTACCCCTGCAGGGTTTTTCTGCCAGGGTCTCCTGGCTACACAGAGAGGAAAATGAAAACCAGCCCTCTCTCGGAAGGGCAGAGATCCTAGTGTCCATTTATTCTCGGCCCTGTGCTGCAACTGCCACCACGGTCTCAAGTAATGCTAATTTGACAATTGGCAGGTCCTGCGTCATGTCCTTTCCTCGCTGGCAGGGGACATCTGCGGAGCTGCGGTCACCAGCCAGCCCTGGGATGTCACCTCCCGGGCTGGGAGGGAGCAGACCGAGAAAGCCGATGGATGCTGCGTCCCGGGGCGGCAGCTGAGCGCCGCTGTGGTCGTTGCCCCTCACAGGTACAAATGGGTGGCTGGTGGCTGGGCACAGGTCAGCCTGTCACTTCCCACCGGTGGTGACAGCTTTAGGATCGGAGCGGTGACCTAGTCACAGCCCAGTCCTCTGCTTGCAGTTTTATTAATCAAGAATCACTGGGAGGGAGTTTAGGATAAAGGCACGGAGAATAAAATGTCTTTCATGTAAAAGGAAAACAAAAACCCAAGCACAGCCCCTTTGCTTCCAGACTGGTTTCCAATTAGTTGCAGTGGTATAATACGTCAGCTCATTTCTGTTCAGTTGTTTCCAAGTGGGTCTTTAGCTCAACCTTCATCTATTTCCTAAAGTCTTTTAGAAAATGTGTTCTTTAAGGCTTCTTAAATAAACCTGCGTGCATGGGGCCTGTAACGCAAGGCGCCTGCTGATGTTTGCTCAGTGTGAGGGGGGGTGACATTTCAGCCCAAGAACAGACCAAATCACTCAGCTCCTCCCAGCGCAGCCTGGGCTTTTGGAAATATTAAAGGGGCCTGAGGAGCTGCTGCGCCCGCGCCTGCAGGGACCTGTCCCTGCCCTACCCCTGTGTGGGGCTACCGACTGCCCTCCGGAGTGGGTTTCGGCTTCAGTGGTGGGAGGTGGAGGGCTCTGCGTAATCAGTGCTGGGGGAGTATGTTAATTGTCTGGCAAACACTCTGTCGAGCTGGATTAATTTGTGCGAGCAGCACGGTGCGGCTGCGGCTCCCATGGGGGATCCAGTGGGACGTGGTGCAGTGCCCGCCAGCCGCCTGGGCACCATCTCCTGGGGAAGTGGGGCTGGGGCGAGGGGCAGCGGAGCGGGCAGGGTGCGGGCAGGGTGCGGGCAGGGTGTGGGCAGGGCTGGGCAGGACGGCTCGGCTCCTGCGGGGTGCGCAGGACCACGGGGACATGGCAGCCGGCGGGGTCAGCGCCACGCAGCCGGCAGCACATCGCCGAACCCCCAGACCTGGGACCTGGGACCTCCTTGCAAATGCAAAGGGTCTCGTGGGCCTGCCTGCACCAGCATCTCCCCGCATGGCCCACGCGCTGCCCACATGGAGACGGGCATCCCTCCAGGCCTGCTCCTGCGCGGGGCGCCGAGCTCATCTCCCCCATCGCCGCTGCGCCGCGTTGCCGGCTTACCCGTGAGCACTGTCCTTTCTGTCACATGTCTTTCTAGGATGTGACAAGCAACAGTTTGGGTGTTCGGTGTTCTTTATCTCATCTTCTTCCACCCCACCGCACCACGTTTGCAGCTTTCTCAAAGCCCGGCCACATGCTGCTTTGCCGTGGCTCTTTGCCAAACGTTACTCACCACACAGTATAAGACATATTTAGCCAGTGCAGAGACAATATCACCAACTTAAAAATAGGCATAAATGAGCCTGCAGGTATTGCTAACAGCACCTGAGCGTACCAGAGGGTCGTGGCCGTGGGTCGCCGTGGGACAGGGCAGCGTTGGGTGCGTTACCCATCACCGTGGACCAGTGCAACACCAGCGCCAAAGCCGCCTCTGCCCTCGCACGTCTCGGCTTGCGCTGAGCCTTCCCGGGTGCTGAGACTGCGTCTCTGCCCAGCGCTGGCCCTGAAGGGGCTCTGCGTGGCAGCCCATTGCCGAATGTAACCCCGACCTCCTGCATCCTCCCTCCTGCTCCTGCCCGGCTCCCTGCGCCCAGCCGAGGTTTGGGTGCTGCCTGCGCACCCTGCGCCGAGCAGTAACCATGGAGATGCCTGCGGCTCCGGGGTCTGTCCTCCGGTGGATCTGTGGAGGAAGAGAAAGGCTGCTTTGCAGAAAAGCAGATTATTATTTGCAATTGTCCCCTTCTTGCGTTTCATACACGTGGCTGAACATGCGCGCCAGTTCTTGGCTAACCCTGGGTCTGCAGGAGCTGGGCTGCTCTGCCCGGCACGAACACGATGGTGTCCGGCAACCGAGGATGGGGACTGTTAGCTGGTGGTGACAAACTCACCTCTGCAGTGTCCTGTCCTTCAGACCCTCCTCGCCCCCTCCGAGGCAGCTCTGCCCGGCCCCTGTCCCTCGGAGCGGTGCGAGTGGATGTGGGCAGCTGGGGGGGGAAACACGAGGCGTCTCGGGGATGCTCAGGGAGGGGAAACAGCCAAGTCCAGTGAGAACTTGCACATGGGCGCTGTGTGTGTTTGTGGTTCCCATAACGGGGGTCAATCTCTTAAAACAAGTTTCACAACAATTACCTCTGGAAAGAGTTTTGTTAGGGGCTTTCAACATCCCTACCTGCACTGCCCCATTCAAAGGCACTTTAATGAGGTACCTTGTCTTGGGGATTGTATCCAGCTCTCCGGTACCACAATACCTAAACCTGTGATATCTAACTACAGTGGATCTAGGAGAATAAACAAGTAGATGCTTTGCTAAACACAGCTAAAATCAGGGTCAGGGTGAGACCACTTCCACATACCAGTGAAAGATGTTGTCATTCCCTGTCCATCCTTTGGTGAAGAGATAATGCTTCCTTAAATGCCCAGCATGGTACCTGACCTGCTCCTGATATTTCTGTGAAGTACGAGAGTACAAGTGGCACTTGCAAAATACATGTTGTTCTCACAAATCACACATTGCAAAGAGATAGATCAGCAAGCTTTGCAAGACACAGGCCCGTTACAAACAACAAACCCAGCTGGTGCCAAGTAGCTCGTGTGTGGTGGGCAGAGACACCCAGACACTTGCAGTACCTAAGAAGCTGGGATCCAACTAATGCATTACCATACCTAAAGGGAATAAAAAACCTTCAGCGCTAAACGAGGCTTTCTAGTGTATTTCTAAATTGACCTGTGATACATTATTTAGGAGCTCACATTATAAGACCATCATTCTCTTAGTGGGATTAGGACATGGTTAAGCTCAAGAGGAGAAACACATCATCTTTCCAAAAATAAAACACTTCATGTTTTAATGCGACTTCTTGTTACTGACACATTTAAACAGACTGTAATGCCAGAGCACTCCTCCTTTAAACTGCTGGGGTTATTAGAAGATGGTTTCATTTACCCTGCTTCCATCCTAACATATTTGCTTTCGCATCCGGATCACCGTTTGCTGAGCATGCTGCTAGAGCTCTAATTTACATTTTACCAAAACATCACGACTTCTTTCTTAGCCTCTTTACACCCACCTTGTTTTGCTCCAGTCCTGAATTGCAGTGTTCAGCATGTCTTGTGTGATGGCAGGGTTACGCTCTCACTATGCGAGGAATATATAAATGCTTTTAATTTTGGCACTCCCCTGTCACTCAGACGCACCTCTTCTGTCCCTTCCCTTTCTGGTCAGATCGCGTTATCCCCAACACACCCGAGGCTTTCTCCCCTCTGCTGCTGTGGAAGCCGGTGCCCGCAGCCCCGCGGGAAAGCCCTTCTCTTGCTGTTCCCCCGTGCTGGGCTCTGCCGACTTGCTGTGCGAGGAGAGCATCTTTCGGAAAGGGCACAGCGCTTTGGAGGTCTTGCGCAGCGCTGCTGTGATTAAAACGGGCACGCGGCAGTAATTGCCTTCTCAAACAGAGAGAGAGTACCTCACTGTGCTTCCGTAGGGTTGACGGAAAGTTCCCCATTTGGGAATGGCAGAGAAAGCCTTTGTCCCCAAAACTGGGAACGTTCACCTCGTGCCGCTCAGCCCCTGGGGAACGTGACCTGGCCCCGGGGTGGCAAGGGGGCATCTAAGCTCCAGGACTGCACTAACAGGGACATTTAATCTGAAACTCCCCTTTTTGGACATAACTTCATGTATGAAGACTTAGGAATCCCAGTTTCTGAATGACAAAGGCTTTCACCACTAGCTTTCTATCCGCACCTTCAGGGTACAATCCCAGATAATCACGTTTGACTTTTCCCATGTGTGGTTTTACTCTAGTCCTATGGAAAAGAAAAGTATCCCCTGGGAAACTGCTGGTGCCGCGTCCCAGGCTCCTCTCCATCCAGCTTCCCGCACAGCCCAGCACCCTATGGCAGTTTCTCCTGTGGGTCCAATGAGCTGAAGATGGGCCAGCATGGCCAGAGGGCTGGTATGGTCCCTGCCAGGGGCCGGGGTGGGTGGGCAGGCACCGTTCCCTGGCCACATTTGAGGCAGTTGGTAGCCATCCTCCAAACTTCAGAGGGTCAGACATGTCAGGAGAAGGCTCAGTCCCTGGTACATCCCTGCAAACAGCGGGGAGCACTGCCCCGTTGGGATGTCGTGATGCACCTGGGCCTCAAGCATGTCTCCAATTCACAGTGTGCCGAAATCAATGGCAGGCTTGTGATAAAAGCGTAATTGGCAGAAAACAGCCACATTCCAGCTCTAAGCACAAAACAACTTTCTAAATCAACAGCAGTTTTTTCCCTCATTTACTTTGGAAAGCCTGCTGACTTCGGAATTGCTGCAGCCTGCTGTAAATGATGTCTGAAATGAAAAAATGTCCCCTGCCCCAGCACAGCCAGACTCCAGCGGCACGTTGCAGCCCGACACAAACCACGTCCAGCCCCACCGGGGTGGTAGGGGAGATTTTGCTCCTCTTTTTGGTCACAGCGTGCACAGCTTGATTTTTTTTTTTTGAGTTACAAGAAAACCACTTTCTGCCCCCTGAGGCCAGCCTCTGTGCAGGGTCCCCTCCGGCCAGGCCAGGGGCCACAGCTCAGGTCTGATCCTGCTCGGCGCTGTGGGCATGTTGGCAGCAGCTTGTCCCCCCGTGCTCACTCCCCGCACCCGGAGAATTAAATGGGATTGGCCCCGGACAGCCAAACTGGTGGAGCGTAAAAGTGGTTTAAGGTGATGTTTTTGCCCCCATGTGCCCCTTCTTCAGGAGCTGGAAGGTGGAGCCCGGGCTGCAGGCAGGGCAGGCGGCAGGGGGTCACCGTGCCGCTGTGCCGCAGACCCCGGCTATGGCCGTGTAGGCGGTAGGCAAACGGCAGATCCAGCCTTCGCCATCGGCATGGCCGAGTGCGGCTCCGGCACAGAAGCCCAAGCCCCGGCTGGCAGCAGCCCGGCAGGAGGGGGCTGAGGCTGCCGCAGCGCGGGGGCTGAACAGGAGCCAGAAATGCAGTGTTATTGCAAGAAAAGCAGCCGTGGGAGTGTGGTATCCCTCGGATAACATTTTTCCGCGTCTACCAGGCAATAATAAATGTTAGCTGAAGTGCAGCCGGAGCCCGAGGCGCGGCCGTGGGTGCTGCACCCTGGGAGATGCGATCCCGCTGCCGAGAGTCTGGGGCGCGAAGTGAGAGTGACAAGGAGCGTGGAAAAGCCGGCTTGGGAAGAAATGCTGGGAGAAGTGGAATTGGGAAGAGACAGGAAGGCTGAAGGGAGTGGTGATAACAGGCTGCTTCGAAGGGGTCGGGAGCAGGAGCAGCTGCCCAGGCTCGAGGGCCGCTGCTGAACAGCAGGGACCTGACACGGGGGCTTGTTCCGTGACTGCTCGGCCAGGCTGACCGTCCTCTTCATGGCTGGCACTAGTGACTGCCGGGGCTGCCCGCACCGACACGGGTCACTTGCCTGGCAGATGCCGTGGGGTCTGGTCCAGGGCTGAACCGCTCCCTGTGCAGGCAGAACTGGGCAGGTGCTGCTCTGCTCCTGATGGCACGGCTGCCGCTCCCAGCGCTCCCAGCCTTCCCAGTGCTCCCAGCCCTCCCAGCACTCCCAGTGCTCCCAGCCACGCTCGGTGCTCTGACACTGGTGGAATAATCCATCTCTAACAGTTCGTTTCTTTACTTATTTTTAGCTTTTGTAGCCCTTGGCTGAAAGCACAGCTTGTTCAAATGCAAATATAGAATAAATGGTGTCCCGCAGCGGGGTTTTATTTCCTGCTGGAGTTTCGGTGCGATGGACCGGGCACAGCTCACCGCTCACGGAGGTGCTGCCCAGCCATGTGCCAGTAAACGGCGGTGATGGTCCATCGAGGGCTCGCCGAGCCCCACCGGGAGGCTGCAGTGCTGATTCAAATATTGGGGGTTGTAATCAAATGCTTCCCCGTAGGAAATAATGTAAGCCTCTAATGATTTGCTTGATTAAGTTGTGGCAGAGGTCTGAATTGGGGGTGCTTGGGAAGAGCCGGGGGGCTGCCAGCACCTGGTCGGTCCCGGCAAGTGCAGGGGGCAGCTCACGGCAGATGGAGTCTGACACCCGGCAAGGTTTAATTCCAGCACATGAGGCTTTCTGGCAGAGATACGGCTTCTCACGGGGTCTGACTGGAGGTTGGCAAAAGTCAGGAGGTTTTCTAAGCAGGAGAGATTCAAAAAGCTTTAGTTATGCTAAGTGGGACTTGCCTAAACCAACAGTGGGTTTGTGTCTGGCAAAGGTGACACAGAACTTGTTTGACGTTTCCTTGCTTCAGCCCATTACAGCTATGACATATTTTTCCTGAGCATTTAACAAATAAAAAGCTTAACAAAACCCAGGACACATAAATGACTGTAAGGAGCTGGGCAGAGGACAGCCTCCTGCAGCAAATCTCTCCTAATAGTTTCAGGTCCTCTGAAAAGGGGTATTTTTCTCCTGAATGCATTTGGTAAAGAAGCTTTGCTAAAATATAGAATTAAGCTACTTTTTTTTTCTTTTTAAATGGTACTAATCAGCTTAACACAATGAAAGGCGCAGTGGAAAAGTTGCTTTGTAATTTTAAAAAACCTTGCAATCCTGACCTCACTGTTGGATTAGCCAGGGGTGCCCTGTCTCCAAATCTGCTTTCTGTGCATCTGCATGGTGGGAGGGGAGGGGGAAGGAGATGTGAAGGGACACATCTTCCATCCTGATCTCCACTGAACACTCCCTGGATGAGGATCCCCAAGGACCTGATGCAGCCAGGACGGACGTGGGGAGCCCGAGGCATCTGGGGATTTAATCAGAGCTGAGCTTGATGCTTAAGGCCAAGAGAAATGTTTCATTGCTGGGGTTTGGTTTTTTTTTTCCGTAACAGATTTTATGGTAAATGTATGGCAGTGCCAAAGGGGAAGTTTCCTGGTCCTGGTTCTGTTTGATTTTGGTATAATCAGATAATCTGTTTCATTTAAGAAAATTTGCCTGGGATTATTCCATGCTGGAGTCTGGACAGGAGCTTTTGTATGCTTTGTATGCTTCAAACTCACTGCACTTGAGCACGGCATAAATCCCTGTCTCTTCAACTGTAGCATCGCTCTTTTAAAAGTCTGCATGCTGATTTGCTTTTAACACCCATTATATAGGGCATTCAGCTCCTCGGTGGCCAGCAGGTTAAAAAAAAAAATCTGATATTAAAAAAATAAATCTCTATATAAATATGTATGCCTGCAATGGAGCAGAACAGCCCGCGGGAGCCAACCCACCTCCCATTCGGCGTGCTGCTGCAGCCCATGCATATGCATACCCAGCTCCCGGTGTATTTATAAACCCTTGATATGTGTGTATCTATAAAAGTGCGAGGTCGGCCGCCAGCCCTTTGCCTGGTGGGACATGCTGCAGCGGTAGGGTGCGATGGGGGCCGGGGGCTGCGCGGGTCCAGGACCCGGCACTCGGGACCGGGGACCATCCCGCCCTGGGCATCCCAGCCCAGGTGAGGAGAAGCATCTGCCCGGGTCGGCATGTGCGGTTCTGGAAAAAAACCCCGTGTGACACCTGCAGCCCACTCAGGAGCAGCTCACTCCCAAAAGTGTAAAATTGCATTTCCAGAAAAAATGAACATGCTGCAAGTGGCTGGGAAACACAAGTGGCAGGAGGTGGCTCTGAGCAGCTATTTTAGTGTTTTATTTTAAAAACACAGGCAGTGAGTGCCCCTGGCAGAGCCAGAGATGCCAGCATTTCAGAGAAACGTGTTGAAGAAAAGAGAGAAAAAAAACCCCAGAAATATTTCTGCTTCCTTAGGAGGTTTGCAAATGTGGTCTTTGGAGGACCAAGGATGCTGATTAACTTGAACAAGCAGGCAAAGACCCTGACATCAATTAAATACTGCTGATGAGGTGAGGTCAATAGTAATTATAACCTGCTCATATCTTCACGCATTATAGGCATGTTTAATCTTTTTATTGAAAAGGTTTTTACTGAAATGATGTGGTATGATAATTTCCTACAGTGTCCTGTTTCTAATTAAGTAGTTGGAAATGCAATGGATTGCACTTAATTGTCTCTGCTTCAGTTAAGTCCTTGTTAAAGAAATACCTTTAGTTTTATCTAATCTGTAGCCTTCTAAGTGGCTTTGAAATGGAGCTCACACTTATATCAGTATTTATGTACCCTTTCCAAATATGAGCCTTAGAGTCCACGACCATGATGGTGGGACGGCCGTACCTTTGTGTTTTACAGGGAAATCCATTTTCCGTGTGTTTCTGGCTTTGCTCGCTGCTCACCGGGTACCAGGTTAGCGCTAAATGCTAAAAGCGCAAGGGACATTTGCTCAGCAATTAATCATTATCCGTGTGCGGCTGGCTGGTGTCGGGGCACCGGCGCAATGACCTCCTGGCTGCGCCGCTGGGCTCCTCTGCAGGACCTGCTGCGGGGGGGCAATGCCGTGCCTGGGACAGCGGGGGTCCTGCTGCCAGCTCACCCCGACCTCACCCACGGCGACACGGCTGGGTTCCTTAGGGAATTGGCACTCCGAAGCCAGCGATGCCGCTACCGTCACCGCCAGGAGATGGGAGCCAGGTCTGCGCTTCGCCGGCGGGACAGCACGGGGGGGGCCGGGGGGGCCGAAGATAAGCTGGGCACGGCTACAGCTCCGTGACCCTACAGCGGGGTCCCTGGGGTGCCTGGTTCTGCTGGAGCATCGTGACGGGGGTGGAAACCACAGGTTGGTACGGGAGAAATGTCATGTCTTGGAGCTGCAGAGGGAGCTCTGGCTTCCACCTGCACAAGCTTTCTCTACCTCATCAGTATCTCGTACAAAGCAGCTTTGATTCACGGACTGTCCGGGTCGGTTTTCAGCCATGTAGAGCTCTTCCACCCGGTACTAAGCCCACTAAGAAAGACCACAATTTTTGCTTTTTCCCCCGCCAGCCCGGGGAACCGCAGCCCCTGGCCCGCTGGCAGCCGGGGGGGATGAAAGCACCGGGTGCTATTCGAGGACAGATCAGGGCACGTGTGTGCCAGCCTCCTGCCACCGCTGCTGGGCATTTCTAACAAATGGCCGTGCAAAAGGTATTAACCAAATTTTTTAAACCTAGCTCTGAAATCTTACTGAATGTTTTAACCAGACAATTAAGAGAGAGCACGACAGCCAGCAGCTAAATATAGCTCTGGAGCGGTGGCAGCAGCGGGGTTTGGGAAGATGTTTTGAAGGGAGGCTGGGAAACTGGGGAGCGCTGGTGGGGGGGGGGGCGTCCACCAGTTCACGCTTCGCTGCCTAAGCTGAAAGTGCAGCCAGGAAAGATAATGCAGCTCCTCCGTCATGCTGCCAGCTGGGAATACGCTTCAGCACATATTATCACTGATTTGAAATCTCTATGGAGAGTTTATGGCTAAGGTGAACCATGCTGGGAGCAGAAGCGGTGGGGAGGGGAAGGGGCTGGACCGCAGTGCTGGATGCCAGCCGGGCACGGGGCTGCTCTTCTGCCGGCTCTCCCAGGGCACGCCGGCTGCCCTCGCTTCTCATCCTCAGCTCCTCTCTCTGCCTATATTCCAGAAGCTGTGAAAGGATTTGTCCACAGCATCAGTCACCTTACACAGTGGCAGGAGTTGTCTGTTGGCGCTGCCTTGAGCATTGCTGCTTCTGCTGAGGGTGCTGGGGGTCGAGGGCTGTGCCAGCACCCTGGCCTTCGGGACCACCGCCAGTGCTGCCTGGCCAAATCAGGCCTTGTGTCATCATTTTGAAGTTGTTGGTTGTGAGACTGAGCCCCTGCTCCCACATGATGAACCTGGACCGTCTACCGCCAGCTTGCATACTTGAGCTGGCGAGGTTGCAGCTCAAGCAGGCTGGGCTGGAGCCCGCACCCCTTCTCTCCAGCTGCCCTCAACATCCCTGGGACTCGCTGGTTAGGACGTGCTAATGTGGTTTTTGGACTATGTTCATTTAATGGTCACTTGGCACTGAAACAAATGTATTAGATTTGTTGGAGAAAGTTTATATCCCAGTTAAGTGGCTTTTATAGTTGCAGCCAGGCTGAGAGAGCTGATGCGGTGGTTAGGGCTTTTGACTCAGTACTTTGCTGCTCCACAGACTGTCCACAAGGTTTGGGGCATCCCCATCGCTCCTCGTCCCCTTCTCTCCTGGGGACAGTGTTCCCCTAGCCTGGGGGGAGAAGTGGATGCTAAAGGCACTGAGGCTCAGATCCAATGGTGACCAGAGAGATTGACACACTCGCTGTGGCGATTGCTTAGAAGAGGCAGTGAGTAACCAGCCAAGCTCGGGGCATCCAGCAGAGGAAAAATGCCGGAGCCTCGGCACCTCTCGGGAGGTGTCGCTGCCGGCTGCCTGCCTGCCTGCACCACTTCCCGAATAACCAGCTCCTGACACGCCAGGTGCTCGGGGGACGGTTAATGAAGCAGCATGGATTGTTACCTGAGCTAAGATGAGCACTGAGAAGTTCTCCTGAAGTTACTTAAATCAAACAATGCTAGCAGCCTCCAGCACCCCCTTCCCTCTCATTATCAGTCAAAACAAAGTTGAAATAATAGCGTACATCTCTCCCTGCAAGCCACGAGACATCAAGTCACCAGGAAAGGGCTGAAAGCAGCTCGTCAGAGCACGTGCCGCTTGTCTCCCAGCATCCCAACTTTCCTGGTGATCGAGCAATTACAGCACTGACTTGCACTGGGCTGGGGCAGAACTGCTTTTATTTTAAAATAGCCCAGAAGTCTGAGGGGAAATAAGAGCTGTGGTCTGTCTCTTTTCCAAGCCAGAAAGGCCCCTCGCCAGCCACAGCAAAGCCCATTTGAACACTTGCAGTGTCCGTGCCGCCTCTAGAGCCTCTCCTGTGCAACTTCTCCTTTTTTCGAGGGTGGGTGCTTTGGCTGGGCTCAGGGGGCTTCGTGATGGTGATGGGGCACAAGTCCTGTCTCGTCATGGAGCACAGCTCTCTCCTAAAACAAGGCTGCTTTCTCCTCCACGGGGCTAAGGACAAACTGGTGCTGGCTAAAAGCAGCTGGCGAGCACAGCCGCTTGCGAAAGCCGTACGGCCAGGGATGCGGGCGCAAGGTTTGTGCCACAGCCCTCACCATCCCGCTCCGACCCGGGAATTGCCGAACCCAGGCAGCGCCGCGTATTTCGGCAGCCAGAGCGTTTGTGCCGGGTTTGGTCCCTGCCGAGCCCAGCCGTGGGAGTGAGCCGGGATCCGGGCTGTGCCTCCGCGCTGCTGCTGAGGCCGGTCTGAGCAGCCGCAGAACAAAACCAGATGGCAGAGGGGCTGGCTTGGCAAACGAGGGGCGTGAAGGCGGTGGAGGGGTCCCGTGTTTGGACTCCGGGGCTGGGAGCCCAGACCTGCTCCGTCCTGCAGCACCCACGGGCATCGCGGCGATGGGAGCAGGGCTGGTGGCTCTGCCTGCCTGCTCCCAGGCAGTGACAGACGGTGACTGTTACCTTCAGCTGCGTGCCACAAACCCCACGTCCTTGCTCAAAGTGGAGCCAAAACGCCGCTCTCCTGCCTTGCTAGAGATTTAAGTTTCTCTCTGCTGCCTGTGCATGATGGCGCACGGTGCGTGGCGGTGGGGAATCTGTCGCCGGTGACCCTGCCTAAGTGGTCTGGAGTGACCCTCCTTGCTCAGTACCTGGAACTGCACATCTCCAGATAGCGCCTACATATTTTTACATTAAAGTCTGCAAATGACAAATTGTAGCCTGTAAGGAGAGCAGGAGTCTTCAGCATCAGCCGGTAGTTTGCAAGAGAGAGTCCAAGCAGATCTATGGGAAGGGAAGCGGTGCCAGCCCTGATGCATGCTTCCTGCATAAAGCTGAATAGTGTTACAGGGACCTTTTATTTCTTTCGTTGCTGCTGCCTTTTCTTCAAATCACAGTATCAGTGCTAGCAAGGGCATTAGGCATCGGGGAAATTATCTCCTTCACACACAGAGCATAGTTCAAAAGTTTTCATGACACTTGCACCTGCATTACATTACACCTCATTTTACTGGATAAAACGTGTTAACAACTTTACAGGTTTGGAGTCGATGAAAACGAGCATCACACTCAAATCATTTTCAAAGCAGAGATCTTGAAAACCACTGGCAGCCTGACACACTTCTCCATATGTTATATAAAGTAACTGTTTACAATATGAGCTGGCAAATATCATATAATATAACTAATAACTAGATGACACTGAAAAATGACTCATTTTGAGTGATCTCATATGCATATTTATACCCTTAAAAGTATTACTAGGAAAAGAGCAAAAGCTTCTTGAGGAGCACCAGCCCGGCGGGCGTGCTGCTGCAGCTCCCACCTGGGGATTTCTGGGGGTGCACAGCCCGGTTCAGCTCTGGTGTCCTGGGGAATTTCTGGGGGTGCACAGCCCAGATCAGCCTGGCATCCCAGGGATTTCTGGGGATGCACAGCCTGGTTCAGTCCAGGCATCCCGGGGGATTTCTGGGGGTGCACAGCCTGATTCGGCCCCAGTGTCCCAGGGCCCCTCGGTATCTTGTGCTGCGGCAGGTGAGGTGCAGCACATCCACCTCGACAGGCACCGACATGGGCAAACGGAGGAGCTGCTGCTTTGGCAACATGGAGCAAGATGAGGGTATCTATCTCAGAAGACAGAGAAAAACCTGTAGAAAATTAGTAATTCACTGCACTTTGCCATGGTAAAATGAATCTGCTGTTCTCGTTTTGGCTAAAGCCACCTGACTTCTACTTCCTAAGTCCTTTTCCCTCCCAGCATCAGCCTGGGGCTCTTCCCCCCCATCAGCCCGACGCAGAGCACCCCGGCGCAGCGGGCTGGGGGCTGCAGCCTGCCCGAGCCCCCTCGGCTGCCCCGTGGGCTCAGCCCGTCCCACCTGCGTGTCGGTGGTGCAGGAGGAGCGGGGCTGGCGGCTGCTGCTGAAAGAGCCCTGGCTCCGAAATGGGGCTGGGAAATACCGCGCCCCAGCAAGGCTGCTCCGGGCAGCCTCTGTTCCTGCCATGTCACCTGCTTAGCTTCAAATATTAAATCTGGCATTTAATTACAGGTAGTGATGACAGCGAGGTTAGTCATAATGCAGTAATTAAGCCGAAGGTTTGTATTCACTAGCTGCCATTAGGCGTACCGCGGCAGTGGGGGAAGGCGAGGCAGCAGCACAGCCCGCGCCTCTCCTGCTGGCAGCAGGGTCGCACCGAGGAGGCGCAGGAGCGTCTCACAGCCTGCAAATTA